>NW_019641617.1:734157-1131441 GCF_000599845.2 Trichogramma pretiosum | reverse complement strand
AAAATAAGCAAATAATGTTTTTAATATGATAGAAACCTGCGCAGGGGTATAATGAATACGTGGTAAAAATTTTAAGCCGATTGGACAGATAGTTTTTGAGATCATAAAGGACAAACAGACACCAACTTCGCTTTATATATATAGATTAACCGTGCAAGGGGCGAGCGAGCGCGCGAAGTGGTAAAATACAAAAAAATTCTGAACTCAAAATAAAATAAGCAAATAATGTTTTTAATATGATAGAAACCTGCGCAGGGGTATAATGAATACGTGGTAAAAATTTTAAGCCGATTGGACAGATAGTTTTTGAGATCATAAAGGACAAACAGACACCAACTTCGCTTTATATATATAGATTTGCAGTCCATAGATTTTGATACAGAATCAATAATAATTTAAATTATTCGACTTGAAAATACATTTTTTGTCACCAAACAGAAACTAATGATTTTAATTTTAATTGCAGAGAATGCTTAGAAGCACAGTATGAGAGAGAATAAGATAAAACTGACTGAATAGTAAAGTCTCTATTTCAGTTGTCTATTCATCCTCTACTTCATTATTTAATTTTTGTAAATATATTCAGGCACTATAAAATATAATTAATAAATTAATCTCGTTGAGACTCGGGAATAACAGTCGTTGCACTCTGGGCGCATATATATCTCGATCAACGCCGTATCCATCTAATATTTATAAAGATCGATAACAGGTATATACGCGCATACATGCGGGGATTATCTCTTCTATGCCGATAGCCATGATGCTCCGAGTTCTCGACGCCGCTGCAAACGCGTATACACCAGCAGTAATACGTTATATACAGCGACTCACAAGCTCGTGAGCTGTCTATATTCGCGACATTATACACCAGTCTGCGATTCCACTCGGCTAGATATATATGTATTTGCGTGCTAATTCCATCGTCCCGTTAACTAGGCTCTTTGTTTTACTTGTCAAGTATTTACTGCGCGTGAACGACTGAGCCGAGTGTGTATGAGCAGCAAAAAGGAGAGATAGAGATAGAGAGAGAGGCAAGAAAAATAGAGAGAGAAAGAGAGAGGAGAGAGAGAGAGAAGAGAGGGTGCACAGGACACTATGTGTACGTTATTGTTGGTTGTATACTTTTTGTCGAGGGCTCGTCATTGCGGAATTCGACTGTTTGGCTGGAAAATTCGTGCTGGAGATTCTCTCTGTGTGTAGATGCACACACGGGGGCTAGCAGCAGCAGCAGCAGCAGCAGCGGTAGCGGCGGTGTATCGCGAACCAACGGCTTTTTCTTCCGGACTACGCCGAACATTTTCACAATCGGATACCTCGAATTTTTTCCTTTCTCTGTACACAGCAGAGAGAAAAGCTCCCTCTCGTGATTCGGCTCTCTCTCACTCGCTCCGGCAATACCACTGTGCGAGTTTTTTTATTTTAAGCTTATACCGTAGTAGAGCCAACGTATACACGCACGTACATAGTTGGTCCACGTCGCTCAGGTTATGCTTTGCCCGGCACAAAAGTCTATATGTGTTTGTATGTGTATGTGTATGTGTCTGTATGCGTGGTTGCATGTGGATGTGTGCGGGGTGGCTGTTTTTGTACGTCAAAGCTTAAAGCGACCCAGCGTGATTGGTATGAGTGCATCAAGCGGCTCGGATTACCCATACAGCAGCAGCTCACACACTGGCATGGCTCGCGGAGTACACTGCGGAACTTTTAAAGTGTGTGTGAACTGCATTCAAATAGACTTCTTTCGTGGGAGAGGTTATAACTGTCTTTTTGTATGACCGTAGAAAAACAGCAACGATGATGTTCTCTTCTCTGCGCCGCGAGTTACACACATGCATGTTTCGCATATGTGTGTGTGGAAATATCATATCGGTAACGCTCATACAGAACCGAGCTCGTAACGCTTCTTTTTTCCTTTTTTTTAAATTAAAAAATATCAGTGCTGCTGTTGCGAGCTTTGCTAGATGTCGTTTGCATGCCAAGAACGCATAACTACACTGTAGCTCGATGAAATCATTTCCTATTAATAGAAAAGACCTAAGCGATAAAATTTTTTCACTTGATGATTTCTTTTTTCTTACCTTAAACGGGACGAATAAGTTAGTAATAAAAAGTAGAGAAAAAGTTTACTCTCGCGAGCTATTATACATTGAATAGTGAGGCTAATTTTTCTGCCCAGATGCACCGAGAGCAGAGGGAGAGATTTCAACGTCGATTTCATCCCCTAGACAAGGACGAAGACGATGAAGACGCAGCAAGTAGTGGTAGCAGCAGAAGGAGCAAAAATCAGCTGCCCCTGCGAAAGGGAGATGCCTCTTGGTACGTGGTAGTAATGGGCCCAAGCAGTTAAGAACGTTCGGCATTTAATTTATTGCCGACAATCTAATTTCCTCAGTTCTCGCGTTGAACAAGGCACTGAGAGAAGGAGTGGAATTTTTCACAGTTTCAAGCGCTTTGCCTCGTCTCTCTCTCTCTCTCTCTCTCTTTCTCTGTCTATATATCTGTGATGTTTTATTTGTTGCTTTCTCTCGGCTCGCGTGCCGTATCTTTTACATTTCCTGCTGTACCTCGGCTCATTCGCGCGCGATCTCGTGCCACGCTTCTGTATATAATATGCGATGGATGTATATATTATATAAGTTTATAAAAAAGTGACTCTCTGTGCGCGCAGTGCGCGCCTTTCACGCAGCTCGCACATATCTCTCTGTATCTTTGACGCAACTTCCCGTCATTTCCCCGAAGGCTTTCGAAGAAAAGCAATAGCGTATATATACAAGTTGCATAGTGCACAGTGTGCGCTGGCCGGGGCAGGGGCTTTTTTTTACAATTATTATTAGGTGTATCGCAACGCCAAGCACGATTCGCGCCTGTTTCTTTCTTCTACTTTTTTTTTTTTTTTTTTTTTTTTTTTTTTTTTTTTTTTTTATTTCGGGTTAGCAAAAAGTACGAGCGAGGAAAAATTCGCTTTGCACTTGCGGGTAGTGCTTTTATTGACTCGGGTACCGTTTTGGATGGATTGAAACGAAAAAATTAAATAGAAAAAGACGCTCGAACGATAAAAGATACACGCGCACCGGTAGTATACACTTTGTGCATCGGAGTTTGATACGACATATTAAAAGCAAAAAAGAAAAATGTATGGCGCAGAGAAGAAGGAAATAAAAATTAAAAAATAAATAAAATAAAAAAAAAGGAAAAAAGGAAAAAGAAGTAAAAGCTTCAGTTCGTATCATGCATACTTGTGCGGGCTTGCATCCAAGTTAGAAACGCGATCGCGGCGGGCAAACTCTCTCTTTCCTTCGTCAAAGGTTATGTGCATTGGAGTAGTAACGCTCGCGCACACGGCCTGTTTTGTGTAGCTGCGCGCCATGCAGCCACTGCACACACACACATATATACACACACGTAGAGACAGACACAGAGAGAGATAGAAGCGGCAAAGTTTTGGCAAACTCTCTCGGTCTGAACAACATAAATAGCAGCGTATGCGTTCGGCTTTATCTTCATATCTAGCAAATCTTTGGCTCTCTCGAGATCGATACACATGCACGCAGAGGAGTGTGAGGGAGTCTAGTATGAGGAGGGTACCTCTGGTATAGGGAAACGCAGCCTAGGCCGTGCACAAGAAGGCGAGGAGGAGAGAAACTTGCCGAGAAATAGAGAGCTCAAAGAGCAATAAACAAATCGTACGTGTATCGCATGTGCTACATACGTATGAGGGTAAGTACGCTGTGCGTCGTCCGGCCCCGTGTTCGGCGTATACGGAGACGAGAGCAGCCGAGAGAGACACGAGTCTGCAGCGGTGGTGTCCACCCCCGCGCGCGCACCAAGTCTCGCATTGGATTCGATGATACTATATAGCGACTGGCGTGGCGCGTACACACACACACACATATATATACATCTATAGAATATATATGTGGAGAGAAGGGCCAACCGCAGACGGCTTTAATATTGCAGGGGCAAGCCTCGCGGTGAGGGAGAGAGAGGACAGTGTATAGGTGTACAGACACGGTACATACACACATACATATATACGTATTGCTCCAAGGGAAGCGCCAGCTAGAGATAGAGAGAGAGAGAGAGAGAGTGCAAAAAGAAAAAAGAGGGTCGAACTGCGCGAGCACAGCAGTTATATACGTATATGGCATACTCTGTGTACGCTACTAAGCGGATGAAAAGATAAAACGCACACGTAGTATAAGGTGTATGCGTGAGTGTGCGTGTGCAAGTTTATAGTATATGTGTATAGCGGGCCACATATACGTGCATAGAGAGGGAATCGCGCGTAAGCAAGGATAGCTCGGTGCGTAATGCCTTCTCCCTTCTAGATATAGCTCCGTCTCTCTCTCTCTCTCTCTCTCTGTGCTTGCGCGAGTGTGTGCAGTAGGCTACCCCCTATGGCAGCGGGGGCTTTTATCGTCGCGCAGCTCTTTACGTCGCAGCACGGCTCACGACCTACGCCAACGCCGACGCGCGTACTTGTATCTCGTGCAGTCATTGGGCTGAAAGTGACGCGAGCCGTTTTACGCATATCCAGTATACCTCCCGAACTCTTCTTTCTTAATGCGTATATTTTTGCATGTCAATTTACACGCGCAGACGAGTCATTTTCAAAGAGTGCCAGCTTGGATTCGTTCGCGCCAACCAACTTTTTTCGACAAATTGTTTTTTTAATAATCCAAAGAGTTTTCGGGACGATCGCGAATGCCCCCCTTGCGATATCAACGTGCAGCTCGAATATGTACGTGTTTTACATTTTTAAAAATAATTCCCTAGCTCGCGTTTATGGAGCACGAGATTCGTACGATATTTAGCTCAAATATTCTCAACCTGATTTTCAAAAGATTATGCTTGTAAAGTTTTATACATATCCTTTAATTGAAAATAGCATCTTTCCGAATTTTCATTTCGATCCTTCAAAGGATTACTTTACGACAGAAGAAAGATAGAGAGAGAGAGAGAAAGAGAAAGAGGGTAAAAAAGATGAATGGCTTTTCCAGCGCACTCGAAAACATTTCTCAAGCACTACCTACCCGCTCCATTCAAAAGGATTAATTTACCTTGGCCGAAAAAAACTTTTTACTTTATTGTGCTTGGGCGAAACTAAGGCTAAACTTAAATTTTTTCGGAAAAAATAGAATAATAATCCGAGAAAGTCGGGCGTGTCGATAAAAATTTCGATTTCCTCATTTTTGCCGCTATAAGTACGCGTAATGGTATATAAAACTGGTCTCATATAATTGATCGTACTTGCACATTTACGTTATATCCCGGTGCTCCCCTCCTCCAAAGCCATTACGTACCGCTGCGTTAATCTCGTTAATCTAAAACGTCCCTGTACCCTTCCACGCTCGAAAGCTGCGCACAGCGAAAGACAAGCGCGTGTCGTTAGGATGAAAAGGCAAATATTTGTAACTGCTTAGCGTACACGCTCTCTCTCTTTCTCTGCGTGCGCATAGCAGTGCAGTACAGCGGGGGCGGCTGGGGGCTTAACGCAACGACGAGCAAATCGCGTAGCTCGCAGTGCGAGACGTCCTTTCGGACTCTTGCAAGCACCCCTTGAGATTTGATGCAAAGCTTGTACGAACACCACCGCGGCAGTCAGCTACACACAGTCAAGTATACCCACACGCATACTCGCAACAGCAGCTGATGCAAGTTCATAAGCACAGCAAATGATATCCCAGAGGTGTTGTGGCGAATCAATCGGTCGTCGCTTTAATGCGCTCCTATAGCTGGAACTATTGGTGCGCGAATGCACCGCCTTCGATGACGGATGCTTCCACGTTAATATACATAATACAGAGCGTATCCAAGTTGCACTTGCATTTACTATGTGCATCGCAGGCGCGCGCTTGAATCAATTAAATCCAATCATACACGACGACCCTTTTTTTCCTGGTTTATTTTGATTAAAAAACGAGAGAGAGAAAGGAAGGAGAGCCGCGCATCCTTGCTAGAGGATTATTACAATGGCTGGCGCACTAGCTACAGTTGCTGCGGGGTTATATATAGCACAAGAGAGAGCGAGAGAGTGCGTGTCTGCTGGAGCTCGCGCTCGTATATAAACGCGTCCGCCTGTTCAAATCGAGAAGTAATCAGGCAGTGCGCGTGAAAAGCTTCAAAAGAGAGAAAGGTCAAACAATAGAGGCTTCTACAAACCCGAACGTCCCGAGGCATAAATTCGTACTACCACTATTACGTATACCCTTCGCTGTATGTACGGCGCTGCGCTCCCGGGTGCTATGTGCGCGACTAAAAGGAATGCGAGACTCGTGTCTCTCGTGCTCTTTCTTTCTCTCTCTCTCTCTCTCTCTCTCGCTAGAGCTGCTCTCTCCTACATATATACATTGTGTAAAATCGCCCCTCTCTGGCAGATACGAGCAGACACACGGCCCTATATGTATTTAGCCGAAATGGCTGAAAAGCCTCAACCATTAGTGTTGAATTAAAGCGGATAAATAAAACGTGACTTCACGCCACCTCACACTCCTCTCACACACTCATCTATTATGTATGTACCTACGAATTATAGTCATACATTCGGCTACATGTGTTGTACCTCTCCCGATGCACTTGTATCGATCACCCGATACACATTGCATAGCAGATATACAGAGTGAGTGAGTGAGCGAGTGAGCGAGAGGGAGAGAGAACTGAGAATGATATCGAACCGCATTTCGCGTTAGAGGAAAACCAATTTGTCTTGTTCAATTTAATTCGTCAGCTGGATTAAATTTTGTTTGACTTTGTTTTGCGCTCTATCGCTTACTCATTCAACATTCCTACTTAAAGATCTTTAAAGGCAGTCGATACAGTATCCATTTCGATTAAGTCATTTATATTCGTAAATTATTTATTCTCTGCAACCCATTCATAATAACTAAATTGCATTTTCTTATATCTGAAATGAAATTTAAAATCTACCCTCGGAGCTTAAGATGCTCACTCGCGATACGATTTACCCACAAACAGACGTCGGCAAATAATCCCTAAGAAAAAGTGCAACGATGATGTGGCACGATTTTCCCCCGAGGGCTAATAAGAATTATGAATCATTTTGTTCCGTTTAGCCCTCGGTTGAGCTATGCGGCGCGTTTGCCGCTTTGTGTGTGGGTGTGTGTGTATACACGGCGAGTTCTGTCGTGACACGAGCCCCTTAAAATATCTCCACGTATGTGCCAGGTCCGCTCCCGATATCCTTGCGCCAAGAGCAGCTCGCTAAAAGCCCTGCACTCGCGCAAACGAGCACGTAATCTACTCAAATCGATATACATACACGGGCGACCGTCACAGCAATCAATATAAGAGCTCGACTACGCTATTTATAACCGGAAACTCTTAATTGAAACTCAAATTGACTGTCTGCATACATCACAAAAATATACATGTCTATGTAATATTAGTTTATGATATACATGGACAAGAAAAATCTATACGAACGCGTCTAGCAGTCGTTTGAATCGCGAGGGGGGCTGCGCAGCCCTAGTGCGGCATTCCTAATGTCTCCACATCCGATGAAAAATAAAAAACCGACTGATTGCTAATATCTGCCAGTTATTCGTAATAATAATCGTCGGATTGCGTCGGGGGCTCAGACGTAGTCCGATTTCAGCAGTTACCAAGACGTTTTCATGTTTTTTTTTTCTGCGCCGTCGTTGCCATCGTCGGAGGGCAAAACCTTATGATTCACACGCATGACTGTGCACTCGCAGCTGGGGTGCGATAATCTCAAAGAAGGAACGAAAAAGGCGAAGGGGGCGCCCGACGATACGACGATGATAACTCCATTCGAGCAGAAATGTGAATCGTCTTGACGTAGTTACGAGAGAGCGAAATACGACGACGTTGAGCTGTAAGGCGAAGGACTCGCGTCGAGAGGCAAAGATTTCGGCTGGGGTCGACTAATACGTATTCGGTTCTGCGGATTTGCGGGGGATCGCGTGCGGGCAACGGCTGCTTTTTGCGCTTGACTCGAATTTGACGAATTTGCCCGCGACACGGTGAGCTCGTACATATACCTACACACACACACACACACATATATATATACGTGAATGCGCCCACGTACGCTTGAGAATTCACCGGTTATTTATGGTAATCGTTTCTAAAGGAGGGACTCTGCGTGAGCATGAAATATGACTTGTGTTTAGCTGCTCGTTTGCTGGATGCGTTTTTGCCAGCTTCGTTTAAACTTTTTGAGCTTCGCTGTATCATTGTCTGAATATGATTGTCTGAATATGATTGTGCGCTTCGTTTTGTGTCCAAGAAAAGTAAATCATGGTAGTTTTATCGAAATAACTGCCCTGATAATATCAATTCTGCAGACAATTAAAAAAGCTTATCAGATTCATCTTCTTCCTAACTCAAAAATTTTACCTTTAAAGCTGGTATTTTTTCAGATATATATTTTGCCCCATTAGATCATCACCACGCTTTACTAAACTTTTTCATTTTTTTCACATTTTTTATTTTTATAGTAAACTCTACGTTTCAAAGAGAAGAACTTTTCATTTATACTGGTGTAATTTATAATAAAGATTTGGTAAATTAAAAAAGTGTAAATATTAATTCATCGCTTTGAAAATTAGATGATTAAATTTACCTATCGGTAAGCTGCAATTATTTTTCTCTCCGTATCTAAATGTAATTATTTTAAAAACAACTATTACTAAAATTCTTGAATCATATTTTGATTTACTCATAAAAATGCCTTCAATTATTTTCATATATGACTGAGTTTTTTTCTCTCCTTGTATATCGTGCTCTAGCGAATTCCACCTCACGGTATGTATTTAGGAAATGAAAAAATGTGATGTTTTTGGGTAAGCGAGTTACACTTCCTACGCGTTGTAATCTCGTTACGGAGTAAGGGGTCGTGATTGTAGTTGGATTTTTTTCCGGGTCAATGGCCGCTGATAAAAATAGATCAGAGAGCGAATCAAAGTAAAATCAAATTCCATAGATGAAAAATCAAAATCTTTCGAAGAGTAGCCTCCGCTCGATTCCAAAACTGTTTCCTCGACTGCTACGCCCACTCTGCACCAGCATGTAATATAAATATAAAGTCCCGAGCCGAAACAGTCAACGTCCTCGAACATGATGCTCGTCTGCGGTTTTATCGTTTATAAATGCACTTTCACTGCCTCATTAAAGTTTGATGGATTGACATCGATTTATTACACTATAGCTGCAGCAATTTTTTATTCACAACGTTTTCGTATTAATATTTTGATCTTGCGTCTTTAAAAACAAAATTGCATTCATTCACGTCTTCTGAAAGCTTCCAAATCGAAAAGAAGGAAATCATAAGAAGAAAAAAAAATTAAAACGATGCGAGCGAGTGCATTCTCAGTTATGAGCGCATCACACACGCTTCCACGCCCGTACAAACGGGTAGGTATAAGGGATCTAGCTGCGAGGGAAAGCAAACTGACGCCGCAAAAATCAAAGGGCAAAGAACTCGAGAAGCTCGCAAGCGCACCTACGACCCCGACCCTTAGCGTAGAAAAAAAACTAAGAAGAAAATAAAAAGAAAGTAAAAATTCATTCGCTGCGCGGAGCTGCTTTGAGGCATTGGTTTGGATGGTACTCTCAAAAGCTCACGGAGGCTCTTCAATCAAATAATTCTTCAGAGCTTCTTAAAAAGCGTTCAAACATCGATGGAGCGGCGCTTGTCAGAGACTAGCTGCTCTATATACACCTCATCTCGCGGCCGACCGCCAAGATTTTCCCGTCTCTCGGATATAGCTACTAAATGGTTTTAGCGCGGCATGAAGTAGCGCTGCTCTGCATTAATGTATCTCGTTAATGAAAGCTCTCACCTCAAAAGTCAGAGCAAATACTGTACATAGCTATAATGCAGCGTGCACAGTGGGCCCCGGCTCGATACGTCTAGATTTTCCGCAGTGAGAAGTGAAATGTTAAGTTTCGACCTTTGTCTCGCAGCTCGCTTAAATCAAACAGCAGCGACAAGACGGCGGCGACGACGACGATCCGGTAGCTCGACGAATTACGCCTTACAACTCGTACTTGATACGCTTGCTCGCGCGAGCGTCTTTTTTCTCCTCACCTCGTTTATCCTTCTCTCTTTCGCGCGTCAAATATTACGCTCGTTTAATTTTGCGCGAGAGAAAGGTATAATCCGTTGCTGCTGCTGCTGCTACCGAGGATGAAAAAGTAAAGAAAAAAGGCCGAGGGGAGTAAATATCCGAGGTTCATTCGGTGGAAAGGTATAATATTCCGCGGTGGTGGCGTCGTTTCTTGGCGCTGCACCACGTATACGCGACCCCCCGCGCGCTGCCCCTTTCATTCCTATTGATATGGCGCAAAGTCACGTGCAGCACTTGAACGTAAATAAGTGAATCTTTTCTCGGCGACCGTAGTCACGTTCTCCTTTTTCGCTCGCTCAGGCGTTGCTATAACGTATCCGCGCGCTTACCCAGAAAGAGATACGAATAAAGGAGAGAGAGAGAGCTAGAGCTCTAGCTGGTGGCGGCGGCGGCGGCTGGGCACAAAAGAGAAGAGTTAGATTGGGTAGCGGTTCGGATATATATAAAGAACAAGTGAGATCGGCTGCATCTAGTGCAGTAGTAGTTGCAAAGCTAGGCCTCGCACACCTAGATAGATTGCGAAAATCTATCGGCTCCGATAACGAGCGATAAAAGTCCAGAGAGATATTAGTCGTCGTAATCTTTCGCGCGAGAATCATTAGCCGCCCACTGCAGCTTTATTACTTGTCACTCTCTCTCTCAGCTGATCGAACGTGAATTAATTGCGAAGGGAGAGGTGGACGAAAATTGTACAATTTAACAAGCGCGTAACAACGTAATAATTCGCAACAATGCAGAAATCCGTATTACGAACCGCGCGCGCGCACTTTGGACCTTAAACGTGAACGCGCCGCGCGCGACTTTGGTTTAATTATAAACTTTACTATTGATTCAGCGGGAATGCCTTCAACACCACGTACTAATTAACGGATTTCTTATAAAGCTCAATCGTTTGTTCATTGCTCGAACTTTTCCTTATAATCGACAAGATTCCGTTGAATAATTATTATTAATAACTTGTTGAGGACTTTTAATTCTTTGGCGTAGTTGTAAAATCTTGAATGAGAAGCCGGGTGGCAGGGCGTTTCGGGAGGCGAAATCTCCAAGTATATATAAGTGAGCCAATCTCGCTGAATGGCAGCGCGCGCGCGAGCCCGCTCAGATTATCGTTAATAAAAAGGTCGAGCGCGAGAAAATTGAATACACAGACGCGCACGCATTTGTTCATCTACAAGTATAAAGAGTAAAGTATAGGGCAATTGTAGGTGGCGGCGTGCGCGACTATATAGCTGTGCAGCGTACAGAAGGAGAAAAGGAGCCCGAAGGAGCGGAGAAAGACAGTAACGAGACGGGCCAGAAAATACGCTACCTCAAAGGCTATTTCAATTTCAATGGACAATAAAATGAAGCCGCTTAGCCTTGCCGTTGCTGCTGCTATTTCTGCTTCTGCCACCGCCGACGTTGCTGCTGTTGCTGCACCAATATAGCTTCTCTTGCTCTTTCTCTCAAGCTCTACTTTAACCCACCCCCGTATAGCTTACTATTCTCGCAACACAAACACAGCCACACGCACACTCACATTGCTTTCTCTGTCTCACTCTCTCTCTCTCTTCTTCGTCCTGTGCAAACTTCCTCTCCATCGCCTCGGTCGCGAAACCAACAGCAGCTTTCCGGCGTAAAGCTACCGAAAGACGCGCTAGCCGGCTTTATTTGTAAACTTTTTTTCTACCTCGACATCTTTGTCCGGCTATTCTATATCCTCTATTATACTTATTTTTAAACATTTATCGCCAAATTTTTGTTTAGTGAAGCGCGATCGCGCGACATTGTTAGTAAAACAAAAAAGCTCAAAAGGCTATCCGTATTAGCTGAGATAAAGGACGCACCGTGTCGGACATTTACAGTCTGCGCGGTGGCTCTCAAAAGCCAAGAAGAGCGTCGTAAAATTTGAGCACGGATATTAGATTAGCCCGAACGGCAAAAGCTTTCGAGGGTCCAATGGCTCGCGCATAAAATATAACTGAAAGAGAAACAGAGAAAAGAGAGCACGAGGCTATATAGGCGTATATATGCGAGGAATCGGGAGCTGGACGGGGGGGTTGTCAGGACATTAGCCGGGATTCGCATCGCAGGTTACGCTGCTCGGAGGCACGCGCGCGAGCAGAGATATAATTCAGGCTCTCTTATATTTTCTGCTGCAAAAGTGCGGGCTTCCGAAGGCCGTACGGCGAGCTATATAGCGGGTGCGATCTCTCCTTTCCGATCTCGATTCCTTTCTTTGGCTCGCACAGCTGCAGTTATATTGGCGCAGCTATACCTGTATTTCGTGAGCGCGTGTACGGAGCGCGATATGTATGTGTTTATACGTGTACATATATATATCTCATGCAATCGTGGACATTGCAAGGAGCGCAAAGCGAGAGCAAGATCTCGTACGCATGCGTATATATGTATGATGTGGTGCGAGGCCACTGTGACTGCGCTCGGCGGCAGTCGGCGCTGCTGCACACTACACCAAGTGCACTGGCAGGAGCATGGAGCGCGCATACTCGCCGCTCGACTCACGATTCCACGCGCGTTGTCGAATGCTGCTGCTGCGGTGGAGTGTAACTTAACATGTGTGTCCGCGCGTACACACAGGCATACACGTACATGCATACCTACCTGGCCTGAAAATGCATGTGCAAGAGAGAACTGGTCGCTTGGTAGTAGAGGTGGATATATATGTGCGCTCTACGGCGAATATCTATAAGTATATGTAGTTCGCAGCGCGCAGAAAGTCGCTCGCTCGGTCTCTCTCTCTCTCTCCATCTCTCTTGGCCGTAGTATACACTGCGGCGCGTATAGTACGTAGAGGCCCCCCCGCCCTGAGGACGGACGAGCCACGCGACCCGAGTGCCCCACCACCGGCTGCCGAGCGTCGACGAAGTACGCGGCGGACGCGTGGTACTGTCGGCCTCGGCAGCGGCAGCAGCAACGGCGACGGCGTGGGGGTCGGGGGGCGCGCGCGCGCGCGCGAAAGACAGAGTGAGATAGAGTGTACGGAGTAGAGCGAAAGAGAGAAAGCAAGAGCAGGAGAAAGAGAGAGAGAGAGAGAGAGCACTGCACTGAGGCACACGGGTGGGGGACTGCCTCGGGGGGCGCTTCGTGGCTACGGCAGTTCCGCTAGAGCAGCCTCCGCGAAAGGTTCGTCCTCGCGCGTCGTTTTTGCGCTCCGCACTACTCTCGCACACGAATCGAGGCTCGAGCCGCGAGCATCGTCATACGAACCGTATAGTGCAGTGTCTGTGTGTATGAATACGTGATTTCGCGCGCCAAAGACGACGACGAGTGTGTGCGAAGCTCGTGTTTTCAGTGCCAGACAAGCAAGCTCTTCCACGAGCCACGAAAGAATAATAGTCGCGAGTTGAGTGAAAAACGTCGGGAAAGTCAGTTGTGTGCGGAACTGCTGCAGTGCGAGCTTTCGCGAGGTTGACAGAGAGTCTCGCCAATGTGGGCTTTTACTACTGCAGAGATTGTCGTAGCCGCTGCTGCTGGCAGTGCAAAGTTCGATGCGGCGCCGCCGAGGCTCGAGTAGCGTCAGTGCGACGGATAACAAGCGCTCCTGACCCCCGATCGCTCCTCGGCGCTCCTCGTGCGGTACGTGCTGCTGCTCGCAGGAGCTTGTAAGCTCGAGCCCGAGAACAACACAAGGCAGTGGGCGCGATTATCGTCTGCACGAGACGAATTATAAATAATAATAGAGAAAAGCTGCGCACCTGTAGCAGTGTACGTGCTGTGTGTCTATGTGCGAGTGCAGCCCACCGCGTGTGCAGCAGTAGCAGCAGCAGCAGCAGTGCAGTGAAAAGGTCACTGCGCATTGGCGCCCAACCGGACGAGCAAGTGCAACTACCGGGATCAATGGCCCATTGTGTGTTGTTGTGCCGCTACAATACTGCCGCCCCCAATTAGTCGATTAACACCAGTTTCACTCTCTCTCTTCCTTATGTACGTGTCCTAGTGTCCGCAGTGCATATCCATATATGTGTATATTTATAATACATATCGACGTACCTATGTGTCAGTGTTTAGTGTCCGAATTCATCAGAGTCCGATGGTACATGATCAGTGTCGATGGTCAGTAGCACGTTAAACACTGTGACCGTTGAACCGCACGAGCACTATATATAAATTTTCGATTTAATTTGTGGTTTTTCAAGTTCTGTTGTTGTTGAGTTTGTTGGTGCGGCCGTTTTTTTGTTTGCGTTGCGTTATTTTTTCGTTCTACGTTCTACGTTCGTTATACATTTTGCCGCGAGTTCTGGTGGTGTCGATACTCTCGTCTGCGATATTGTGAAATAGTGCATGGTTTCACGTGCTTTTTGTTTGCCTCCGCGCGCCTCCACTCCTGCAGCAGCGACACATCCACGTATATGGGATATACGGTTGTCGTTGCCGGGGTCGAGCTCGCATCGACTGCTACTACTGCATCGTCGTCAACGCTGGTAAAGTGCAGTGCTGCGCGTGTTGTTGTGTCGTCGTTGGCATTAGTCGGGGCAACAGCAGCATCCGACGACAAAGTGGAGCTGTATCGTCATCGACGCTCTTGTGCTGTTGTTGTTGCTGCAGCGACAGCGGCATGCTACCCGTGCCACTACTGCTCTCCATTGCTCCGATGAAAAGACGGAAAAGCAAATCAATGATCCAGCCAACGAAGACCGAGAGGAGAACGACGAAGACGATAATGACAAACAGGTAGGTGCACTCGTCAGTGTGTGCAGTTGTGATCCCGCAGTGTTCGTGTATTCGTATTCGCGCGCTCGTGTGTGTTTAAATGTGTGCGCGTGTAACAGTTTACAGAAAAGCGATCATAATGAGACTTTTTTTGCCTCTTTGAATTCTTTCGAGACTGAAACGTGTGCCTCGGCTCCGCACATGTACCGTTAGCGCGCGAGCGAGATATATTATCGGAGTCGCGCTCGCGCGTCTCTACGTACGTGTGTGTGCTGTGTGTGTATCTGTGTGTGTAAGTTTATATGTGTACGCGTAAGTGCAGTCGCTCGCTGCTGCTGTTGCTGCGTGCGAACGAGGTTGCTTCGATCATTTCTTGTGTGCCTTCAGTTCTTGCCTCTTCCTCTTTTCTCTCGCTCTCTCTCTCTCCTCTCTTTGCGTACATCACTGATGATTTTTTGGTGAGCGGACGTATATTCGCCTTGTTATACCGGGCTCTCGCGATATATATATACACACAGACTGCAGCGCAGCAGAAAAACTTCCAACGAGTTTTTGGGGCCATCGTGCATGTATGCATGAGAGCAAAGTACATGTGCATGTATGTGTGTGGGTTGTATAGGGCCACACAGACGCGCTGCCAAAGAGAGAGAGACCGTGACTCGAGTTCGGGTGCAGGAACGTGACTTTTTACTCGGCCATATGTCGCTCTTTGCCTTCTTCTTCTTTCTTTTCGATAACGCGCGACCGCAAAGATATTACGAGTACACTCGTGCTGTGCAGCTCTCCGGGCAACTTATTATATATTATGTTTCGCGATATTAAAGTCTCGTGGACGACGACGAGGATCGGCTGCTAGCTAAGCTTCGTTGCTTTATCTATCTATATATAAACTGTATATCGATGCAGCCGTTTTTTTGTCGCCCTCGCAGCTAGCTGATGTATTTATTATTATTATTGTTATTATAGGTTTGGAGCGTTGTAAAAGAGCGCGCACCCCGAGATCGAAGCTCTCTCGCGGACTAATTTATGAATTCGCAACAAAACCACGATGACAAGCCGCAGCGTACTATATGCGAAGTTGTATAAAGTCATGTCAAACCGTGCCTGCATTTATAAACAGTCTTATAACGTGGCTCGGCCGTTCTCTGTGCATGTATATAGCACATTAGCGCACGCTTCGTTAAAATATCGATTTTCACCCTAGCCACAGCGCCGCACCGCACCGTTGCAAGCTCGTCCCTTTCTCGCTCTTTCATGCTCTCTAGTCGTGAGAGAATACATAACTGCATACATAAGCACGTGCAATGCGGGGAAGATAATTAAAAAAGAAAGAATTAAAAAGGCTAAAAATGATTAAATTTAAAACGTAAAGGTTGCGTTCGCCTCTCTCTCTCTTTAGAGCTCTTTATCTTTTGCCCGGCAAAGTTTAATAATGCCCGTAGTATTGCTTCGATCGGATGAATGTTATTTTAGTTGCTTTTCTCTCATATTTATCCGCGTTCGATGTTATGTACATCATGGTTACGCTTTTCATTGCCCGATCTTTATGCCCAGCAACAAAAGCTATTCAGCTTTGATAAAGCACAATATAGCCAGCTTCTGTTCGGTATATCTGTCTTTGCGACTGAAGAGCAGTGAGTGAGTAAGAAAGGGAGAGAGAGAAGGAAGACGTAAATAGAGTCACTCTATCTTTCTTGAAGACTTCGAACGTCTTCATTCGTCGTCTGTCGCCTATTGCTGTATATATACCGTCTACATCGTTTAACACCTTTATCCTATCTTTGCTTAACCAACCCACTTCTCTCTCTCTCTCTCTCTTTTTCTCTTACTCGCTCTCTTATTCGTCAGTCGAAAGGCAAATATTACGTTTGTGCAGTAACTAGATAGTACAAAGAATTTAAGAATTACTCAAAGTTAACAAGATATTGCGAGTCACGTAAAAAGAAATAGAAAGAAAGAGAGAGCTTATAATTACAAATTAGGGACTTGATCTCATTTGTATTCGAATAAAAAGTTATGTTCGAGTGCGTTGTTGAAAACGCGTAAATAATATTGCGCGCGAAAACCGAGAGTAGAAAGATAGAGAAACAGAGGGAGAGCCTCGAGTAGAAAATGTTTTTTCAATGAATAAACATATACAGGCTCGTGCGCGTAAGCGACGGACGGGAATTATCCCTTGGGGGAAGTGCGCGCTGGCAATATTACTTTATATATGTGCCGGTAATGAATGAAATCCATTTAGTTAATGACAACGCATTGTCGTTGTAGTACCTCTCTTCGTTATAATTATTATTCGCCTCCTTTTATTATTAGTCCTTTTTTTTGTGTCGTTGCCTGGCGCGCGTATACCTGTTGGTCGAGAGCGAGAGAGCTGACACTATGCTCTGTTGTTTTATTTTTTCAACAAACGCCAAGATGTTTATTGTCAAAATGCGCCACGGTACGCGTGCCCTTAATGCTGATAGTGACGGTATTTCAGAGTGCTAATTAGACCTGCAATGCACGGCACGGGGGCTTGCTTTAGTTTGCTCACACGCACACATCCATACGTAAGTTGGCACATGTGGAAAGAACGAGCGAAAATGTGCAATGTTGAAAATTTCATTGTTCTTTGGAGAAGTTTAAAGAGAGTAGAGCGAGAGAGCGGGAGTAAAAAATCTTTTAATTCAAATTTTCCGCGCTCCACATAACGACGAAGGAACTGTGTGAGTGCAGAACGGCTAGCGTTTCTGCCACTGCCTCTGCCGCGCTATACTCTTGGCATTATGTAGATGCACAAGAAAAGAGCATCATTGCTTTAGACTCGGCATGGCTCTCCCTCTCTCTCTCTCTCTCATTTCGTTATAACTCTTTAATTTTCACGGTTTGCGAATGTTCGTCCCTGCATATTTTCCCTAATAAAATCTGACAAGGGCTTAAATTAGATTTTAAGGGATTTTAACGTTGCTCTTAATTACCAATTGAATCGGAATAGTCACGGAATAAAAAAAGGTTAATGATATTGTGGATTGTCAGCGACGCTCCCAAGAATTACTGGGGAATAATTTAAAGCCGTTGGTATCGGCGCGCTGTGGAAGTTGATAGAAAAAAATTAGCTCACCTCGATACGATTTGTGCTTGGCGCACACGTCACACAGAGGTATTTTCAGTCGGATAATCCTCGCGATCTAATAGCGAAAAGTTGCGCAATGAAACACTGCTTACTTTTGCTGCAGCGCTATAGTGGCGTAAAGCGCCACGCACACATACAAACGTATTAAATCAAATCGATAAAAGCCAGTGCTGCTGTACACTTGGTCTGAGCGCGAGCGATTAATTTTTCCACCGTTAATTGCTAGCTCTCTTTTTTTCTTTCTCTCTCACTCGCTTGCTGGCTCACTCGGGCTCGCTTGCTCGGCGGTGGACTCGCGTTGAAAAGTTTTACCAACTGCGATTCACACGTCGTGGGTTTAACGCAGTTTTATACCGTCCCCAAGAACATCAACTTTAACTTAGTACTTTCTTTCCCTTTTTTTACACATCCTCGACTACTTTCTTGGTTCTTCGTTTTTTTTTCGTTTTTTTTTTGCTACTGCTGCTGATGCACGACAATTTTCCCGAGATAGTCCTTGCTTCTCTTCGATAAGTCTTTCTCTCTACTATCTCTTGCTATCGGTACATGACATCATCGCTACCGATCGATTCGCTAAAGGTAAATAAAATTCGTCGCTAGACTCGCTCTTACCCCCGTCGTACGCCATCGTGCCATCACGTACGTAGTGTGTAAGCTTTGCCCGCCTCTTTCTCGAATAAGTGCATCAGTCGGGATTTCGCTTGTAAACAGAAGTTAACTCCGAGGGGGGAGGAAAAAAGAGTAAATTCCGTATATATACTCACGGAGTTGAAGATTCGCGTGTGCACTCGAACTCGCCGTCTATGAAATAAATACTTGAAAAATTCTAATGGGTAATTTTTATTAAAATGCCTGGCTACAGCAATTGACAAGCTCTCGAGAGTATGATCCGTCATACCGTTACCGCACTAATTAATCGAACAACACACACCGACTCGATCATTTCATCCAATTCGAAAAAAATAAAAATGAAACAGGATCGTGACGGAGTAATTATCGAGTGTCGATCATCCCGGTATATACATTCGCGGAGTCGAATTTTCTCTCGAGTCACGCATAGACAAAAGAAAGGCCGCTTTCGTCTCAAAGGCGGGAATGGCTCCTTCAGCAGATCGATTAATTTACTCCGCTGCCGCCGAGAGATCCGCGTTCTCTCGAGAAATTGCGCAAACAGCATTTTCTACATCCGTATTGTGCGCGGCTAGACTCGTGCGATGAAAAAAAAAAGGCGACGCCTTGGTAGAGGAGAACATGTAAAATATCGGTATTATATCCATGCGGGAGGTGCTCGACATTCATCGCGTTCACTCGCGTATAATTCCATGGTTTGCGGCTGCTTCTGCTGCTGATTTGCACGCATCGTCGAAGGCGACGGCACACCGACGACGACTACTACTACGACTACGACGACGACTACCGACGATGACGATAACAATAGAGTCAAATGGATCAGCGGCAACACAAAAGCTCGCGTCGTTTGCCTTTAGCCCGAGTTAGAGACAGGGAAAGAGAGGAGAGATAGAGAGAGAGAACTCCCGTGTACGGAGTAAGAGTGTTTGTGTGCGCGAGAGCTCGAGCTCTGCAAGTACGTAATAGTGCAAGCCACATTTCTTAGCTTATTATTAACCGACATACGCGGCGCGAGCAGCAGCAGCGTGTAGATCGATAGATAATTACCCTGCGGAACACACATGAGGTATTTCTGAGCTGCTCCGGGGCTAATAAACGACGAGAAGCGTCGGCGCTGGGGCATGCTTTTTCGACTCGAATATTCCGAGCTGCTTTCTTAGATCGTCAAGTGCGTCATTTCGAATGAGAAGTCGAGAAGAGGATCAGTTGCGCTCGGTGAGCGAGCAAATATTCGTCGAGGAATGATTTGATGTATCTCGACGGCTATATAGAGACTCGGAGAGTAGTTGAGCCAAAGAGAAAGTGCCTAATTCGAAGATTGATTATGACGATTCACGCAAGAATAAAGAGCGATATTATTCGACTGCTGCGGGGGTCAAAGGTTGGAAGGGGCACTGAAATTGCGCGAGATCCGCAATGAACCTGCCAACGCACGGGCTAAAAACAGGCGCGCACAATTATACATGAAAAGGGAGAAATCTCTCTACGCGTGAGCTCAAACGTGGATGGCTCGTGGCGATTCGCTTTGACGATGCGTATACGTATATATAAATTAAACAGTACCGACTCACTCCCACACTCACGTTATCTCGTTTTACTTCCTACGAATGCGCAACGAACTGGAAAATTCTTTATGTGTAAAATACTCGCATAGGTATAATACGTATCCGAAGCTTTCCTTACCTGTGTGCGATGCGAATTCCCGTATACGTACCAATAGGCTGTCTGCGGCTTATCAGATCCATCGTTTTGTAACGTGCGCATATACGTGTGTAAGTCTCATAAACGCACCTCGAGATATCTGCAATGGCAATAGACACTGTTATCGCGCTGACGTAGAGAAGCGGAGCGGGGGCGGTGGTAGTGGTGGTGGTGGTGGTGGTGGTTGTGAACGCGCCGTACGCCAGTAGTGGGACTGCAAAAATTGGTAAATGTTGTGTTAATGAAAATGCTTTTTACCTCGTAAATAATTCCATTAAGCAGAGAGGGAAAAAAAAGCACGCAGACTTTTTTTCACGCCTCCTACTTTCGACGTGTACGTAATAAAAAATAAAACAAAATAAAAATAAAAAATAAAAAAAAAACTGAAAGAGGAAGAAAAAAGGAACGACCTGCACAAGAACAACAGCGAGATGAGTTTCACGCGTAGAAATATTTAGAAAGTAATAATCTTGAGGCGCACATTTACGAGCTTTAACGTAGAACAACATGGGACAAAGTCAATAATCTTGGGATTTACGATCTGCCAAGGTATATACTGCTTTCAGTTTAGCACGCCGTTTTTCATAACCTCGCCCCGTGTATAATGCAATATGTAGAAGGTAGTTTGCACCCCTGCCCCCCCTCCCCCCCTTCACTCTTATGTATAGAGCTTATGATATAATAATAATAGCTAGCTAACACGCACGAGCGCCGGAAACGGAGCATTTTCGGGATCGGGCGTTAACAATTTTTTTTCCTTCAACCCCCCTCACGGTCGAAAGTAAAAAGTTTCTCTTTTCTATTTTCTGCCATCGGCTCTCTGGCAAGGTATATATAATTAGGTTATATACGGCGCGCACAGCTCTCCGAATAAGATGCATTTTCGATACGTGTTATTTTTTACATGAATAAAATAATAGCTCTTAAAGCGGGAAGGAGACGAGACGATAAATTCAGCGGATGCGGTAAAAAATAAAACTATGTATTCATAAATACGTAGGTGTAAAATCGTATAGATTTTTTATACTCCAGCCTAGTCGATATGTGTGAGTGTGTGCGTGCGTGGTTGTGTGTAAAGGCGAGTGGGGATCTCCCGTATTACGAGTAGGTGGCACTCGATAACTTTTTTTCTCACTCTCAATGTGTGCATGTGCATATAAATATATTATCTCTATACATAACATGGTGTGTAAGCCGATTAACGTTGAAAGCGAGGCCACATTATCTGCGGATGAACGATCATTTCGTGCGCGCCTCTCGGACTTAAACTCCGCTGCCATGGAAAATGTGCCGAAGTAGTAGCCGCGCGCGCACGTAATCGTTTGCGCTTTATTTTACGGATGAAAAAAATGATAGGAGCTTGATGCCTTTGTGTTGGATTTATTTTCGTCTATGTAGCGGTTTCCTCGCGCGTCGATCCGGCCTTACAACGCATATTTTTAGTTCTGATTACAAAAGTATGGGAACATGGCTCGCGATCGTCACGAATTAAACGGTAATTCCATTTGATCATCTCGCGTGGCACGCAGATATTAATTTCTTGTTTGAGAATTCGTAATACAAAATTCAAATTATTTACATCGTAATCGTGTCTCTTGAACTTCCGACAACTGTACATGGAACTTTCGACGTATTCTCGAAGCTTGGGAAAATTCTATTAAAGCGCGTACCTCGTTCCTATTTCCGAGGGTTTGTTTTTTTCGTCATATCGCAAGCATGTATGTTTTCCACGTCCTTACATACGTGTGTGTGTGTATGTGTGTTGCGCAATCAACGACAATGGGCTGCAGGTAAAGGGTATCCATGCGAAAAAAGGTCTACAGCTTCGGGAATAATTGACCACGATAATGTTGGCCGATAAGACCTTCCGCCGTCGACGTTGTTGTAGAAGACGACGACGACGTCGCGACGTAGGGGATAGCTGCGATGTGGCGTTATAGTAGTAGTAGTAGTAGTAGTAGTAGTAGTAGTGGTAGTAATGCCAGTGGCAGCGTCGCGTTGGAAGGTGAGCAGTAGCGCGCGTGTTTCTCCCTTAAGAGCTTAGCTGCTGCTACTAGTGGGTGGCAGTGGTGGCGGTGGTGGCGGCGGCGTTGGCGGTGCGCTGCAGTTGTTTATCAAGATCGTCGGCGCACTGGAACGGAGCAAAGACCATCCGCAGAAGAGGCACTTGAGGAGCTGCTACGACGTCTTATACGGGCGTGTCGTGTGTCGTACGTGTGTTTGTGTCTAGATATGTATGTGTGTATGTATACGCGTCTATATCTACCTGTCCGCTCGTCTGAGCGCCACTATGTACTACTATCGCTCTCTACTCTCGCACATATCCACAAAGACACGAGGACTTGTATACATGCGATTGCTACCGGGAGCCTTTGACATGGGGCCCTCGATCGATCCCATATAGTGTTTATCGATGCTGGAAAGATGCTATTACCCAAATTTCCTGCTGCTTATACGAACCCGTTGAAACGACGAGTTTTGTTTCGACGATGTAAAAAGTTGTCAGTCGAAATTTCAAGACTTTGAGCTTAGCTCGATCTCGACCTATTCATCGGCTTTTTTTCACTCTTTAATGTCATCTACTTAGCCGATTCTCGCCCAGAAACGAGCGAGGACGACCTCGACGTGCTAATGTCATTTTCGTCTCTCTCATCTCTCTCTTTCTCTCTCTCTCTCTTTCTCCCGCTCGGACTCTTGCACTTTTTTATATAGGCGTTCAACCGGATGAAAAAGCCGAGGCAAGTGCCGTATGACCTACTAGCTTTCTAGAAGGAGAGAGAGAGAGAGAAAAAAACGCTAGGGCACATCCTGGGAATAATAAGGCGAAATTTTTTTCCAAAGATGACGACGACGACGACGACAACGACATTGACGTAGACGAGGGAGCCCAGAAAAAATAAGCGCCCGAGAATAAGTCCAGTTTGAGAACAAGAATTTTTTCTCTTCCTCCCTTTTTTTCGGTCTGAAAGACGACTATACGTGAGGAACAGAAGACTACAAATGGTCTCGAGCGAGCGTTAGCCTTATCGTCGTTGCCCATATTCGAAGGAAATCTCGTGGCCCAATATGTCGCACAACTATATGTAGGTATAACCAGCCTCGCACCCCCGCCCACACACATTATATATACGTATGTGAGTTGGCTCTTCTCCGAAAGGGGTCAATTTTCGATGCTGTATATATTCGCCGGGGCTGTAAGTGCGCGCTCGCTACGTGTGTGGGTGTCTAAGTGTTGTATAACGAGGAGAGTTTATACGATACGCTTTATCGTCGCGCAGATGTGTGTGCATGTATATAGCTAGCACGTACCTATACAGCCGAGCGCGCGCGTTATGCGCTTGCGAAATGACCTCAAGACTACGACGACGACGACGAGAGTTCGAGGACACGCTTGGTGTGAAATGCTGCTTGGTGCAGCGGCAGCAGTGGCAGCGGTGGCAGGCGCAACCAAGCCAGGTATATACAAGGGGAAACTTTGCGAGAGCAGAGCAGCAGCGTAACGTCGTCATCGTGTGTGGGGTCGGTCGCATTATACTCGTGTGACCCTATTTTCGAGAGAGAGAGAGATGTGTGTGTGTATGGAGTGCGTGCGAGGCACGCGTGTGTGCACCCGCAGCGCTCGGTCGGTGTATGAGCTGCTGCGACCCGACTCTCTCGAGCCAGCCTCGAGCCACCGAGATATTAGATCGCCATTAGGAATGCTCGTCTCGAGCGTATATCGCTCAAGATCACGTGAGTCGACCGAGTGGCTGATTTGCCTAGCTGTGTGCGGTGTGTGCCCCCCGATGGAATATTTATGTCGACGTAGATTCGATTCGACTGATTTAATAGCTGAGTTATTGAGCGAATCGCGCTGCAATTCTGCTCTCGTCTCGTACAGCCAGAGTATCCGACTAACTATATATACGTACGATGCTGGTAGTCTTGGATTCACGCTCGATAGTTTTCATATCGGCAGCCTTTATATCGTCGCGAAAACTCGCGCCATTCGTCTCGTAAGTGAGCGGAGAGAAATAATATTTTGCTTATGAGACGATGAAGCTGCTGCAGAAAGACTGCAAAGACACGAGAGCGCAAGCCGCGTATACGTTTGCATCCATCAGCTCATTATATCCGATCAATCGAACACTCAAGCCCCGTGCGAGGCGAGCTTGCGGAGGCGCTTGCGCAGGCGCAAGTGTTGCCACGCGACTCGCTGCCGCATATATATGTGCCCCAGGTATGTACGTATGTATATTGCGGCAGGTCGGCTACAGTACCTATCGGCCGTACAGGAGAGAAAAGAAAGAAGAGATCGAGCTTTGCACACACACGCGCGGAGCTTACAATCTAGCCGCGAGGATCGCTCGGCTGCAGCGCACACGTATTGTAGCTCTCGAAACCGAAAGCTTATAATTATACATATTATTCTCTTTGTCAAGGGAAGAACAATGAGCGAATTCCTTTACGCATAGGTATCCTCGCGCGTGAAATTATCACGATGACAGTTCGCGCTCCCTCTCATTACTGTATTATTCAAAGTAAAACGGCCGTGCACAGGAGAATAGCTGCTGCAGCCAGACAGGTCGAGCTTGCTAGCGAGGGAGAGAGAGAGAGAGAGAGAGAACGATGCAATTTTCACGTGATTTCGCGCAATCGTTCCCTAGCTCAAAACCGCGTCAACGACAACGAATACGCACAAAAAGGCTAACTAACCATGCAGCAGCAGCAGCAGCAGCAGCAGTAGCAGCATCAGCTGCAGCGGCAGCGGCAGCAGCAGCAGTCAGCAAAGCTTGCACATGGCCTGGGCTGACGCGTCAAATTTGCGCGCGAGTGCCACTTCCGAGCAGCGACACAGGCAAATGATGCGGTCGGGCGTCAACTGTGGTGAGCTCTCTTTCCCGCTCGCGAACCTCGCGCGACCTACCTACGGTATATAACGTCCGTGTGTGCATGTCGGTCTATCTGTCTCGGTGGACGCCGCTACTGCTGCTGCTGCGGCAAAGCTCCATATATATGTATGTATGTGTGTGTGTATTTTTTGAGCGAGGAAAAATTGAGTTTGCAAGCTCGCTCGCGTTCGATTCCATTTCGAGTTGGCGATACGCTGGATAGCCCGGCGAATTTATGGATCATGCGCCACGCTGCCCTCCAAAAAATGGTATTTATCCACCTACTATGACTCGGCTAGCTCGGCAAACTATACCCAGGCCTGCGGCTGTGTGGCCCTTTTTAAAGTCCTCCAATTTTTTTTCGCTCCATAGGTAACAAAAAAAATATACGATAGCCGCTCGATGCAATTAAGATTTTCTCGACGTAATAAATATTTACGTACGTATATATATGCGGGCAATAACGTCGGCGGAAATTCTGGCACGGTATATTTTACATAAAGCGCGAGCTGGTAGAGTATACGTGTGTATATGTGTATATGAGCTGCAGTGCGCGCAGCATCAGTCACGCGCAAGCGAGCTTAAACTAACTTTTTAATCGTGTCATCGCCACGAAGTATAATTTCATTTTTCTGACAAAGTTGAAGCGGCGGCGGCGTACAAGAGAGAGAGGGAGCCGCCAGGGGGGGAATGTTGGCTGTTTTTAATGAGACAGTATGTGCACACATACAGAAAGTCTATCGGAAACTCATTCGCGTGTAATCCAAACTTTATATCCTATTTACCGAATATTACGCGACGAATGTGCGGTATAACGTCGAGTTTTGGAGTTTATATGGAAAAAATGATGCTTCGATTGACGATCGATCAACTGTACGTCTAATATTCGTCCGCGGTCGTCTTCATCGCATTCGATTCCGAAGACCTACTTTTCGTTTATATTTTCATCGAGAATTCTCCTATTCATCTAGTATTGCCACACATAGTCGCTACGGTATACACCCTGTTGAACTTTTTTTCTGTCCAAAAAACGCACACACACACAGCTATTTGTCTGGCTCTTAATACAACCACGCGCACTACGGTTGCTTCTGCTGATTTGGCACTCCGTCTCCATGTGTTCTCTCTCTCTCTCTCTCTGAGCGCGACTATGTATGTGTCTATGTGAATGCTACCGCTGCTGCTGCACTGCGCGAGTTTTCCACGAGTGAGAGACTATTGGGCAACTGGAGCAACGTCGAAACATCAATAGCCCTCTGGTGAAAATTCGTGTTATTTTTTCTGCTCTTTTTACTCCTTCTATCGTTTGAACAAACGTACCTAGACGTTCGGTTTTTATACAGACTGCAGTCATTATGTTTTTTTTTGGGCTTTTTCGGGGGTGCAGGACTGAAACGTTTTTCCTTCGGTTTTTTTTTTCATTTGGCGTTATTCGCACATTTTTAGCTCATGCATGTGAAATTTTTGCGATTGCACACGCGAGAAAAATAACGATTCCAACGTGCGTTGGCCCTCTCCCCCCTGACTCTTTCTTCGGAGCCGAGCTTACGGTTTACCCGTGAAAGCTCGATAGAAAATCAATAACGAAATTCCGTTGCTGGAAATTTGCATAAACGCGCAGCGAGGCGCAAGAGCAGCGGCACTCGCCCAAACTATGGCTATTTTCAACAAACTTTAAATCCACATTAATTTTTACACTAATGGCCCTTGATCCACGTGTGTACGTTGCATGAAAAGTTCATAAGTTTTAATTCGAAGGCAGCAGCGGCAGCAGTGGCAGCGGTGGCAGCGGCAAAATGTTATCCAAAAGTTGCTGCAGCAGCAACGAGTGTGGCGTTGAACGAAGGCTTAAATCAACACACGGTTATTTTCTTAAAAGTTTAAAGCTCGTTCTCGAAAAATAACTCGCGACTAAGTTCTCCCGATTATCCTTGTACTGGAAGCAGCCGAACAGTTGTTATTTTATCAGAGAAGCCAATGATCGGCGAACGGTCCTCCCAGCCAGGCGTATATCGCGCAGCCAGGCCAAAAATAATATCCTGCGAAAACTTGGATTGTATATTTATTTGAAAATATTGGAAACGGCTAGCTAGCTGGCTCTGGCCTGGGCCAACATGATCGATTCTTCGCTCGAATTACCGAAATAAGGAAACGAGGGAAAGAACATCGAAGGGAGAAAAAGGGCACGGCGGTGGCGGCGACGGCGGCGCAGACGTATAGCTACTTCAGCACATTTCGTGTCTGCTCGGGGTTTTAACGTCACTGCACTGGCTGGCTATATAGCTCTCAAGTTTAATCAAAGTCGCGCGGGCACCTACTATCGAACGACGTATACTAGTACTGGATGAGAGAGAGAGAGAGCGACCGAATCACGAATTTCATTCGTTGTCGGCATTAGCAATTTTCTGCGCTCCCGGCTGTAATGCACGAGAGTGCGTGCGTTGCCCTTAAAAATTCTAATAATAATGCTGCTACTGCGGCTGCTACGCTTATTTTGAGAGGCAAAGTTGGCGTCGTCCTCTCTCTCGCTCGCTCGTCGCTACATGCCGCTTTAACATAATAGAGTTCATCGGCTGCCTCTCGCTAATGCGACCGAGGCACGTTACGCAAATGAGGATCGATTTAGCACAGAGCTAGAATTATACACATACATACATGCATACGTAGAGCAGGTAGCGCAGCGCTACCGTGTATATATTCAAACGAGCCATGCAAGCTACTATTCCGTATCGGTTACCACTCTACGAGTTTAAACATTGAAGTGAAAGACTCGAGTATCTACCGCTCATAATACTGGCGCACACATATATAAATACACACGTGAAAAGTATCCTGCCACGGCAGCTGCAAATTGTCCAAAAATTACTGCCTTGTACACTTGTGGATCTGTACAACCGATTCAACGATTTGATAATTGCAGCACTTTTATATTTAACTGATCGTAATGCTACGTACGTATAGCTGCGCTCTTTCGCTTCGCAATTATTCTAAATGCGCAGGATTGATTTTTTCATTTGCCGCAGTTACATTACTTACATTACTGCGTGCGCGCATTAAATGTATTGTTAAAAATATAATTTTGCCTGCGCCGTGGAAATAATACATGAAAAATAATTTTTTTTCTCCTTCACCAGCCGCACGCTGCGCATATTACAGTTAAAAGAAAGCGGAGAAAGCTTTTTCGAGGAAAATTCATTTGAGGTTAACGTGTGCGTGTGCGTGCGTGTACTTTGCGTCCTTGCCCCCCAGCAGCAGCTCTCGTGCCGTGTAACCCATGAGCTAAACACATCTACGCACAGGCACGTAGTGCACATACCTACGCGCGCGCGCTCGAGTCGAGAACACGAGGCTTTTAGAACTGCATAAAGTTACGAAATTACGAACTTTCATTTGTACATGCTTTTCATTCACTTCGTTCGTTTTTATATGTTTTTATATACGCGCAGCTGCGTATATGTACCTGCTAATCTTCGTTACGTACCTCGGAAAACTATTTCTCTTCGTTTACATTACTGGCATCGACCTTTCAATTTATGAATCTGTATGCGCACATTAACCACCTTGGATTTTATTTTCCTCCGTAGGAAAAATAGAAAGAGAATATATGATGAATAATTGAGCGATGCGTGGCGTGTGTAAGTATAAAAGCTCTAATAAGGAAATAAAACGTTCGATTGCGCGGCCTCGAGAATAGTGCGGGGCAATGCATCTGACAGTTGTAATTTATACTGGTCGAATAAAATAAGGCCGTGCTTTCATTCTCTCTCTCTCTCTCTCTCCTCTGGAACACGGAATCTTTTCCCATAAAACGACGACATTCAACTCGTCAATCGAAATCGTCGACAATGTAATATCATCAATGTGCTAAAATCACATTTTCCATTCTGCCGTAAAAAATCATCTCTCATTCGAAATGTCATTTCACGCAGTATAAGGTTATATTTTCCCGTGCATCAGACAGAAGAAGTACGTCGTCGCGTTGAGCCCTGCGCATCTATGCAGCTACACTCGCTGTCAACGTTCAATTCTCCGGCTGTTCTTTCTCTCTCTCGCTCTCCTCTTAGAACAAATGCGTCTCTCATGCGATGAAATATTTTTCTGCTCTAGTGTCCCTCTTCTCTTTCTTCTTTTTTTTCTCTATCTCTCTTTCCAGTTGCGTACGTGCGTCGAGCATATGTATAATATATACATTCGAGGAATTGGCGTCGAAGAAGAACTCGGCAACAAGACTTGCCAGTGCTGTGTATATGTAAGGGCGACGTCCCTGCAGTACTTTATTAATATTTCAATAACGCCGTGCGAGAGACAAACACATAGACCGGCGCGTACGCGCGTAACTCAGAGACACGCACACACATAACAGAGAGACAGATCCAAGTAATGTTTTCCCCTGGGATAAAGCTAGAGCTTGCGAGTCTGCTTGCGAGGACTGGCCCCCTGCGCAACCTACAATACTTGCTGCATGTAGCCGCTAACAGTGGAGAGAGAGAAAGACAAAACAGCGCGATAATTATCCTTGACGACGGAGTTGTATACCTGGACACTACAATGGTATAACATAACCCAAGACACTGCATATAGATGTAATAAGAGCAAGAGAATTCAGCGAGTGAGATTTCACTAGACCACCAACTCGGCATACACAAGCTAGCTAGCTCCCCGGCAAGCTGCAGCAGTACCAGCAACAGCAGAAGCAGCAACACTACTGGGAATAGCTTTGCTCTCTCGCTCTCTCTCCCTCCCTCCCTCGCTTCTCGTTGCCTCTCTCTCCACTCGGACAATTTAGCCTCGGGCAACGGACACAATGTCGCGTTTTGCCTTCCTCCTCTGTCTTTTTTCCTTTTTTCCTTTTGTACCGACTTTTTTTGCTTTCGCGCGAGGGACGTGTTGTATTATTTCGCGTGCCATGCTATACGACGACGACGTCGACTCACGCATGTATACAATCATATTCGTCCCGGGCTTTTCCAGATTTTTGCAGCTTTGCGAAAGAGAGGGAGAGAAAGAGAGAAAGAGAGAGAGAGAGAGAGAAAGCTTGATGGCACTTTTCACGCGCGCCCAAGCTTTTCCTATTTCAATACAATGTGCAGGCTGATTCACTTTTGGGAGCATTCTATGCTTATTGCACTTTTGACGAGATCACAGGTGACAGCCGTGAAATATCGAGGCTTAAAAGACCCAATATTAAAAGCTTTCGACCGAGCCTCATATTTGCATTTTTTTCCTACGCGTATCCACGGGCATTATAAAAACGTTTGTATTGAGATGTACTGTTTAATTTTCGTATTGAGAGGTATCGAGAGAAAGAGGAAGTTGGAGCAAAGCAGAGAGAAGTACAGAGAGAGAGGGGGAGGAATGGAGAGAGGATGGGTGGAGATGTAACCAACCAATTCCCTCGGCATTGAGGTCATACAAGCCCCTGTGTGTGTATGTATCATTATGCGTGTATACCTATATACGCGATTGAATGCGGCAAATTCAAGAGCGGCATGTTAATGACTATTGGCGTGCAGCGAGAGCATTCAAAATGTTTGGCTTGCAAGCCCGAGCTCTAAAAGAGCGAGAGGGGGAGGAGGGGGAGGCAGAAACCATGACGATGACGACGAGGGTTGAAATTATTATTAAAGCTCAAAAGCTCGAGATATATTTAATTTTTATCTTTGAAGCATCGAATAGGCCATTTTAGCTGTGAATGGCTCTCGAGTGCTTTGTATCTCGTTACGAATTCGTATCGATTTATAATTATTTCGTTTACGATGATTTATCGGTAACTCCGTTGTATCAACAAAATGCCAATAAATTGTGGATTAATTATTCTCGAGTACCAACGTCTTGGGCTTTATTAGACGTGTTCTATTACGAATTGAAGCGAGGATTAAAAAAAAAAATGAAATCCATACTAACAAGCCGTAGTAACTAAAGGAAAAGTCACCTCACAGACTGGGAGCTACTGTACGTTGCGCAGAACAATCGGTCAATTTTTTCACGACTTCCATCACGCCATTGAATTGTCTATCTCTCTTGCTCTCCCTCTCTTTTTATGTCTTTCTATCCTTCGCTTTTTTTCTTCAGTCACATCGAAAGCCCACGCGCGTTCATACATCGTCAATGTGCGCGTGCAGTATTGCGAACCAAGCTCGATGTCAATGTCCGCTTTCTGATGTCTCTCTTTCTCTCTCTCTCGCTCACTGTTTTCTTTGTTCCTTGATTATACGAGGTGTGTACTCACAGTGGAGCAGCATCAGCAGCAGCAACAGTCATTGATTTTTTTCATCCTGCTGCCTAATAGCACGAGAAACGAGCTCGGCGAGAAAAAGGGAAAACTTTTCCACACCAGACTCCTCGGTTTATATAAATATGTACGCGCGCCAATTAATCATAACAACGGCTCGTAACAGGGTAAAGAAGCTGAAGCTGCGAAATTTATATTCACAACAATCGATCGTTCGGCGGCGCGCGCCGGCCGATACATTATCGTCGTGGTGCGCTAGTGCTCGAGGGAGAGTCGAAGGAAAGTAAGAAGTAAAATCGACACATTCGTAATTTTGTGCCTGCAAATCGATTTTTCAATTAATTCTGTTTCCGCTTGTAAGGACACGATCGCGGCCGGGCTAGCCGATAGAATAATTTTTGCAAATTGAAATAGCTTCGCCGCCGCGGCTCGAGATTGATATTGTATACACACAGAAAGATAATAACGAGGGAAGAATAATGCCCGCAGTGTGCCGAATGATAAATATTTAATCGAGTTCTCCCGACGAGCCACCATCATTTTCGTTGAATATATATTACCTTGAACAAATGGTATTCAGCTCGTTTTATTTAACACGCGCGCGCCTTGATATTTTCATTTTGTAAAACTAAACTATACTTCGTCTGGCTCCTACGCGTGGAGTCTTGACAGAAATTACCCTAAACCTTGCAACCTTAGCAAAGTATCGTTAAGATCTTGGGTTAAGTCTCGCTCTCTTACTCTCTTCCACTTGCGAAAGTCTTATGCTGCACTGCACGCCGGCAAAGGGTGTGCAGCAAACTCTCATCATCATCATCATCATCATCATCTTAGAATAAATCTAGTTTTATCAAAATGCTTTTAGGTGATTTTTTGGAAAAATAAAGCTCGGTTAAGGAACTTTGCGGGTAGTTGCAATGCGCCTCGACGCCCAAACTTCGACAGTACAGGGCTCCGAGGTATAGCTGCCGAGAGAAAGAGAGAAAGAGACGGAGAAAAGAGCCTTGCTAGTACTGCAGAGCGCGTTAGTTAATCCAGAGAGATTAAGTTATCTGCTTTAAGAAGTGGTTTCTACGGATATAGGCAAGGCTGGAGGCTTAGCTGGGTACAATTCGAGATGCAAACTAATGCCGTGGCAGATCGTCGAATTTTATTGACGAGCGCTCGATGCGAATGCCGCATCACGACGACTCGACTTCCTGTTTTTCAACTAATTTCTTAATAAAATGCGGCCCCGCTCGTCAAAGTCACGTCGAGTTGGCGATATTTTTTGCAATTAGAATCCTCGAGCGCAGGCCTGCTGACGGGCAGTACGTCATATTCCCCATATTAAAAGCCGTAAAATATGTATCGAACGCTTAAAAAAATTACGCTATATAAACACAGCCGTCGTACTAAAATAAACATTCATCAGCGTTTATTACGCTTCGCAGGTGGGAGGCACAAAAAATTGAGTAAACCCATAAATATCGCGACTGTTAACAGGGTTGTGCAGCGCGTATCGCACACGCAGCGCCACAACTGGTTGCAATAACTGGCAGCAGCAAAAGCATCGCCATACATTATATACGGTATAGCAACGTGGACGCAAAAACACACACACACACACATACACGTACGCGTATACACATGAAAAAGCGGGGCAGTGTGTAAATTATTTTATTTGTTGCAAACTGTGCGTTCGAGTAATTCGCGAATAAGCTAACAAACGCTTCATGTAAAAGTCGATGCTCTCTTTGTATATTTTTTTTTTAGAGAGAGAGAGCAATACGAGTTTCTCGTGTTTCAACAAAAGTATAGCCCAGCTTAGTAAAACAAGTAGCGTTCATGGCGGATAAACATGTAATTTTTAGCCTCTAAAAAAAAACACTTGCCTGCATGAAGTTATGTAATAATAGAGTAGGCGTCGTGTAATATAAAAAGAGGAGAGAGAAAAAACCAGCAACAAAGCTTTTTTCCAGCGCATAAGCCAATTATATCGAGCAGATGTATGCGTATATATACCACGAAAAAGTCATCAAAATCTACAGGCTGTACAGAGCGTAACACGCGCAGTCACACTCGTATACTATATATATTTTCACAAAAGCGTAAAATTGATGGTTAAAAAAAGCAGCAGCGAGCGAGTTTGTTTGCAACGTTATGTATATGCGCCTCTCTCTCTCTCTCACTCTCTAGCGGGTATATATGTAGGCCCCTTTCATATTTGTATGAAATAGTAGACTTGTTGTAGCAATTGAACACTGCAAAACCAATAACGCACGCATATATACAACGCCAAACGTAGAGCCAAACTTTCATATATGTACGAGCACGGCCGTACTATACAGGGCAGAGAATGTACGATTCAATTACAAAAAGGGAAAGAGAGAAAACGAGACGCCATTGGCCGAGCGAGTTTGAAGAAGTTTGTTATTACGCGTTTAATAACGTGTGACCTGATACATGCGCTCGCTACACGAATACGGGCATCGGGCGTTGAAATTTTAATTGACAGTCGTAACCGGCACCTCATTACACGCCGTTCATGCACAAAGGTCTTCATTGTGTATTCCGATACGCGAGAGTACACGCGTCAAAGCTTAACGTGTGCCCGCTTCTAAATGATGTATAAACTTATTGATTTGTATCGGAGTTTCATCAGCAGGTTGTTGCCTTTAGCATCTCGGCAATTCACTTAAAAAACAAGTTAAATAACTATTTATATTTTCCTGATTTTTTTCGCTACTCTATTTTACTTTGAATTCAGCTTACCCGACCTTGTCGAATCGTCGAACCTCGTAAATCAAGCCATCATCGATATTTAATACGACGTTGCGGCCGTATTACCCGAACAAAAAAAGTAGCGCGTTGTATGTAAGTCATGTACGTATTCCAAGAAACTGAACTTTTTTGTGTCAAGAGTAGAATCCATTAGGCTATAAGACAAACGAGTGAAAAAAGATTTTGTACTTAACATATACTGTTTCATTGTAACTTTATTAACGCTGCCTGACTCGATGTTGCAAAAGCATCAAAAAAGGTAAAAAAAGATCAGTCACAGCGAGATCTGTGATATAGGTACGCGATGAGTGATGATGATTTATGATGTGCGCTCGTTTATGCAGTATTTTTTTTCTAATAGGGAGTACAGACAGATGGTTTTTCAAATTGACCCAGATAATATTACGACACACTATGATTTCGGAATAAAATCTTTTGTAGACTGAAGCTTTCTTTCCACAGTTATAAAGCCATAACCCCAAGAAAGAGTAAGAAGAAAGACGATCCGAAAAACGTACTAATGGAAGTAAAACGTGAAGCGCGCCAGCGAGAAAGTAAACCACAAGCAGTAGATATAAATCGATATGGGCGACAAATAACAGTAGGGAGTTGGGGAATCAAAACAATCAACCCGCAAGCTCCCGTACGAGAGATAGAGAAGCGTCGGTATATTATAATAAAGCAGCGCGCGGCCTTATCACGAATAGAAAATTCGCCCGAGCCAACGAGCTCGAGAGAGAAAGAGAGAGAGAAAGAGAGAGGGAGAGAGGTGGAAAGCCGGCGCAGAAAGAGCGAAAGAGAGACAACACGCGAGAGATCAAAGGGATGCGTGTGATGGATCGCAGGTAGAGCTACTGTCGATGCGCTCGATTTAACCTCAGAGGAGCAACCGTCAAAGACCTCGACTCATATATACTCGCACATACACACAGTGGTGTTATACACGGCGTGCACAGACGCACACATTCGCGTAAACTTTGTACACTAAACCCCAGCTCTGATAAAATCATGTCACGTCGACGTAGAATACATCCGCTGCGCACACACATACACGAGCCACTCGCTAAAAGTTAAAGAAATCTACGTTGCAGCTGCGCGAGCTCGTTTAATTACGCTAACTTTTCGTTACTTCTTCTACTTTTTTTTCCGTTATATTTGTAGCAACAAATGTAACAAGGTCTTCGGTGCATGCAGGGCGTGCACTGAAAGCTACACATGCGCTGCCACACGACGAAATTAGATGTGCATTTTTTTCCTTGCCACTATGCGAGGAAAGAGCTTTTTTGGATGACTTAACCACAATGGGGGGCGTTGCAAGTTGTCAAAAGTAAGACAGCAGCAGCAGCGGTGGGCTACGTTGTGTAATATTAGCACGCCCGTTGCGGCGAGAAAATAAGAAGCAGGAGCGAGAGAATGAGAAAACAAAAGGACAAAATATAAAGAGCCGTACGTACGCGCACGAATTTCGTGGGTCACAGGGAGAAAAAAAAGTGGTGTCGTCATACTGCAAAGTTTTCGGCAGCGCACAAGAAGCCACCGCCGCCGACGACGACGACGACGACTTTTCTCACCTTTATCCCTCTTTTACATTCTCTATCTCTCTCGCTCGCTCTCCTTAGTCTTCCCTTGGATCTTGGACGTTTTGCCAGGTTCAGCCCTACGGCCTTATATCCCGCGTGCACCTAGACTATATGCTGGTGTGCGCTCGCTGCAGAGCTTTGTTCCTAGCAAACAAAAGTATAGCACTTCTCTTGCTTTTCTCGCACTGCGCAGAGCTGCTGCATATAGCCTTGCTTGTGTGTCGCTGTGTGTGTGTGTGTATACGTACGTGTACGTTTTTTCTTCTTTCATTTTTTGCTCCCGCGTCTGTGTTATGCTTTCTTTCTCTTCTTTCTTTAAGCTTCAGCGTCTTCTTTTCTTTCTGGACTTTGGGGTTCTGGACCGACGAAAGTGGCGCGAACCGAGCCAACACAGCCGTGAAATCATAAAAATCACGAAAAGTACTCGCTGCATATACAGTCACTGTGCGCACGCTCAGCTGCCTTATGTATACATATACATGCGAGAATATACTATATAGGCCCTGGCACTGAAGCAAAAAAGGAGTTGGAAGGGAAAAAAATTAACTCTCGCGCCTGCGAGCTTTTTTCCTCGTATTATGCGGCCTTGCAAGCTCGCTACTTTGCCTCGCACAGCGCGCCTAGGATAAATATTTGCAAGGAAAAAATGCTTTGCTGTGCTCTCGCGAATATGTGTAGGTGTGTGTGTGTGTGTGCGTGTGTTCGTGTGCAGCTCTCGGCCTCAAGATTTTAGGCTCTGACACGCTCTTACTTTCTTTGTTTTATATACGCTGGCGCGCGCGTGCATTCGGCTACACACAAGCCTAAGCCTAAACGAGAAAAATGAACACTTCTTTTCTGCAGCGCACCAACGCCGCCGCTGCCACCGCCACCGCCACCGCCGCCTCGCGCTTTCATTTTAGATTACAATTTTAGCTCTTTGCGCCAGCTCAGTGCCGCCCGCGTATATAATATATAGCTATGCATGCTGTGCTGTATCGCATCGTCTTACGTGCGGGTTTTCGCAGCTTTTCTAAAACGCTCCACATGTAATTCACTAAAGAGCCTCAAGAATCTTGACTTAATTTCAAGTAGAAGAAATAAGCAATTTCAGAGTCATAAGTTGAAATCTCCTTAAAAAAGGCTTTAGGAAAAGTGGGAAAGGGAAAAAGCAGCAAAGCTATATCGATTTTCCTCAACATGCATCGTTGTCGGCTTCTCTCTCTCGCTCTCTCTCACTCGTGTTTAATAACATATACATACGTAGAAGTTAATACATAGCTAGCTCCCGGGGATCTTTGGTATTAATAAACCAAATCCTTCGAGACTCCGGCTATATACGTATACGCGTGTACCATACTCCACTGCAGTGTGCGATGACTAGCAACGGTACTAGGCAGTACTTGTAGACGAGCATGAAAGAGAGAGAGAGAGAGAGAGAAAGCTGCACTGTAGAATCCATGCAAAGTAAAACGTGTAAATACGTATACGCACTAATCGCAAACATAGCGATAATAATGTTACGTCATGGGAGCTCTGCTGCTGCTGCTGGAAGGTACTCGAGGTGTGCTCGTGAGCTGAAATTCCGCTCGCTGCGGCGAATGAATTTTATATAAATTTATCGCTCATCGAACGATGTTCTGCTCGAGTTTCCAAATTAATTGGGTTTAGCTCGAGCTTCGAGCTTCGCTGGCGTACGTGTATGTACCCTCGTATACGTATATCATAGACGTTCCATCAATCTTAAAGGCCTAATAAAGCCCAAAGATGAAGTACCTCGCCTCGATTCTCACCCAATCCAAAACTTGCTTGCCACTGTGCTCTCGCGCGCGTGGCTGACTGGCGCTCGGTGTATATTTTAGGAGACCGACCGATGTACACCTGCAACCCAACCGAAAGCACTTGTGCTACGTACAGGTACTACAAGATCAAACTTCATCTGAAAAAAAGACGATTCTATGCTCCTCAATCGCCCCCCCCCCTCCCCTATCTGACTTGAATAGTTCGACTTGGACTATATAAAGTTCGGACAGTTTCCTCATTATGAGCTTTCACGCAGGACATTACTTGGCCGTTCTCTTCTATTAGACTCTCCGCTTTGTCACTTACAGACTGCTGTACAAGAGTCGAAAGAGAGAGCGAGAGTCTATATATACGTATACAGCTAGCACACAAAGTGCAAACCTTACGCCAGGCATCTGGTCAATTTCTATCCTGGAGTCTCAGGGCATTGAGTTTCTCTGTCTTTACTGCAGTTCAAAGCTCTCTCCCTCTCTCTCTTGGACGTCAAGTGGAGATGGAGGACAAACAACTGTTATGGCGCGTTCTGGAAGACAAGCTTCGAAGCTCCGAAAGATCGTATAGACCACGTTAGGGGAGTTTAACCTTTCGTTTCGCTTGATTAGGAAATTCTCGCACCCGAAACTTTTGTACGCGTGCGATGCGCTCGGAAGCTCACGTTGAGCATATTCTTTATCTGTCTTTTTCTCATTTTCCAAAGTAGCTTCGTTTTTATGCAAATGAATTTTACGCGGCCTGCATCGCTAATTTTCTAGAACGGGCATTCCTAATTGTTCCTCATAAAATGTTTAATCGAAAAACTTATTGAATTTGTCTTTGATAACAAATATTTGTTCCGAATGGGCTGGGTTTGTCTTGAAATGACATTAATTACGCATAAAAGCAATAGTTTGAGAATTAAGCCTCAGATTATTTTCTGTGACACTTGGATTTGAAGTCGTTGGAATAATATGTAACGTCCATTAAGCCATTAGCTTCATCGAAACTCACGCTAGATCCATATTACATACACTAGCAGCTCATCTGTCTAATCAAACTCGAAGCATCGGCAAAAGCACAGGCGGCGATTTGAGAAATTTGAATTACTTGTTGGAATAGTTTTGGGAGTGAGAGAAGGGGAGGAGAGAGAGAGAGAGAGACAGAGAGCATCATTCAAATATGCATCGAGAGTTAACAAACACGCATACAGACTGAGCACGAGGGAAGTTGAAGCAGTAGCGGCAGCAGCAGACATAGACAAAGTAATCTCACTCCGACGTCTGTTTCCTCGTATTTACCCTTCGATCCTCCTCATTGCCGGCGCCGAGAGAAGCAGCAGCATCAGCAACTTATCTATATATCTCGTGCACTTACTCATTGTGCACACACACGTATACGAATATAGGCATACACACACGCTAGTTTCAGGGGGTTGCGGCGAGGCTCCGCGTTCTCTCTATATATGTACATGTAAACCGGGCGCGCTATATAACGCGCGGCGATGGATGTATGGCATAGCGTAGCGGCGCGCATCTTGTGCTTCGCCTCGTTTCTAATACCTAGTGGCGTAATGCATCGCGTGAGGGTGCGATAACGTATGGGCTCGGCCCGGCTAAGCTATACTACGCTCTCGCCCCTTCTATCTTTATCTGTTTAGGCTGTGTGGAGGCCGAAAGTCAGGGGAAAGGGGAGAGTGAGTGAGAGAGAGAGCGAGAACGACTACGGCGCGATTTAACCCGATATACACCGGACGACGTATGTTTGCACGTGGCTCGAGCTCTACGTCTGTATTTCTCTCGACGCCGAGCCGGGCACACACATATACATAGCAGCAGCGGCACCGACTATGTATAGCAATCGATCCGTCAGCTATAGTCCCTCTCTCTATATGTAGCTCTTATTCGTACGCATGTACAGCACGGCTATAGACGCGCATAACTTTGTCGCCGTCTGCCGCGAAGGTGTGACGTAGCCTCCCTCCTCTGCTCTCGGTCCAGAAATGATGAGCTGGCTAAACGGATTTATTCCGACACACGTACTGCAGCAGCGGGTCTAATGATTTTTATTGGCTGGAGCGAGACGAGTGGCTGCGTGCGTCGTGCGAGCTTTCGTGCGCCTTATGTCCCGGCAATGGGAAATTTCGCGAACGCGCTACGGCGACGACGATTGCCAGGATTTATGGCTCAGACAGACGAACTGTATATATCATGTGTGCCGGTAGTAATTATTGTACCTGAGGGAAACGATGATGTATAATACTTCGTACATCCAGCCTGAGCGCCGCCAGATATAGTTATAGTTACACGTGTTTTTATCATTCACTTGTTCCGACTCCACTTCTATCTCTCTTTCTCGCTCTTTTTCTTTTACTCTTACCATTTGTTATTTTTTTCGTAACTAATGAAGCGATATTTTCTTCGAAAGACCATTAAAAAAATATTTTTCTTTTCTAACAAAATTACATTTTTGTCAAACTTTTAATGATTCGTACATGATCTTTTTTCTTGCGTATCTTGTCAACGTAGAAAGAGAATGACCAAGTTTTAACAAGCATATCGCGTATACTAAATTCCTCGCATGTATCAGCCTTCGATAGTGTTTATTCGATTTTTATTATCAAAAACCCACTGTTGCGATGGTGCAGCTTTCATAGCGTCGTTTTAGCGAGCCTTTATAGCGAGCAGTCTTATAACTATCGTAGTGTATAATTTTTATCTTTATTTTAATTTACTTTCCATCCCTTAAAGTTGGAATATTGAATGTTTTTTTTTATTTTATCTTAAATGAGAAAAGTTAGATAAGTTTTTCTTGACTTTAAAACTCGTGCTTGGTTGCCTATTTACAACACTTTGCCAAAGTATGCTGTACTGCAATTAATAAAGATAAGTGAAATAACGCTGAATTAGTCTTTCTGAATCTTGGAGCTGCTCTCTCTTTCTCTTTCTCTCTCTCTCTCTCTCTCTCTCTCTCTCTTCCAACCCTCCTCACCTCTTATACACTTTTCTCATTTATTTTTTGCATACCACTGTGCAGCGACTTTCTCACTGACTGCCCGCCTTATCTCGAATGAATAATAGGCCCCCTGTGTACTAATAGCTCGATAATGGAAAATTAAAAAGTTTCACTCTCTGGGAGCTTGCGACTGCGCGGATATCTTATTAATAGGTCATGGAAATCATTTTGCAGTCTCTTTGAGAAAGTTTACTTGGCCGCGCGCGCTTGTCGCATCGCCTCCTCGAGCTTTTCAGATAGACGTTAAAATTCAAAAATTACGCACGCTCGGTTATGACCTATAGAGTCGCCGTGCCTCCTCCAGTCCTATGCTTTTGGCGCAGGAAAAAGAGTCTGGGTCTGGTCTTTTCACGAGCGCATCAACTCACGAATATAGTCTCAGCGAATACATAGACTTTGAAGATGACTGCGAGAAATGAGAAAGAGAAAGAGGAAACGAATGCAGCTTTTCTGCCCTAAGACTTGGCACGGTGTTCTGCGTTTATCCAAATGTTGCTTTTATTTCGATTAGAGCGGCCTCGACTAAAAGCGTTACGACGACATCCACCACGATGACGTCGACATTGCTGGCGAGTTGAGCTAATTTTGATACTCTCTAAAAAGCTCCTCTATTAATGTGAACTCGACAATAAAACGGTTAGCTGTTCCCAAAGCATCGATTCACCTTTTGAGTAATTTAAGCTTGATTAAACTTTACCTACTTCGATGAATATTTTTATCTCTCCCTGTCCGATCGGATTTTCAAGTGGAGCAGAGAAATTTTTCAACTCATCATTTTTTCCCGCTCATAAATAATTATAAAATATATGAACAATTAAAAATAAGTTTTATCGGCTTTACTTTGGCAATATATCGATCAATTGCAGAAAAATATACGGAGGCTGAACTCTTGCGGGTAGATGTAAAATGCATAACTCATCGGATAATGAATCGTCCCAAGTGTTCAATCTTATACCAAGTTTTTGCCGCGCGAATTATTATACGCTTTTGCAGGGGGAAAAGTTAACGCTGTATGGTGGCATTCCGCGGGCTATACATCTCATTAGCACACGCACATTTATAAGCGCGCACACACAGGCTTGCGCGTTCGGATTCTCACTATGTGCGCGCGCGCGTGTGCAGGTGAAAAGCAATTTTCCAAAGAGGCTATTTCAAAAGGGTTGGGTTTGGTATATATATATAACATATATATAGCTCGTCGTGTTCAATAACGCCAGAGCGAACGTTTGAGATTCCACTGGATCCTCTCGCGGGGTTTGCACTGAAGTAGTATAGCATTAGTCTACTATGCAGCAGGAACAATAAGCTTATTCTCTCCCTTTCTCCTCTTTCTCTTTTGGGCTCTTCGATTAACGGCACAAGAGAGAAAGAGAGAGAGAGCAGAGAGAACAGAGAGAACAGAGAGAACGAGAAACACGCTGCGGATCCAAGGGTACTTGAAATTCTCTCAAGTCCATGTAGCTAATTCTCTAAAGATTTGTTGTTCGGTGCACAAACATTTTTTCGAGAACAAAATCTATTGAATTTTAGCCTCAGCTACAGGCTGAGCATAAATTGAATGGAAATTGCTCTCAAGTTTGGATAATTTTATTTTTTACCCGAATTAGTCCGTTTATCGACGAATATACAGTTAATGAAGCGGAGGAAAAAAGTACATTATGTATCAGCTGCAGCAGCAGCCGAGCGAGCGCGTGGAAAACCTTCTTAGCATCAATATAATATAGAAAGAGAGCCAGAGAGAGAGAGAGAGAGAGAGAGAGAGAAAACAAACGAACAGCAAGCTCCTTTGTTTCAACTTGCAGCGCTCGACTGGTCTTGCATAAAACGTGTATAAACACGTTTCAGACTCTTTCTCTCTCGCTCGTTGTGTCGTCGCGTTAAAACTTGTACTTTTAAGCGCTCGCCGACGTTATCTGCTGAGCTTAATTCTTGCAGCCTTGTCGCATTAGCACACAGCCTTGAGCTTTTTGTTGGACTTTTCACGCGCTATATTGTTTTCTTTTCTTTCTCTCTCCCTCTCTCCTCCTTCTCTTTTTCTGTCTCTCTTTCTATCCAACATCCTTTTATTTCTCAACCATTACCATCATAGAGTAAGGGGGTAAAGGGTCTTGTATTTCTCTTTTCTCGCACGCTTATATTCTTTTCATTTTATTCACGCGGCCAGCGCTTCGACGTTTCTCTGCGCCTCTTCTTTCTCTTCTTCTCCGTCATTCTCTATCTCCCTCGCTCTCCATCCCTCTCACCTTATCTTTTGTCTTTAATAATATTATTATTACTCGGAAAAATCATCGTACATTTTTACCAGTAGCTATACGAAAGATAGAGATAAGCCGAGGATAAGCTTTTTTACATTAATTCTTATCTGCTGTTGCTCTCTTTCGCTTTCTTTATGTGCTCCACATCGCTTGTTTTATCTACTCGAGCGGAACATTTTTTTTGCCCGTGCTCTCTTCAAGTTTTTAAAAGCGCATAAGCCGTTTGCCTAAATAATGAATTTTTCCGTATTATCTCTCAATTCTCAACAGAAAAAATATTAAATATAATGAAGCTAAATATTCATACCTACGTTTTTATTTCTGTTTCAGGTTAGTAACATCAGCATGACCAGCTTAATCAACACGTGAGTGATTTTTAAGAACATAAAAAAAGGAAAATGATAATAAAAAAATCTGGTGCAGTACGACGTTTTTCATTATTTTAAAAGTTTTGAGTTTACTGCGTATATCCACTCGGAAAATTGAGCTCGAGACACAGTGTATGCAGCACGTTTCCGTTCTTTCTCACGCTTTTTTTCTCCACCTTCACGTAGGCGCGCTCAACTCGCACACATATATATGGACGGTATATAGAGAAAGAAAGGGGGATCTGTCGTTAATACTTAATGGAGTTAAGACATTCATTATGCGCGCTGCACACATGCTTGTAAGTTGCGGCAAGCTTAAGTGATTGTTGCGCACGCGCCCTCCTCCTGCTTCTCTTTCTCCGCCGTTGCCGCCGCCGTTAGCAGCCCCGCGCGCTGTCAGTAATTCACTTTGAAAGTACCGAGCTCGAGTGATTTCAATCTAAATCAAGATTGCGCACAGACGTATATACATGTAAATTCACCTACGCAGCGCGAGCGCGAATATTATCGAATTTTCTGTTTTTCATCAATATTCCAATTTACTCTATCGATGTGTTTCTTTTACGGACAAATTAATGCCCTAAAACGCGTTTGTTCCGCTTCGAAAATACGAGAAAGGCGATTTTCGGCTTAACAGATGCGTTATTTCTATGCAATTCCTTCGCATTTTTATGCAATTGATATTTTTGTTGTAAAAATAGACTTGCGTATTTTGCCCCGTCACCCTTCGGAAATTTTATTGCGTTCCGTCGAGCATCGTCAAAAATTACAATAAATCTTATAAGCAGTCTTATATATAAAGTAAAGAAGAATGTATACGTCACTGCAACAGCAACCATCGTATTATTGAGACGTATATAAAATATATAAAAAAGGAAAGGTAGAAAAGAGTAGTAGGCGAGGCAAAGAAACACACAGCACGAGCGAACCGAGGGAAATTCTGGTCGTGGATCAGAAGTCGAAGCAAAAGCGAGTAGGGGATTGCATGACAAATAGCAAACGGTATTTGCAATAAAGCGCCATTCTCTCCATACTGTAACATCTCTTCAAGTGGTCTCTATACTCAAGCTGGCAAGAAAAGTTCAAAAAACCCACCCGAGTATATAGCCTGGCAGCAGTGCTTTCTCGAACTTGGTCTTCTCTTTTCTTTCTTTTTTTTTTTTACCTCTCTTCCTTTTTTGTGTGTGGAACGAGGTTCGATGTAGTAGCTACGCCGCGCGTATCTTCGTTGTTTGGAACTGCACACATACGTGAGCTGCAAAGACTATTTCATTATGAATCCATGAAACTTGAAGCGCGCCCGCGCGTGTATGTGTATGCGAGTGTGCAACCTTAGAACGATCATATGAGTTTGCCGCTGGTAAATGCGACTTTTGATGCGTTTCGCACACACACACACACACACACACACGCGCGCACAAGTATATACACGTAGACACACACACCCACACAGGTGCACGTACAAAGAGGAAAAAGTTTTCCACCAACGTGGCTCCCTTTTGCAAAGTACCTCGATAATACCCACCACTGTACAGCGCGTGCAATGCTTGTCTCGTATTCATTTACATGTGTACACACAGCCAAGAGAATGCGCCGAGAGATTTTTTGACTTTTAAAAATGTTCGTTGCAGTGCGCGCGAGCGAAATGCGAAAATAAATGGCATACGCGAGTGTCGCGGCATGCGCTTAAAGCTTTCAATATATGTGTGCTTGTACGCGGCTGGATCTGTATATGTGTGCACGTAAACGCGTGTATGTGAGATGCTTCTTTGACATACTTTGCGTAGAGAGCATGAAAAAGAGAACAGTTTTTGACACATCGCACAAGGCACCCGACGCAGCTTTTAAAATACAAAATTTTCATCAAGTATTCGGGAAAAAATGAACTCGCTCATCCTTAAGCACCCTTTTACGTCGAACAACGCACTCAGGCTACTACTTTCGAACGTAAACAATTTTTTTATTTATATTTTCGAATAAATCGTTGATCCTGGCGTCCTGCTGAATCCCTACCGAGAAGTGATATACAGTAAACAAATGAACTCCGTTGCTGAATCAAGACAGAGAGCGCAAGACAAAAGAGAGCTTTCAAAAAGCTCGAGCAAACGTTTGCGATCGGAAGGAGCTGGATCATACGATCGATTACGCTGGCTCATGATTATTCGCACTTGGCAGCTATAATAATACGTGCGCCGGCATGAAGATGGCGAAAAGAGAGGCGCACAGGCACAGGCACATCGCAAGCAGGGAGAGAAGGCCGGGAAAATTAAAAGCTACATGCACGATATCGCGCTCAGTAGCGGGTAGAGAAGCGGCAATTACGACGATACTCAGCTTTTGCTAGTCTGCCCCGTAAGCCCACGTGGTTAGCTGCTCGCGCCTTTGTTCCCATTACTCTGCCTCCCCTTCCCTCGCGCGAGCGCCTCGCACAGCCGAGTATCTTTAGCCTCTTCTCTTGCCACAAAGAGAAAGCGAAAGAGCGAGAGAGAGAGAGAGAGAGAGAGAGAGAGAGAGAAAGAGAAAGAAAGAGAAAGAGAGAGAGGAGGCAAGGGAGGGCGAGAGAGCGAGAAAGAGAGATAAAGCGCGCGCACTTCGCACAGATGATGGCAGCTCAGCAGCTACATATATATACGCCATAGTACTACCGAGTATAAGCTTCGAGTGCAAAGAGAATGAGTCGTTGCAGCTATAGAAAGAAAAACTCGCACGGGCCAAGAAATCATAAGGGGTAAGACGTTCGCAGCCACGAAGCTCTACAGCTTGTAGCTTATATATCTTTATACATTTGTATATATATATGTGCGCGATGCATGCATTTACACATGTACACGCGTATACTTCGCGAAGAGAGAGCAAAAGAGAGAGATGGTAAAACGTGAGCATACCCGCCCCGCAGCTTTTTCAATGGTTTAGCCATATACATAGAAACTACCACCGCTCGATACCACACTGCGGCAGTGGCAAAGCCTCCCCGCGAACGCGACTATATACACGTAGAAATGTTCGAACTACCCCAAGAGCGTGTGTATATTCGTCTGTGTGTATGTGTGTGGGCGTGTATGTGTGTGCAGCAGTAACAACGAGATTGCCTACCGCTGCCACGGTGCACTGCTGCTGCTCTAGCGCTTATGGCTGTTTTTTATATGTATAATATAATCGTGAATAAAGACTGACACTTAAAGCTCTAGCCGAGCGAGCATGTATAGCTACTGTAGCTGCCTTCCGAGTCCGCAGAGTCTATAGAGCTTTTTAATGTGTACGTACGTAGATATCGAATGAAGAATCGATATGTAATTTTTTTTCTGCTTTGCTGTGTCTTCTGTGTAGTCGCTACTACTAACAGGTTAATGTGGATGGATGTATGTACGACAAGCTAATAACGACCTGTAATTCCGGGGATGTAATGTCGCTCTCCTTCTCCCTCTTTCTGTTTCTCCTACTGTCGCGAGGTCAACGACCTTTGATATTCAACATACACAGTTGAATTATTTAGAAATTCTGTCTCACTTTTCTTCTGTTACGAATACGTGGTTCATACCTGCCGAGATGTTAGCAGCATTTATTTTTATGTGTATGAGTTTACGAAAATTAATGAATGTTTTAGCACCAAATACCACAGACACAGAGGCACGAGTGAGCTAGAGAGGGAAATGAAAAGGCAGAGATAAAAAAAATAATATCCGACAATTGTAATGAAACATTTTTCTTACTCGCGCAGAGGGAATAAAAATCACAGCCATTCATCATGCGTTTTCGAAAGAAAGAAGGGAGGGAGCGAGAGAGAGAGAGAGAGAGAGAGAAAAAGAGAGCACGCGTGCGCGAGGCTCGCAAGCAAAGTAGAAAGAAAGGTGTAGTATGTGCAGCGTGGCGGATATGCATAGTACGTTATAGTACACACGAGCATCACCAGGATAAGAGCTTGCAGCGCGAGCGAAAGAGAGAGAGAAGAAAAGTAGAGGTAAAATTTGTACGTTCATGGCCTCGGCAGTCGTGCTGCAGAACGAGGGAGAGCGAGAAAGCTGGAGGGAAAAACAGCAGAAGTAGTGGAAGCAGCAGCAACAGCAACAGTGGCACGCTAGTTGAATACAAGGCAAAAGCAGCTGTGTAATGCCGCTCTAGCTCACGGGCATCAGCATCACCGACAGCTCTGGCATTTCACGTGTGTCTGTGTGTATTTATGCATTTATGCATGCAGGTCCTAGAGCAGTAGTAGCAGCAGCAGCAGCTCAACCTCCTCCCGAGCCCCCAACTCCATCCTTCGCAGCTATATACGTATGCATGTTTACACGTATACTCATGGGAAATATACATACAACGACCGAGAGAATATATATCTATCTCGAAGTGCGCATATGTATGTACGTGCGAATGTGTATGTCTAGGTGTAATCTATTCCAAGGATGAATATTCGCTCGGATACCTCGACTCGCCGTTATTATCTCTTTTCCGTATCTTTGATTGACAAATAAAAATCGTCGACAGGTAGCTAGAGGCGCTTCGTGCGCGATACGCTAGCTCACAATATATTAATGACAATATCTCGCTACGTTAATCATGCGCTTCAAATATAAATTCGCGAAATGTGCAAGTACGTGTGCGTTGGTGAGTACACGATGAGCACACGTATTAACGCGCGCGTACACATGCAGACATCAGGTTACGATGGGAGCGAGCGATCAAGCAAGAAAGTCTCGTAAAGAAGCCGTGCAACTCATATCAATTTTCCAAGCGTGTAGCGCGCGCAGCAGCAGCAGCGAAAAAAAGAAGAGGAAGAAATTCGTGCATGAATCCAGTCAGGCTCGCTTTAATTCAAGCTTGCCCGGGCATGCTTCGCTACCGCCGCCGCCGCTGCAAGCTAGCTACATACAGGCTACGGGGGTTGTGCGTGTATCTGTGCGTGTATGTGTGTGTGTGCGCGCCACACCGGCTATACACACTCGAGTCTCGACGCGCGCGTATGTGTGCACTACGTATAAAATGTATAAGCTATATAGAGAACGAGAGGGAGAAAGAGAACGCGCGGGTGTAAAATTTGCATCGGTGAACGTGCGCGCGCCCTGTCGTCTTTATATCTAGCCCGACTTTCTCTCGCTCCAATCTACATACATGCCATACAGCGGCAGCCAGCCTGTCTTTTTCTACTCTATATACCTTTCCGTTAATCCAGGTGGCACACACTCTCCCGACCTGGCTAGGTAGTAGTCTCTCGCCCCGGCTATTCCTACACACATAGCCCGCCCTGCTGCATGCTACGCGCGTACTACGTGTGCGAAAGTCTGATCCTTCTCGTGTTCCCGAGCGCTCGGGCTATACCCCCCGTCTCGCCTTATAGATATCCTCCTCTCTTCTTCTTCTCCTTTGAATCTTCATTTTAAAAGCTCCTCGCCGTACATAAGCTTTATCTTTCTAAGAAGCGCAGCTGATTCCCTACTATGTCTATATATACGTACCGTATATATACCGTGGAGCAAAGTATGTGTGTACGTACATGGGGGTCTGGTTTGGGTTGGTGTCACTAGAGCGGCAAAAAACCCGCACTATACGCACTCGCACTGCTGCAGCCTGCAAAGAGAAAGAAGCGAGAGAAAAAAAGCAGCGAGAGAGAAAGAAAGAAAGAAAGAAAGACGACGTGGAACGACTCAATTTTTGCGTACAGCTTTTTGAATGGCTTGGTCGGGAACGAGTGTGAGAGAGAGAGACACTAGAGGAAATGGGTACTGAATAGACTTTCTTTATACATGAAATGAAATCGGTTTCGGTGATGTCTTATCCCAAGATGAAATAGCTCGGGTTACCCTTTTACTTTACGCGCGTATGTGCAGCGCAGCCTACTCGCTGAAGGAATTCCTTTTTTCGTCTTCTTTCCCTTCGCCTTTTTCAAGAGCGTCTGCGTGTGCTGCAAGTTCATATGTGTGTGTGCGTTATACGTATGTGCCGTATGTGTGCGCGTCGTCAAGGATATATAAATGGAGAGACGGAGAGTAAACCTCACCAAGGAGACGACGAGATTTATTTTAAAGAGTCTGCGCGACTCAAGCCGCTGAATCCTAGCACACGCGTTCGCTTATACATAGCTACTACCTATACATGTATAGCCAGACGCACATACGTTTTCAACGGTGCAGCTTTCTCCCTCTCCCAGAACTATATACGCGAAATAATAACTTCGCGTGATGTATGTGTCGGCGAGCACGAGGTTATCTATAGGACACTTTGGCTTTGGATAAAAAGGTTCAATTTTCGAGAGGGGCTTTGGCGACGATGCCATCGCTAGGCGAGCTTGCGAGCGCTGCGCATCGCCTCGTTTTTACGATTTGTTCGAGTCCATAAAGAGGTGTCTAGCGCTGCCAGAACAGACACAGAACCGAAGCACTGGTTCGAGAGCTTTTGCTCGCTCTCTTTGTGTCGCTGGGCTCTATATATACTACAGCTGCACACCAGCTAGCAGCTTGCAGTACCATGTATTTTCGGCGTAATTAATATCAAGGCGAAAAATCAACAAATTTCCACGTGCGCGCGGTGGTAGTGCGCGCGAGAGGCGCCAACGAGTAGCTGCTATAAGCCACCGCCGGCGCACCAACCCTCCGACGAGCGGGAAAGAGAGTAAAATTAATTAACCCGGCGTCGCGTATGTGTGCGCGCCGAGATATATACATACGTATATACATATAGATGTATGTATATAACAAATTGCACTGACGTACGGTACGGGTTCACTCGTCTGGCGATGAGAAACTTTACTAGCGCTGAAGCTCACGCACGCATACACACACACACAGACGAGGAGACGCGTGCGAACGCGCCCAGGTACCGCATGGCTGAACGTGTACGTAGCAGCCAAATTTGCGAGCATCAAACCCATATGAATGTGTCAGGTAATACAAGCCAACGCCGCGCGCGCGTACTACCTTTGCGCGGCATCTTTCGCCTGCGCGCTAGATACGTGTACGAGCTCGTTGTATAAATCACGAGCTAAATTCAAAAAGTTCTCCCAGCCAAAAAAAGGAGCAGTAACTGAGACAAAAAAATTTAATTTTGGAAAATTTAATTAAAGATTTAATTAATAATTCTCTCGCTTTATTTGTTCTTTTTTGCCGAGCTCCAGTTCCATGGTGCGTGCATGCAATACTCGCGCACACACGAGCTGGAGGTATCACGAATACGCGCATAAACAATTACGACGAGGTAGAAATATTTTTTTTAAAGCCACAGCCTGCCGAGCTTTTTTCCGTTCGCCTGCCGGGTGCGTATGCTCTTGATGCATTTTGCAATTAAAATGTCAATTTCACGACTCAGATTGACAGAGATGTGACGAGACTGCGTCAGGCTTGTCACAACTCTACACAGTTTTCATTCGTAAAAGTGGCAAACAATCAAAGATAGAGCTTGTGCGTGCCGCATATGGGTATATTTTCGACTCTTCTCACAAGTTGACGCAATTCGTTGTGTATGATGATACGCATGCAAAAGGAAAATGAAGAAACATTCTTGTACAGACAAGTCTATCCTCAAAATAATTTGAAAAATAAACACGTGGTAGGTAAAAGCTTGACGCGTTATAGTAAATAATGTTGATTTTGCAGCTGAGGATAATTATAGTCACGAGGCATTCTACCTGTATTGTTCTTGGTATATCTAATTAATATAAGAGCCATTGCGATTATAGATCGAATTGAACCCTCTTAGAGCCAACTTCATGTGAGTACAAGAAATATTTTAGTGTCATCTATATACGCCCTCTGTAGTTAATAATATCTTTCATATATTAAATTACATACTCATAAGAGTTCCATGCGCGCGTAGCGCGCACATAAAAGTCTAGTCTGTGTTCAATGGTTCAAAGATACCTTTAACCTCAAAGTTATTTTAAAATATACAGTAGAATCTATAATTAATTGTACTTAATTGTTCGTATGAGTGGGAATAGTGGATATTGTGCTTAGCTTGAGATTGCATCTAGGGTCAATGATCCATCGAACAAAAAGGAACCTCTTGAAACTCGATAAAATCAGTTTTTGATACTGAATCTTGCGACAATGATTAAAATGGATAATCGTAAAAGCGCTGCGGATCTGTGTGGTATTTAATTATGTATTTAACATTTATTGGGTATTATCGTACCAAAAGTACTTTGAAATAGATTATTAAAAAAGGTAATATTGCAAGTTTCGAAGAAGAAAAATTTTTTGAACTTTTTACACAGCCGATATTCAGTAAAAATATAATATAAGAATTAAGGTACCTTTGAGCCTTAGGCTTTATTTCGAGCTATAATAGCCTTAGTTATAAAGCAACAGAGCGGCAAGCATCAGCAGACAAGGAGTATACGAAAGGTATTACTGTGAATTTGTAATATATTAATTTAGCTTTGATCGTAATCAGCCGCAGATTATAATAATAAATTATAACTTGCCGCTGTCTCTCGTTGGTAACGCCAAGCACACGCGCGTACGCACACACATTCAGGTGCACTCACGCGCTGGCGCAATTTGGAATTGTTGAATATGCTCTTCTTCTCGTTCTCGCTGTGCTTCATGCGTGTATTAAGTATTACGAATTCAGAACCTCGAGAGAAAGAGTGAGAGGCAAGTCTATGTCATTTACCTGGAACATAACGTGCATCTGCATAGCTATGCACTATACATGTATACCGTGCACGAGTTTGTGTGGAAGCCAAAAAGCTTGAAATCATTATACGTGTCGTAGGTAGCTCGGCGCGCGACACGTGAATTTTTACATTATATACACGCGGATACTACTACTGCTCTATATACTATGTATACCTATACGCATAAAGAGAGCTGCACTGCAAGGGCGCGAGTGCCGAGTCGGTAAATATTAAAAAAATTGAATGTATTCGCGGCTGGGAGCAGGGCCGTCATATTTGTAAAGCATATTTCTCCGTTGAAAAACTTATAACCAGCATAGTGTGCGTGCGTGTATGTGTACGCGCCCGTACGCAAGGCGCAAGCTCGCTCGCAAGCTGACATATTTATACGATACACGTGCCTGCTCCCTCTTTCTCTATATGTACACACACACGGACGCGCGTATGTGCGTTTGTACCGAAAAATGTATAAGACGCTTTTCTCGTACACCTAGACGACGTACATGCGAGTATACGAATTTTTTCTGCGCTTATTACTTTTCATCGCGTCGCAAGCGAGTCGAGCGATATTAGCGTCATTGTGCTTGCGCCAGTTGACGGACAAACAACGAACGCGTAATTGCCATCGAAGACACGAATACCTGCTATGCACACGAGAGAGTAGACGGAACAAAAAGAAAAACGAAACCCAAGGACTTTGGACAGATGCCGAGACGATATTGATTTTTGCATATAAGGTGGATTTATAGCTCGAGGGGATAAAAAGCCAGGTAACTGCCAAAGAGTGCGAAAAAGGGGGAGAAATCGACGGAGCACTGTCTGGCTTTTGCTGTTTTCGGTCTACGAACAAGCACGGCTACAGACACACAACATTTACAGTTCAAAGTTATTGATAATTCAAGTACATTCGGTTTATGAAAATTCAGAAAATTCCTCTCGCGTCTGTGTATTTGTGACTTTTTTTATCGATTTTTTAACTTATCTTGATCAACACGACTTTTTGATTTTCACAAGTTGAAATAAAATGATTGAACGGGTAAAAGCTTTTGGAAGTAGCTTATTTATAAATAATGTTGAATTATTAGCAGTTTGTGCTCTAATTATTACAGTTTACTCCAGTTAAGAAACAACTGGTAAAGTAAAACTCGATGTATTTGTAAAAAAAATATTGATAAAAAAAAGCTTCAAAACCAGTGAAGTAAAGCAAGATAAAGCAAAAACGAATATCAAGTTTACGAATAAAAGAAAAGGGGAAAGCCTATACTTATGCTACTCGAGCCATAATCCTCTTACACAATTTTCGATTTTATGACACTCGAGGACTGGTATAGTCGAGCTCGCCGTAAAATTTTTCAGAGATACAAAAAAAGTGAAGATATGACGACTAGGGCCGTCCGCTTGAAGATCCACTTTCGTAATTATCTTGTGTTTTTCACGTTTGAACTTTCGTCTATCTAACATTTATCTTTTCTTGATCTTTTCCAGTCTACTCTACTCATCTGGCACTTGAGGCCTGGTGACATTTCGTGAACTTTTCAATAATGGTTTTTTGTTCAATTCGGTGAACTTACTCGTATTTTCGTCACTTTTCATTAATATGACAATACATCGCTATTAATATTACAAAATTAATGATAGCATCTGTTGCTATAAATATTATGCATAACTCATCGTATGAAGACTTTTTGAATGGTCGGGAATTCCAATATAGTTCATTATAACAAGAAATGATGTACGACTTGACTTTTGATAGCTCTATTTCATCATAGAGTCCTTTTTATAAATGTATCCCAACATCTGCACGTCGTCGTTAGTGTAAATTTCTTCTCATAATTATTACTGAATACTGTCCAAAATTATCCAACAAACTGTTTGGGCTTTCAGAAATAAAAAACCCCTCGTAAAGCTTTTTGAAAAATTTCCACTAGCAGTTCTAGAAAACATGTTGGTGAATTTTCACTTTTAGTTTGACTCCGGCATCCCCTTAAGCCTCGAAACTTTTCCTTTGATCATAAAATATGCATCTAATTACGACGTGAGGTTATTATATAAGGAAGCTTTAAAGTTATTGCGAATAACAATAAGAGAAATCTTTTCTATGCTATGAAAGCTATGTAGTGCAATCTCTCGCAAGCACAGTCAAAATCCATCTTTCCTTGCCTCTTTCCTCCCTCCCTCTTTCTCTTTCTCTGCCAAGTTTCGTACAAGTATATTTCAGGATAACGAGAAAAAGAGTGAGATGCACTTTTTTAATTTAACAAATTTTCAAATGCTACGCTGGCCCGAAAAGATACCGCTATGAGCACTCGAAAAGTGTATGCGTGTGTATAATAATCTAACAAAATCAGTAGACGGAGATTCATTAGCGCGTAATGCATAAAACTGGCGGGCCATATACATAGCGACCCAGCTAATATGAATAATGGTTAATCTCGGGAGAGGTGGAGAGAGAGAGAGAGAGAGAGAGAGAGAGAGAAAGAGAACGAGTGGAGAAAGGAGGTTTTTTGCGAGCGGTCGAAAAAATTAGGAAAAACTATACTGTGCAGCGGTGGAAAACCACAGATGGACGAGGCCAAAGAAGAGAAAGAAAGAGATATGTATTCTGGTCCTGCGATGAAAACTGCCGCTCTCTCGAGTGCGGGGGTGGGCGCCAGGCAGCGAGATAATGAGAACGCACGAAAAGATACGATCATGGCTTTTTTTAAATATGCTACTACTGTTGCCGCCCCTGCTGCTGCTGCTGCTCCCTGTCCGCGCGCCTTCGCAGTTTATGATACACCAAGCGAGACTAAACTGCATAATTATGCGCTAAAGTCGAGATTGTTCGCCTACATTGTGCGGATAGTATAATACGTTATCGCATGGACTTCATTTATTGCTGAATATGTATAACGCGAGCCGAGAGCGGCTAAAATGGCAGGAGCGAGCTCTGAAACAAAATACGATTTTTCTTGCAAGTAACAGGTGCAGCGGGCTATATTCGGCTTAATCAAGGATTCGTATTTCTATCGTTCAACGCTCAACGTTCCGAAAGAGAGAGAGAGAGAGAGAGAGAGAAGAAGAGAAAGATAAAAATAAATCGAAAAAAACGAGAGAGGAAGAATATAATCCATCTGCGCGCGTAGATGCGAAAAATTTGACACTTTTTCATTTGGCGCGCCGTACATATAGGTGCAGGTATAACGTATAACGGATTACCCGCGCTTTATTTCGAATATAGAAAAAATAAAAAAGGTTTTCCAAACCATAGAGTAAAAATAAAGTCGAAAAAATTGTCCCCTAGGCAAATGAATTATTCCTTACGATGCGCACTCACGGTGCCGCAGCTAGTCTCTCACTCTGTCTCTCCGGCGTCCCGGCGTATCTCGACAAATTTAAAATTTCTGAATAGAATAACAGAGAAATAACACACAAGCACGGCTCGTGTACTCTGTGTTACATACAAATGTAAAATAAGAGCTTGCCGAGAGAGAGTAATGTGTAGACGCATACACACACAGGGAGTAAAATGTTGGTCGTCCAGTCCCGCACACAATATTTTCACGCCGTGGCGTCATTTTCTTTCTAGCTTTGCTGCTGCGCGCTTGCGACGCTCCATCCCTAAAAGAGGACAGGCGAGCGCGTGAAAAAACTCACTTATTAATTTATGCAAATGAAAACTTGGCCTCAGTCGGTGTGTGTACATGTTTGCCGACCACGCACGTTTTCATTTCTCTTTACATAAGCAGCAGCAAGCAAGCAGGTTTTTCGTCCTATACTTTACACCTTTAATTTCTAAAGCGCACAGAGAGTGTACGCAGAGGCTCACTCGCACACAGAGACGCGCAGACAACTACTCTGCTGCAACCACACACTCGGACACGCAGCGCGCGAAAGTGTATACAAAAGACTCGCACAGCTCTCGAATGAAAGCGGCAAAACAGGTGAAGGAATAAATCAAAACTTTAGTGCGCAGCGTAAGCTCTATAGGACACAAGGAGCATGTGAAGGTACACAAAGTACGTCGGTCTGCTGCTGCTGCATGCGCAGCCTCTCGTATATACAGGTATATACTGAAAAGGCCTCTGAGCGGAGGAGGCGGAGAACGAAGAAGTGAAAGAGAAGAAGAAAGAAGAAGTCGACAGTGGTGTGTGCCGGGCGGGCGCAGCTCAGGCAATGTACATGTATATATGCATGTAAGCTCTGGCTAACCGAGCTTTTTTCATTTCTTCGCAAGTATAAATCTCTCAACTTCTTGATAGCAGGAGCGTTTCTTCGTGTCATTCCACGCGTTCGCGCAGATACTCGCGTAGTGTACCAGCGCAGGAAAGCGAGAGAGAGAGAGAGAGACTGTGTTCCGTATATACGCGAGACACCGCAGTAATTTTAATAATCTCGTTGGCTTGCTCCTACTCGACGACGACGACGTCGCTCGTATTTCGCGTAACGAGCGAGCCGCGCCAAACCCAGTTTTCATTCAAAAAAGCGCTTACCTCGCCTACTCTTAAGACTTTCTTCTTCGTGCACGCCTTCAAACCCCCCTTCTTCGTATCCGTCTTGAAAAAAAGCGAAAACGAGAAAGAGAGAAAGAGGAAAAGAGAGTGAGAGAGAGAGAGAGAGAGAGAGGAGCTGCCGAGGAAAATATTCCTTTTTTCGTTGGGACGTACTTCGAAAAGAAGATGATGTGTTTTCGCTCGACGGTTTGCTTTTTTTCTAACAGATTACTCTCGCGCAGGCTATAAGGGTATAGTCGTACGAAAGAGAGCTGTGTTTTTAATTTTCATCTCCTGTGTATACCTCATCTCGTTTGTGGATTCGCGATGAAGAGAGTTACGTACATATTATAAAGGTATGCCGTGGGACGGAGGAGCGTTTTTATCCGTGGCGCAGAGCTCTGGCGACGAGCGCAGCTGAATCTTGACCGAAGAAATAAATTTGTAGAGACGACAAAACGACAGACAGAGATAATAATTAATTTCTTCTCGTTAACCGCAAAAGTTTTAACGCGGTAACGTGCGCGCGAGCGAGGCAAGAGCTAGCTCGTGTGCCGGGACAGCAGCAACCTGCGAGACGAGTAACGTTTAATAATAATAATAATAATGAACGACGAGCTAGCGGGAGAATTTTTCGTCGTGGATTACATGCCCCTGGCACGCCTCTGGCTCTCTCCCACTCTCGCTCGTAGTAGCAGCTCTGCACCACGCGCTTGTCGGTGCGCAAGACGAAATTCATTAAGATATACAGCTAGTGACAAACTAGACAATTTCAATAAATTTAGTTAAAACTTTTCACCTTTCGCGGAATAGTAGTAGCTCGACAAGGAGAGAGAGATGTGTATGTATAAACTTCAGAGGGCGTAATTTCGTAAAAGGAAAGTATAAGAACATTAGAATTCACGAGGATTCGTCGCTCTTCGTCCTCGTCTGAATGGTAAAGTTAATTAAAATTACCTTAATATCTCTCTCTTTTCCCTTCTATCTAGTCTCTCTCCTCCCTAGGAAGTCACGTAACTTAAATTTAAAAACAAACTTGTAGAATAAAAGAGTGCATGGCGCAGGTTGGGACGAGCGGGGAACAGGCCAGCAGCAGTCTTGGCCAGCAGCTATGTGCGCGCGACAACAAGCGGGAGTAAAATTCTCGTTTGAGTTGTAACGCAGTTCTAGAATAAGGTAAAAACTTTCTTTCTCTCACTCGCTCTGCCTCTCTGTCTGTCTACCTCTCTCTCTCTCTCTCTCTTTCTCTAGCTCGTAGCTGGCGCGCAATAGCGAACGTTTAAAAAGTTTGAACGTTCCCCTCGCACCATTGTTAATCTTAATAGCAGTTATGTATATTTAGCCCCCTCGCTCGCTGGCTCGGCGCGCGCGCGTACGGCTATTCTGCAGCGACAGCTTATTTTCACCCTAGATAACGCAATAATCAAAATCTCATTCATAAAAACCAGAAGCGCTACAGCGACTCCGCACCAACACCGCCACAGAGCAGCTCGAGCAGCAATTCGCTCACGGCTTTTTACAATAATAATAATCATAACAATAATGCGGAATGGCTTGTCACCGCAATGCGCGCGTGCGAGTAGCTGCTCTCTGCTGCGTAGGTATACATACCGAGCCACGAGTGATATATTCAAAGCGGTTAGCGAAGGCGAGAGAGAGAAAGAGAGAGGGCGAGGGAATATAAATGCATATACACCTGCGATGAAGAAAGAAAAAAAAATAATACAATGAATGAACGATGAATCGAGGAAGAGAGCAGGGGGATGGTAGCGATACAGCAGCGACCAAGGGAGAGAGAGAGAGAGAGGAGCTGGCAGAAGAGTCTCTGGGCTATCGAATAAATTTCGCAAAGGCAGCATTTTCTGCCTTCTCTCCACCCTCGATGCCCGTCTCTCCCTCTCACTCTTCTTTCTTACACACGCTCGATAAATAATGGCCGGTAGCGTGTATCGACGCCTCCACTTTTGCGCATATACACTCGCAGCACACACATACACACGAACGTACTCTCGAGGCGCTGTGCAGTGTTCCACGCCGCCTGGAAGAGAGAAAGAAAAGGACGAAAATTTATTTATGCACCGTGAGAGAGAAAGAGAGAGACTGGAGTATATAGCATCGGAGAAAATAAACTCCGGGACATTTCCCTCGATTGCTATTCGTCGTAGTACATATACTGCAGATATACCGTGAGAGAAAGGGAGTGAGAGAGAGGAGAGAGGAGTGTGTGACAGCTTTATGGCCGGAAAGTCCCGATGAAAAGCGTCGCGCAGTCGTCCTCGCGCGCCCGCGCCCATATACACGCGCGCTGCAAGATGCATTAAGATAACGCCTGCGAATGAGACAGAGGAGGATGCCGACTGGATGGATTGCGTGAAGCTCGCGCAGCAGTTCGCAGTTTCTCTGCCGCCACCACCGCCTGCCCCCTACCTGCTGTATGCATACACATACACACATACACTTTTCTGTCTGCCTGTCGCAGAGCTACTGCCGCTACTTCTTTTTTTCCTTTTGTTCCTGTTTAATATATAAAATCGAGTGCTACACCGTGCGCAGCTATTTGCTCCGGCAACGGCTCCCTTATATACCGCATTATCTATTCATTGATTCTAAATTCATGGATTTTTTGTGCCTTCGGAGCTAGCTTGTGATCTCCGCGCCAGCACTCGATGTTTTATACACACGGCTGCCACGGCGATCGCGTGGCTATTTGTTCGCTCGTTTATTCGATGAAACATAAACCTCGCTCCGTATGGCCGCCGATCGTGTCATTCAATGTACATCTCCGCCTGCACTGTGTATAGATAGAGTTTCGTGGCACGTAACATTGAAAGCAGCAAACTATTTGAGGCTAAATTGATATGGCAAAGAAGAATACGTTGAAATAGTCTGTATATATACTCTGTATACTACTATATAGCATATACACCAGCGCACACAAGTATACGGATGAGCCACACGTTGAGTCGAGCGAATGAAAATGGAAAAGATGGAAAAGCCAAGTGCGCGCCGCTTCGAAGACTATATTTTTTTCCCCCAAGCTGCAACAGAGTTGTGCCACGAACTTTTTTCCTTTCTCTCTCTCTCTCTCTTTCCCTCTCTGTTCTGGGTATATATATATATTCGGCAACTGTTTCTTTCCTCCAAGTTCCTTTTTTTTCTGCTGCCATCAAAGCGAAAAACTCTCCAAAGAGGAGCGAGATTTTCTCTCAGCAATTATTCTTCGGTCTCGCATCGTGCAATTTCCTCTGTATCCTAGCCATTTTTATACTCAAGTGCAAATTGCTGTTTATTTATAAGAAAACAAATCTTATAAAAATAAAAGAGACAGGACAGCCCTAGCGGTTATACGTATATATAGACCGAGCAGCAAGCAGAGCTAGAGCGGAATCATTATTTTTAATGAATATCGCTGCAATTAGGTTAATGACGAAAAATATTAGATGAGCTTATGTTCTCGACGTCTACGGGCATGGGAACCATTGCCAGGACGCAATGCTTTGTCATAATTTCATGCAGCGCCGCGGCACGCTTGAGAGTGCAAAAAAACTTTCAGTTATAGTAGCCGGTAATGCATTTCGAGAAAGCCGTACTCATTTTTCTCACTTTTTAAATGATTTGCGTCATTTTGTCATTGATTATGATTAATAATCATGCGAAAGACAGATTTTACGGTAAAGTAAAGAAAAATTACGCATTAATTACAACGTAGTGACAAATGCGAAACACGAGTGCAGCGCGAGTTCATAATGACTATATTAAAGCTGCATACGCACACGATAACAAGAAGAAAAACCAATCCGAAGTAACGTGGCTTTTTACACGACTGATTCATTTTTCAAAAGTTTCTACCACCACGCGTTATCAATCATTATATTCTCGTGATTTTTCGAGCAAAATTCGAACAACAAGAGAGGGCAATGTGTGCTCAACGCGAACAAGCTCAAACACGATTCGAAAAGTTGATAGAACTATATCGTATATACATATACAGGCTATCCGTCCATACGAGCGCGTGATTTATCTTTTTTTCCTCCATTCAAAGCTACACGAGTTAATTTTCACGTCAAGCTCGAAGCTCCTTACGTATGCAGTTGTGTAGCATTAAGGCCAATGGGCGCCAGTGCAGTGCAAGCCACGCAAGCCCCAGCCATAGTACAGCATAGAAATAGAGAGAGGAAGAAAAACTTTGTAATTTGAATCGAAGTTTATAAAGAGCTTTTGAAGCTAATATAATAGAGAGAACAGTGGTAAGCTTTTTTTGCGCGTTCGAGATCGAATCACACAATCGTAGCCACTCACACGTCATTATACGTTAATTCGGGTTATTACTCGCGTGTTGGTATCGTGAAGAAAGAGATAGAAATCGGCGAGGCAACTGCAGCGCAGCCCTCGCAGACACTGTAGGCAGTACACCCTTTCACCCCTGCGCGTCAGACCTCTCCGATGCGAAATTCAACGTGTAAATCTGGCATCGATTGCGCAGTGCTTATATAAAGTTACAGTTACATGGCTGTAACGATCCGTACACCCTAAAGCCCGAAGAAGTTTTTACTTTATTTTCCTGTTGGTTCGATGCGAAATCGCCATGAGATTCCATCTGCTTTTGCATAATTCTCTCGGTGAATCTCCGAACTGAAGCTCGGTAATCAGCTCTGGACGAGCTTAATAAAATAATCTAAAAAAAGACTAGCTAAATTTCAACGTATTGTCGACGCGCCGAAATTTAATATCACTGACCAATGAACCATGAATACCCCAAAACCGCATGCGACTTTTCGGACCCTGGGCGCATCGATCGGAGTTTGCACGTGAAAAAAAAATTGTTATCTTCCTATCATTCAACGAGCCGGAAAAAATGCTCCTCGATAAAGCAACAAAAGCAACAATAGCATCGGCAGTAGCAACAACAATAGAAGTCGAGTCCTGGCAGGAGCTCCGCGAGCCCAGGTGCATACACAGAGTCGAAAAAAAAACTTGAAAAATCAGCGCACGAAACACATCTGTTGACCGAGAGCTTAGCACGCTCGCGCAGAGAAATATCAGCCGCTCTCTGCGAGTTGGCCTATATTCGCTCTCTCTTAGGTTGGGAATTCCGTGGGCGCGTGTGCACAGAGCGCAGCAACGGCAGCAGCAGCAGCACTAGCTAGCTAGCTAGCTAGCAGAATAAGCGATAGTCAAGCTCGCTGCGCACGGCGTATATATAAACAAGCTTTGTAGCTACTACTGATGCAGTTTGCGATGCATCAGCCATGAGCGCTGCCCGTCATGTTTAAACAATGGAAGCTCGTTGGAGCAATGACGTAATCCCTGTGTATATCGTCTTTCGAAAGTTGACTCTTTAAATAATCCCCCCCGCCCCCTTCCCCTCTCCGACACTCCTACCCCGACTCTGCCACGCGCTGAAACACAACGCAGGCTTTCTTCGACAAGTTGATTAAAGCCAACTCGTATTGCTAATAATCGCTAATGTAACAACGACGAGTCTAGATTTCACGAGCTTTATAAAAGCACAAATGAAAGGTAGATTTATTCTGTGCAGTACGAGCAGCGAGCCGACGCATAAATTGCTGTGGAAGGAGGTTGGGAGAGAGGGAGCAGCGAGAAAGGGATAGAGATCGTAATGGTATACGCGTAACGAAGGCAAACATTATGTCACCTGGGAGATGGTGCGCTATACATGCATAGAGCCACGACACACACACACACACGCACACCGATGCATATAGTGGACGCGCGTGACGCTTCACTCTCGGACCGTAGAATCACATACACGACGTACACTGGCATCGGCTCTCTCTCTCTACTCCTCCTCCCATTCCATTCGCTTTACAGAAGAGGGAGGCTACTGCCGCTGCTGCTACTGCTATTCACGTAACAAGGGATTTGGTTATCAGCGCTGCAGTGAGAGCAATATCAGCAGTCAATGCTTTAATAATAGCGTTTCGCTAGGGCTAAATTTGTCATTTGTTAAATTTATATGTCTGTCGACCCCGTTGCAGCTTGCTCCCTCGCAAAGCTTATACTCGCTCGTTGGCTCTCTGTACGCGACATCATACACTGGCAGCGGAGCATCGAATGTATTCGTGCCAACCAGAGCTGTGCACATCAAAAATTGAATGTGCAGCCTGTTTGTTGTTTTGGCATAATGCAGCAGCACACGTATATAACGCTGTTACACCGGTCTGCTACACGTATGACGCGTCGCGCGCGGGCGCTTTAAAACAAAAACAATTCGACGAAAAAATTATTCGATTTGTCGAGACGACACTGCTCGATTTTGCAACAGCTGCATTATGCATCGACAGATCGGCGCGGCATATAAACTCGCGTCAATGCAATTGTTGCAATTACTATTACAATTATCCAGCTGATCGATGAAATCCCGAGCTCATCGATTCTGGTGACCAATTATTATTGATGTCGTTGTCGCGCGCATCAATACAGCGCAATAACTTATTCAAAATTTAATTTGTATAACGATTACAATTGCCATGGCTCGTTGTCGCGCTGTCGTCGCATGGCCACTACCGACCGTTCACTCGTCACGAATTGCTTTTTGTGCACCAATTTGATTCGTTCGATGAAATTTCGTTGGTTACGTAAAATCCCGGTGAATATCCTTAACGCGCCTTTTTCTCCCTCGTGCAAACGCGGCTAGAATATGCAGAAAAGAGAGAAAGAGAAAGAGAGAGAAAGAGAAAGAGAGAGAAAGAGAGACGTTCGTTAGTTCACAACGAGCTAGGGTACATAGATACATACATAGAGGCTGCACTGCTCATTAATTGAAAACAAAAAAGGCAACGAGACAAGAAATAAAACAGAAAGTTGAAGCGTAGTTTTTAAATTTCAGTTCGTCAGATGTTACAAGGCTCGTTGTTAACAATATACAATTTTCCTTCATCTCTGGGCGCTTTCACAAGTGCGTGGATACGCGCAGTAGTGTCGGCGCAACGAGAGACTATACCCGGCGCCTTTCTGTTTGCGGTCCGTATTCAGGCGAGCGTTAATTTTCTGCGTGCCTCTGACTGTGTGCGTGCAAGAGAGCGAGTGCACGCACACTCGCAAAGCATAGGCCAGTGTGTGTGTATATACAACAGCTAATTTACGAGTGATGTTTCAACGTGAAAGTTGACCAATAAACAAGGTAGTATCTACAGAGGGGCAATCGTGCTTTGAGGTAAGCGTAGGCACTAGTATCGCAGTCCCAGCTTTGGTCCATGCCACTTCTGCTGTTGCTGCTGCTACTTTTAACAGGGGGCGTTACTCAGAGAGAGAGAGAGAGAGAGAGAGAGAGAGAGACCCACACACACCTGCATGCGTACATTTTATACGGTAACGGCTACTTCGTGGACGCCCGTATGTACGTAAAAGCGCGTTTTTGATTTATCGAGACCAGGGCGGCCCCAGCACGCTATCGGCGAACGCGACGGCTAACTTTTGCCCTGCACCCCAGTATCTGAGGCACCTTCATTATCCTGGCCAATTTCATTTTTGCTAGCCGAGATAATTGCTTCAGTGAATTAAAATCAGAGCTCGTAAACAATTTAACGATCTTGTTTGCTTCTGTTTTGTTATTAATGCAAAAGTACATCACACGTACGGAATTGAAAAAAAAAAAGAAAAAATGTACGAGTGCGTGGGAAAATATATAGAGTCGTGTAGCTGCTGGCATCGATACACCACGCAGTAAACGATTAGACAAGATTTCCGTTCGAGTCGGAATCGTCGCAGGATTGCCAAGAAAGTTGCGTGCACAAGAGCGATCGACGTCGCAGAGGGAATAAAAAATTACGAAATACCTCGGGATCGTAGAATACACTCGTACGTACGTATACGTACTACGATTTTTCTCTCTCTCTCTCTCTCTCTCTCTCACTCACCCTCGCGCCAAAATCGCATTGACATCCTTCGCGTTACCTTGGCTCTGACAGTCTTCTATACATATAAAAGCATTGAATCGTGGAATCCAAAAAAAGAAGTGAAGCAATGCTTGCGTCGGAGAATGTCATCCTACAAGCTCCTACGCGCATGTTCGCTGTCTGCTATAATTCGATATGAAAATATTTGAAAAAAAAAAAAAATAAATAAGGAGCGAAGCAATATAGCTCGGACACTCGGAAGGGTATAAAAAAAAGAAAAGAAGATAATTTATTGAATTACGATCGTGTCCGTGGCGCAAGTTGCACATCTTCGTTTATATATAAGTACGTATAGCTCATCGATTGAGTTGAGTTCCGTTTGGAAACTTCGTTGAGAGCGATGCTCGCAATGTGGACTGCACACACGCGCGATCCTAGCCTGCTACTGATCGCTCTACACATCGCTTGTATCGCTCATTGTGCACGTACGGAAAACACACGGGTGTTCGCGCGACTGCCTTAAGATCTAGAGATGGTCGATTCTTAAGGATGTGCCGCACGAGTCGCAGAATAGCAGCGGCAGCAGCAGCATTCCCGTAGATTCAGAGTGCCTATACTGCACGAGCTTTACACGGCTCGTTGCTCACAAATACAGCCGTGCGGATGTTGTTACTGCTGCTTTCTCTAACTTTGGAAATTAAACTCGTTATCCGTCATACTCTGCTCACTGCGTGTATGTACAGTGTACACGTGTGTGTATGTATACACTGACGACGACGACGTGTGCACAAGTCGCGCCAATTCGATTGCTTACTCGATAGTTTGCGCGCCTACTGCACACTATGACGTGCACTATACATACCTCCCAAATGTTTATTATTTGCGATTTCGTTAGGAAAGAAACGTACAGGCGTTTCAACCAGGCCCTGCTTTCTTCCATTTTGATTGTGGAAAATTTTTTGGAAATCTGAACGTACGTGAGCAATTGATAGGATCGTCGATTGTTGTAGCTTTCCACCAAGCTAGGCGGAAAATCCTCTCGTTATACCCGTACATTATACACACACATACATGCCTATAGCAAGTTCACTATGGAGGATTTCGAGATGGGATGCGTTATAATGCCCGGCTACACCAGCGATTGATTAGAATCGTGCCAGATAACGCTTCCAATGGATAATTATTCATCTTGTTTGTCACAATCTCTCAAGATAATCGTATACCTGAGTGTGTGTACATGTGTGCTTTGTTTGCCTTTCCAGTATGAGCATCGGTCGCACTTAAACTTCATCCCAAATAAAAATAATTAACTTGTCTCGACGAGCTAGACGGTATTTACTGCAAAAATTAACAAAATGCGAAAAATGCGAATGATCTGGGCAAAGATTTAAAAGTCGCGGGTCGCGCCAACGAGAGGAAAAGAGTAAGAGAGGGAAAAAAGAGGGCAGGAGAAAAAGAGTAAACGTCGAGTGGAAGAAAAGTTTGTACTAGTCAAGGTAGCGGAGCTGCGCGACGGAAAACTTTTTTTCATAATAAAAAGACTGAAAAAAAGGCAATGCGCCGATTGTTATCTCTCGTTTGCTCTCTCGCTCGCTCTCTTTCTCAAACCGACACGGCTTGCGGCTTTCGCGCGAGCGAGCGAGCTTAAAAAAAAACCCCCAAGAGTTTCGCGCGCTCAGCTTGACGGGAGATGGGGGAAAAAAATGACGCTCCGCTCGTCTGGTACTTATGATCTTAGCTACTGCATACGATGGTCCTCTAGAGCAGTGCAGGGCATCGCCCACCACGTGCATGTGTCGAATTTTTTAGTCGAAAAAAAAGAGGAAGAGAACGTTTACTCACGCGTGCGATGCGACATTGTGCAGAACGCGCGCATACATGCACATACATACACACACACACGCGCGCGCGAACTAGCGCGTGCGTGAAAAAAGACGCCCGCGGGAGATCTTGCGCGATACGAGCGCAACGACGGCACGTCACGGAGATAAGCGCGCACGCGTCTACTTATATGTAAAAAGGCTAAGTCTCAAGAGTCTGCGAGTGGATGTAAAGGGTATATGCATAACATGCTGCAGTCGCTTACGTGTGTGCTCGAACGTCTTCTCTTGCTGCTGCAAGCTCTTGCCTCGGAGCGGCAACAAGCTCACGTGCCCCGGCGCAAGCTCGTCGTTTTCTGTTTGGCTTTTCGAGCTAATTTTCCATCTTCGATTGCTCTCGACGAGTAGGACCAATTTTCTCGAGCCAAACCTGCAGGTGTATGATCGTAGATTTTTGCTCTTTCGTCTCGTGATCGCGCGCAGTAACGAGAGAAGTCACGATCTCGACAAACCGTAACACGACTTTGCTTTTTAATTCGGTTCGAACAAGTTGGTAAAACTAGATGTCTTGTTCGTTCTCTTTTTTTCCTCCTTTTTGTTGCCTACCCCAAGAACTCGCAGTGCAATTTACTTTTAATGCATTTGGCAAATATAAATGTCGCACTAGCGAAGGAGACGACGCGGCTTGGTACAATGGCGCGGGCAGAACGCGACGCGGGACACAGCTGTATCATGTGCGTTGCATGACTGGAGCTTAATTTACGCTCGTACACAGAGGCGAGTCCCTCGAGTGAGTTTCGTTTATTATAAGCTCAAGCGCTTCGTCTTTATTACACGTAGTGCCACTGCAGCAGTGCTAGCGGCAGCAGCAGTGGGCCTTCGCAAGCCAAGCTCCTCCGCGCGCGCCAAGCTTCCCTGGAATAAGGAAGGAAATATACTTGGCAAATAATAACAAGTCGGCACATTTATTATATGCAAGAGAGAAGAAGGTAGAGAGAAAGAGGTAGTGAGCACTAACAGCCTCTCATCCTCCTCCGAGAACTAAGAAAGCGACACTCGCATTTTCAAATTAGAAACTTGCCGAGAGAGAGACGGCGAGGAGGGCGACGAAGAAACTACCAACGTACGTGTATATGTATATGTGTAACATGCAGCAGCACTTCTCGCTCGGAACGTTGCTGTTTACTACTGCTTCTCCTGCTCCGAATACTACTACTACTACTACTGGTACTACTGCTACCACTGCTGTATACTCCAGACTGCAGCCATTGCAACAGCTGCATTAAAAGCCTGCAAGTAAGTCGAAAAAAGGAGCAAAAAACAAACCATCCCGTCGTCCCCGTGTGTATGTGTACGTGTATGCTTTAATCTAGCCGAGTATATATAACTTTGATCCTTTTGGCAAGAGATCTGCAAAGAGGGGGAAGAAGGATAAGACCGCATGTAGCGCAGCTTGTTGTACGCCGTATACCTATAGACTGGTGTTCTATACAAGTAGATGGGTAGCTGGAGAGAGAGAGAGAGAGAGAGAGAGAGAGAGAGAGAGAGAGAAGAAAAGTTATACCTAGTCACAGACACCGCCACGCCGATCAAGCTTTCGCGCTGCCGTTACCGCTGCTGCTGTTGCTGCTGCTGCTGCTGCCGTTGAGCGAACGCGTGAACTTTTGCCAGGGGGATTTACAACTCCACGGGATTTCCAAACTCCGCAGTCTCGATGCAGTATACATACTGCTGCTCGCGACCGTGCGCCTCTTGACAAAACACTCTTTTGCGGCCTGTGCGCGTCGACGAGAAGGAGAGATAGATCTATCTTCGGCTATAAACTGACCGACCATCTCATCGTCGTCGCAGCTGCCCTACTTGCATCGCACCCGACTCGCTAAGAGCGCATTGTCATTCTCGAGCGCGCGAGACGCAATTCTCTCTTCCAGTCTCATTATTTTATGACCTACATCTTTCTTTAATTTAACTTTTAAAGCGCAAATTGATCAAATATATGCGCATTCGCGAGAAACGTATAATTCGCAAAGTTGTCGCGGCGGTGGCGCGCGAGCGTATATTATACATATATACGTGCGACTGCGAGCTCTGGGCGCGCGATGAAGTTTTGCAATTTATGTGTATATACGTATATACGCGCCTTTCGTGTATATACGTATATAAAACATTTACATGACGATGACGACGTAGACGACGATGGCCGAGATTGATTGCACTTAAAATGTATGAATTTAAACAGTGGTTTATGCTAATGAAGGTGATTCAATAAGTCTCGCGCCTGCACCTCGCGAATGTTGCCACCCGAGTTACGGGTTGAGGCGTTAAAGTTATAATAGAAAACGAGAGAGAGAGAGAGAGACAGAGAGACAGAGAGAGAACGGAGAAAAAGGAAAGGGAGGGTTAGCTAGAGAGAAAAAAGTGGAGCAGTTGAATTAGCTTTATGCTGAAAAGGAGACTGTGGAGATAGGCGAACGAGTGGGGAACAATTATAGAAAAGTGTCGTGTATGCTAATGAGACGGAGGAAATGTCTTATTTTTTTCCCCAACAAATTTAACCTTCTGGATTGTATAAAATCTTGCTCGAGAGGGAGAGAGAAAAAACTTCCTTCTCCGACCTCGTCCGCTTGTATCTTCGAGTTTTATAGTCGAGGGATGATGCGCGCACTACACGGAGAGCGAGAAAAAAACAAATAGCTATACGTGTTTGTCTTGGATGATGTATTATATATTTAAAAGAAAAAAACAAAAGAAACACGATGTACGTGTATCTTTCATTTTTTACGATTCCCACTTGACCGAGTAATTCATTTTTCCTGGCAAAGTTTTTCTAAACAAAACAACTCTTTTACTTTATGCACACGAAATTGCCTACAGAATTGCGCATAAATCTGCGTTGAAAGCTAAATTTTCACTCTCAAAATCTAGTGCGCCACGTTGACATAATGCTAATAATTGTAACAAAATTGTTAAAGACCATCGAGGCCAGTTTTCAAATTAAATCATAGTGTCAAAATGTAAGTTAGTTCGAAAAACTAGATTTTATAAGTGCATTTACATGTATTCGTTAATTGCATAAAGCTGCAACTTTTACTCGGCGCTTCACTCTCGAGCGATTAAACATTTTTTAATCTCAAACGATAAAAAAAAATACTTTCTGCCTGTCGAAACAATCTGGATCGTTAACTCTTCCATCTTCTAGTATACATATACTTTCGTGCTATTCATTCTCGTAACCTTTAGTCAGATGCACACTCAACCGGGTGAGCTTTTATAGCTTATTCTTGATAGAAACGAAAAATTCCTTTGTCATTTGTTTTTCACTTTTCGCGAAGTGGTAAGACTATCTGAGCTCGCTGATCATGTTTTCTGAAAATACGAGTAAACACAAAAGAAATATTTTACATCGCAGCTATCTTCTTTCGCAAATCATTGTTTTGAGGTCCTTAAGAATATTACTTTCTTTTTTAGTTGTAAATACGCTTATTTCAACTGAGGGGACATCTGAATGAATGATACTTACATTATTATCAAGGATGAAATTAGAATCTATTTTATTCGGTTGGTATCGCGTGTGCTGAGCTTTTCAGCGAATAAGAGAGTTTCTACTTTTATTCAATTTTAGATAATGGACAATGCGAATTTTTGTAACAACGAGAGCTTCTTTGTTTGAATTTCGCCTGCGTACGAGTACACATTTTGGCTAGCGTGACTTCAAGACAACCTGAATTAGTCAATCTCACACTTTTTTCTTTCCTTTTACGCTTATTAACTCTATGAAATTCAGACGTTCTCATAATAAAAAAACGCATAAGAATTTATAAATGGCGAGAATATCACGTATAAAAATAAACTGCTGCACGTATATAAAAATAAACCGTGCATGAGTTTACTACTATATTAAATATCTGCAGTATAACCTCAGATGGGCGAGGTAAAAATCAGCAAAAAAATTATCAAAAAAATAACGCCCCTGCGCTGAACTAGGTGAATCGTAAAGAAATCCAGTAAAGCTAGATTTTTTGAAATTTTTAAAAATTTTCCTTCAAAAGACTCGCGCCCGCTTTGTTTACTCATTATTTTTCCTCGGTTTATTTCAATAAAAAAAAAAAAAAAATACAGAGAAAAGCATTTTTTTATTTCAACGAAAAATTACGCAATAATTTACCGGGCGATAAAGTAACTCTTTACCTCGCGCTCCAGGCGCGTGCACTGCACATATGCATGTAAAATATTTTAATTCTAGCTGTACACACGAGGAAGAGAGGGATTGGCATGATGTGCTGCTTGCGCATGGTATGGTAGTTGCGGAATTAAGACCGACTACCAAGCCGACGTACAAACGGCAAGCTCGTACTCGCTCTCTCTCTCTCGTCGGCGTGATATTGATCTATGCCGGAGCTCCGCGAGTTTGCCCTCGTCTTTATCTATCTCTATATACCTCCCACGCTTGCGCTCGCGCTAGTCTCTACATTATATCTCTACAGGCTTGCTGGCAAATTTTCTTAAGTCCGCTTTTTGCGATAATGCTATTAGTTAGATGGGCGACGTCAGCAAGCCAAAAATGCATCCTGCACGCGTTCACGGGGGCCTATAATGCACACACGAGCTTCGCACGCTGTTATCTCGAGATTATTTTAATTTATTTAGACGAGCCGTCTGTACTGTGGAGGATCGGCGTAAGTAAATTGACGGAAAAATACAAAAATTGGAACCGAGTATTCTTTCGATGTACGGACAAAATTTTATTGCACAACAGCGAGGGTTGAAAGCTTGCGTAGAAATTCATTTAGCGTTATTTGCCCCGAGTCGATGTACCCGTATAGCTCTATTGGTGCCGCAATGATGTAAAATGGATGCTACAAAATATACGGATGAGTTACATCAAATCGATGGCTCCTAGCAGCAAGATGCTACTTCAGCGCGCCGTTCGGCAAGCTGCTAGTTCGGCGCCGCATTCGGCAAGCTGCTACTTCGGCGCTGCGTTCGGCAAGCTGCTACTTCGGCGCTGCGTTCGGCAAGATGCTAGTTCGTGGCCGCGTTCTGCAAGATGCTAGTTCGTGGCCGCGTTCTGCAAGATGCTAGTTCGGGGCCGCGCTCTGCGCGATGCTACCTCGAAGCCGTGTACGATCGTGTATTCTGCGGTTATGTTTACTTGCATTGATATCTTTTAATATATTAAAAATCTCATACAAGTTATTGAAATTATAATTTATTGAATAGAGTTAGTTATAAAAGATACATTCACTAATGCTTGAAAAATAAAAAGTTGTACTTTTATTGTATATTGTACTTATGATCTATAATACAAAAATTATTTTTTTTCAATCTTTCATAGTAGCTTCAAAATAACTAAATTTTAGAATAATTATTTCACAGTTCTTCGTCATTATCTGGCTCGTTGTTTATCTTTATCGTTAAAGATTCGTAAATTTCATGATAATCTCGTGGAATTACATTAGTATTACAAAGTGTAATTAAATCTTTTTTTTTAGCTTTTGTAATGCCTTGTACGGCATTATATGCAGTTTTTGTTTGATATTTATTTACATTTACATTTTGTTTTTCTTTTCTTGTTGTATGAACTTCAAATTCATTCTCAAATGCAGTTTTATATTTTATTTGCTTCGTGTTGTCAGCTAAAATCTGAACTACTTTTAATTTAGATATTCCGAGAGGCACAGAAACTTTTTTGCCGTCTTTAATCGCTGTCTTACTCCAATTTAATTTATCAGCTAGATCATTAAAATCTATAATCATGTTGAATTTAACAAGCTGGACCTTGTACGGGGGATACTGACTGACATCAATTCTCGCTGTTTCCACGATACTAACCCATTCCTCAAATTTATAAACTTTTTTTTCACTAGAGTGTTTTTCAATTCTAGCGTGAACTGAATCTCCCTCATTTTGTGTATGCCCGACCTCCAAGAAGGTATGCTTGATATTCACTTTATATTTACTGGAGGCAAGTGTGTACATGCTCAATATATTTTTGTTACGATTCTGACCGGAGCAATTGTCAGAATAAAATGAAAATTCTTTTATTCCTTCTTTGGACTTACATTCTATGTACTTCATGACGCAAGAAGCTATTTCATTCGATCCTCTTTTTGCTTCGTGTTCCGTCCACATGTAACAATAAGCTTCGTGACGTCCAATGTCATATACTGTAAAGTTGTAACACCCAAGCTTGCGCTTGTAATAAAGTGCGCTTGCTTCTGTTTTAGGAACATTTAAAACTTTTTGTAGATCGAAGCAGGCTACACAGGTTTCGGTCGGGTTTTGCTTAGCGTAGGCAATGTCCTTATCTTTTTCTTCCCGAGCTCGAACTTTATTTTTCATATGAGCCTGGTATTTTGCTTCGAGTTGTGCTTTATCTGGAGCATTTTTATATCCTTCGCAGGTATCACACAAATCTTTTTTTGACTTAAAAAAGCTTATATTAAACTTTGTGTTGAAAACATCATTATAGTGGTGTTGGCTGGCAACTGTCTTTCCATTTTCTTGTGCCCATTCCTTATATAATCTATACAAGGCAGTTATGGATAAATCCTCTTCTAAATACTCCCGGTTTGAATCTTTGCGAGAGTAGTGAGATTCTACTCTGGCAAAAGAATTTATGTGTTCAACTACATTTTCGGTCGTAGTTAGTGGTATTTTTTTTGCGGTTTTCTCATTTTTTCCTCGCTTATCAATGAGATCGACTTCTCCATTTTTTAATTTATTCATAACAGTATTCACTGCGGATCTCGATATTCCTAGGGTATTTACAAACATCGTTTGACACACTTTAATTTTTTCACTATCGTCTAATGGCAGTGTATAGAGGCGATTAGGATTTTTCTCTTTTCCAGCCTGATTAGCCAAAGGATTTTGCCGTTGAACGTATCTTGCAATATAATTATATTTTTTTGATTGATCCGAAAGTGTCCAAAATTCATCAAAAATATTTTGCCTTCGGTTTTCTGAAATTTTTTTGGAACATTTAGATTTACATCCCTCACAAGGCTTTTTCATACGGCGAGCTGGCACAAATTTTGAGGTTTTTAGTGATACATAATCAAGACCCATATTGACTCGGCTCTTGACGATATTTTTCTCCCACAATTCAGGCTTTTTTGCTCGTTTTCGCGTAAGTTCTTCACTGTGAATGTGCTTCCTTTTTTTGTGCGACTCTTGTAATACATCTGACGAGCTATCATCTTCGATATTGGATACAACCGAGATTTGGGGAGGAAAATCTGTTTGGGAATTACTGCCGCTATCATCGTCTGAAGACTCGTACACCTCGTCGATTTCGAAATGAACATCGTCACAGTTATCGATCGAATTTGAAAAATTAGTGAAATTCGATGCTTCATCAACGTTTGAAATTTCAAAATTTGATAAATAACTAAGGTTTGATTCATCTTCAAAGTTCAAAAATTCCGTATTTGATAACTCAGTAGGATTTGATTCATTTTCAAAATCAAAAATTTTTGTACCGTTAATAGTTGTGTCTGCCTCTTCACAATTCATATCACTATAAGTAAGTATATTTTCCAGTGCATCAAATGATTTTGTATTGGTAACGGTTTCAATTTGGAATTCGAATGGAGTTGAACCTTCTCGATAATACGGAACATGGGTAGAATTCAATGTAACGGCGTTTGTCATTTGAAAATATGTTTTTTCATCTTCAATATTAACATCCATGATGAACTGTAAAATTTTAAATTGCTAAATCAGAACTTGGTACACACATTAATTTTTATAAAATTGCCGTATCTATGTACCATTTACTGTGTCTGTCTATATTCATGAATGTTTCGATTGAATAACAAAATATAGAGGTGAAAATATATACTATTAATAAAAATCAACATAAAAATTTCTTTGAATAAGTAAAATTGTACTCGTCTACTCTGTTCAAATTCTCGTTAATACGAAATAGTTATAAAAAGTTATATGTTCATGAAAAATACAAACACATTAACAAGTGCAATAACCCAATTATAGCATTGAAATACTCACTTCGAAATATTGACTGCGCAAGAATATTATTTATACGTCTTTCTTTAATAAAATTCTGGACGTGAACGAATTGTTTTATCCAATTTTTTTGTTTCTATTTGCAAATCACTACACAACGTTAAAAGTTTTAGATTAATGTCACGGACGTCCTCCCGCGGCAACTTCGTTTTTATAACTGGTTGAAACACTTTTAGCAGAATATCATTCAAATTGTTCGAAAAAAGTTCGTTAATGCATAAGTTTAAACATTTCGAGAACGGTTGTGACATTGAAACCGCGTTATTGACGGTCCAAATTTGAGCATTTGAAAAATCGAATGAAATTGAATTAGATAAAATAATTATTACAAAACATTGTCATAATATCAACCAATGGTTTGAAAAAAATGTATTTAACTTTTAATAATGATTTATTGTCCAGACAACAGTAATTCTATAAAATATATTAACATAAATGGTATAAGTTTGACAAAAGATAAAATCAAAGTATTAGCGTTTCTTCTTATAATAACAGAATATTTGATTTGTTCAGGTTCATATTGTTTCAAGCTACACAACTTAATACATTTGTAGTGATAGCAGCAGTAACTATATTGTAACGATAGTAGCAGCAGCAGTAGCAGCAGCAGCAGCAGCAGCAGTAGCAGCAGCAGCAGTATTACAATATACAATAAAAGTACAACTTTTTATTTTTCAAGCATTAGTGAATGTATCTTTTATAACTAACTCTATTCAATAAATTATAATTTCAATAACTTGTATGAGATTTTTAATATATTAAAAGATATCAATGCAAGTAAACATAACCGCAGAATACACGATCGTACACGGCTTCGAGGTAGCATCGCGCAGAGCGCGGCCCCGAACTAGCATCTTGCAGAACGCGGCCACGAACTAGCATCTTGCAGAACGCGGCCACGAACTAGCATCTTGCCGAACGCAGCGCCGAAGTAGCAGCTTGCCGAACGCAGCGCCGAAGTAGCAGCTTGCCGAATGCGGCGCCGAACTAGCAGCTTGCCGAACGGCGCGCTGAAGTAGCATCTTGCTGCTAGGAGCCATCGAAATAAGACACGAAAGCCCATTTACATTCACAGATATATATTGTATGCTGCATTACCGATACATCGATATACTTCAATTATAGACTGCTTTGATGCTTTAATGAAGCTATTGTTTGCCTTGAATGAGAGAAGAAAAGAGAGAAAAAAGAGCCCTCCCGGCCAAGTGTTTACGGATGAAAAGCTCGGACCCTTGCACTAGCACAGGGAAAGAGAGAAAAAGTAAGGGAGTGCGAGAAAGAGAGGGCAAAAAGAAGAGAAAAAGGATGCATTAAAACAAACACTGGCTATCAGGAAATTATTGAAAAATATCGCAAGCGGAAGGAACTTATGCAATAACTAAACTCTATACGCATTTTGTTCATTATCACAGTTGCTTCATTGCAAAAAGAACGATACCTGCAATAGCGATAAATTCTCGGGCGATCCCGAGCGATCCCTTTGAAATCTCATAAATTCTCTGGGAGTGCAGATAGAGAGCGTTACAATAATTAAATTCTAATCACGTACGTAAAGTTCGAACTTCCTGCGCGGAGCTTCGACCCTTTTTTCATATCGCGGTGATTCGAGAAAAAATACTGTTCTCTCGAAGTGATCCTCTCGGCATCTAAATCTCGTTTTCTTCGAGTTCGAGTTTTCATACGGATTCTTTATATTCGTCTCCTTACACCCGACAACTTGGGGAGTGTGAATGTATATACCAAGTATAATCTTAAGTTTCGAAAGATGACTTGACTTAATTAAAAGACAGGAATATAACGTGCGAGTGAATGGCGTATGTAAGTGAATATATCTGTGCGGAGCAGTGCAGCGGTAGTAAATTTAACCTAGATGTGCACGTGCTAAATGGTAGAACAAGAAAGAGAGCCGTAGTGAATAGATGCACCTGTGCGCGCTACTACTGTTGCGAGCTTAAAAGCTGCCACACTGCTGCGGTGCTATATACGTATACCTATATATGCGTGCGCGTCGTCCTAGTAAGATTCTAAAAAGAAAAAGCTACTGAGCCTCGTTATAGTGTATATGTGTAGATGCACACGTACACACATATAAATGTATACAATACGCCCACACGTTTATTGAAAAGTCAATGAAAATTGCTCTCTTGGCTCGTTTTTATGAATGCTGCTGCGCAACGCCTCAAGAGTTCGCTTTATGTTGTAGTCTACTATAATGATGTCAAAAATGCCGAAATAATCAGAGCTTTTTATTAAATTTTGCGTCTCTCTCTCGCACATTATTCCATTATTATTAGCTTTTCAGCTCATTAAAGCGTGTTCGTGGTTGTGCAAGAGATGCAGCTCCATGATAAAGAACGCTGAGAACGGAAATTATAAAAATTTGGAAGGTTGGCCCCAACTCTTTATTGCAGTTGATGTTTTTGTGGCGTTGTAAAAGTGTGTTTATACGTATATATATAACACGTAGCCGATTACGAGTCAAAAGTTTTACGGGTACATAGAAACACACAGCGCGAGACTTGCAGTGCAGTGAGTAAAGTTATATACACACGCACACCCGCACACATACATATATAAAAGCACACGAGCTTGCGCGTCTGTACGTATGTATATGGGCTATTCCACAACAGGTGTTGCAAGCCCAAAAAATGAAGTTGAAAGTAACCATTTACTCTTCAAGAACACAATGAACAATGAAAATCCTGAAGGGCACAGCCCCCTAGGTCCAACCCTTATGGATCTACAGGGGCTCAAAGTTGGATTTTCATGGTATGAGGATATTCTGCTTCTTACTCTGCTTTTCTGGGGGGACATAAGAAAAAATTTTTAAACCATGTTTTTTCATGTAAAATTTGATGTAGAATTCAAATCTGTACTCAGATGAGACATTAATAACCTCAAAACCCCTTGAAATAGAAAGTATGGTGTAATAGGACATAAATGTCAAAAAAAAAATATGTTCGTATACCTCAAATCAGCCCATATTGTAATATGTTCATCGATACACCAAAATACAACTTCTGATAAAGTTTGGTAACTGAGTCTCCATTACAGACAATTTGGTAGCTAGCGAAGAGGCAAAAAACATGGAAAATGAGGAAAAAACCATGTTTTTTGGGCTTTCAAAAGCTACATAATGATCTGTAATGGAGACTCAGTTACCAAACTTTATCAGAAGTTGTATTTTGGTGTATCGATGAACATATTACAATATGGGCTGATTTGAGGTATACGAACATATTTTTTTTTTGACATTTATGTCCTATTACACCATACTTTCTATTTCAAGGGGTTTTGAGGTTATTAATGTCTCATCTGAGTACAGATTTGAATTCTACATCAAATTTTACATGAAAAAACATGGTTTAAAAATTTTTTCTTATGTCCCCCCAGAAAAGCAGAGTAAGAAGCAGAATATCCTCATACCATGAAAATCCAACTTTGAGCCCCTGTAGATCCATAAGGGTTGGACCTAGGGGGCTGTGCCCTTCAGGATTTTCATTGTTCATTGTGTTCTTGAAGAGTAAATGGTTACTTTCAACTTCATTTTTTGGGCCTGCAACACCTGTTGTGGAATAGCCCATATATATGTACGGGATGTACTCGTATATACACACATTCGCTGTATACCCGTGAGAGCTTATACTGCTGCCACTTTACACGACTACGGGGGGTGCATGTGTACTTGTGTATGTTCTGTAAGGGACAAAGCAAGTGTTAACAACAGTTTCGTCGTAAAAGTTAAGGAGTGAGAAGGAGTGAGCGAGTGCACAAGAGGAAGCAAGTGCAACGTACACACACACCCATACACCTGACGAAAAGAAATCGGCGAGAAGTCGCTTTTCTTAAAACTCGCTCGAGCTTGCAGCGTTATTTGTTGAGCGCCAGTGATTATTTACAGTTTGCAGCTGATCTATTCTCCAGCAAGGGTATAAAGTAAATTAAACTTGGTCATCGGAGCTAACTTCTTATTATAATCTATTTCCAAGCTTTTGGTGAAAAAAAAAACAAGCGACCACTGTGTTAGACTCATTCAATTACGAGCACAGTCGTGCGTTAGTGCCTATAGCTGTGTGGGTGTGTGTGGGCAAAGGAACAGCTTTGTACGTATCTACGAGGAAGTCATTAAACCGCGGGCGTTTGACGTAGAGCTCCTGTGTTTATAGAGAGTTAGATATATCTATATAATGTTCGGGGGAGTGGCGCACAAGAGACAAAAGCTCACCTGTGCAGTGTCAGCTGCAGCAGCTACTCACGTTTTCGTTAACCTGCCCCCCGATATATATAAAATGTGCAAATGTATAAACAGCCTCACGTACGAACTTACCGTATACACACACACACACACACACACACACACACACGCACACTGCCATACTCGGCGTATGTATTTACATCAAAATCCCTCCGGGCGCATAGAAGATGTATTAGTTGTGTACGAGTGTGTTGACGTATTTGACTGGCACGCGCAAGACGTCTGTTTAGAGGAAACTGTTGTACGTAGTTGCCGTCGCTGCTGCCACTGTTGTTGTTGTTGTTGTTGTTGTTGTTGTTGTCGGTGTTGTTGTTGTTGTCGGTGTTGTTGTTGTTATTGCTGCCGCCACCCGTTGTTGGATGCGAGACTAAATAGGAGAGGAGTAAAAGGACTTTGAAAGCTACGCTTCGATGTACACGTAATTAAACATGTTTGTGTATATTTGCTCGACCGATTACGCATATACAGATACACCCATAGAGAGGGAGAGAGTCAGGCACGTGCATGTTTGATGGCATTACTCGCTGAGTTGGCTGCTGCGACGTCAAATTAATATGTCACGACGAGTGATTGAGTGCAGACGTATCAATACATCTGAACATATTTTTTTTCTCGACGCTAAAAAATAAAAAACTTTTTATGTCTCTATATAATATTTAATGTCGTAAGCTCGCGCGTACACACGGCCACATATATAGGTACACACATGCACACACGTATATGACGCGAAAAAGAGGAAGAGAGAAAAAGAGAGAGAGGTTAAAAACATGGAGCAGCAGCACGCGATAAGCAAGTCGGTCGATTGCATTACTTGGCTTTTCAGCGTTATGTGTGGCTTCTCTGCAAGCGTGATCTATATTTCAGGCTTAAGATGTCGTTAACTTTTTAATTCCCTGTCGCGAGCGAGTACTTCATATACGTTTCTATGTATGTATGTACGTATGTATGTAATATGAACGTTATACACTGGCATCTGTCTTGCTTATTCAGAAATGTATATAATTATGGTCATTCGTGCAAGCTCGAGTCTATGGACACACACTAGCGGTATAACAAACTCATTAAGTGAAGCACAGTAGCAACGCATATTATTATCATTATTATTATTATTTCGTTGAAATTATATTTGCTTCATGAGAGAGTCAGCTCATGTTCTTGCTGCTTACTTGCCGCAAGCTCTCTCTCTCTCTCTCTCTCTCGCTGGCTCTACAAATGTGTATAACGTACAAGGGCCAAGCTTTGCTCTCTCTCTCTCTCTCTCTCTCTCTCAGAAAGCTCACTGCTCTATGGGTGTCTCTCTGTGTTACTGCATGATACACACATGCACTTTCCATCGTTTGCTGCCGCTGCTGTTGCGCTGCCGCCAGTACTGCAGTTGCTGTTAATTCGACGCCGCGGGGGGTCTTTGGCACAATGCACCCATAGCACACATATATTCCACCACCATCGCATAAATTTGAGAGACAGAGAACTTGCAGCAGTATACTACTACTACTACTAATACCAATGCCACTGCTACCGCTACTACTGCTGTTGTTGACGTTGCTGTGTACACAAAACGTATACAGATATACCACATCCCTTATAGCCGATCAATCGCGTCACGTTCTATATGCATGTGAGCTTGCCTGGCTGTATGCGTGTATGTATTGCAACTGTGAAATGTGAGTGGTTCCTTGAGGCATAGCGTCACACACATGAATCCTGATTAGGTCTATATCAGATTATGTACACGTTAAACTCGAGGCTAAAAATCAAAACCTTGAACTAATTTAAAAAGCTTGGATTATGTTGTAAATATCAAACACTGACTTTATTTAATTTTGCAACATCGATAAGTTTAGTGATAGAGTGCTATTGGAGTGCTTGAAATTTAATTATAATGTGTTACAATGTAAGAATATTATTTTACTTTCACAATCTATTCATAGATGTACATTGAGAAAAATTGGAATTAGTATGAATAATTTGTAACGAAAATATATAAGAGGACAGACCACACACACAACAAACATCAATGAATTTCATAGACATTGTACATCGAGCAAATATAATATTCACACGTCACGAAACGTCGATACTCGTTGGAACATTTATTATGCATCTATTATAAGCGCAAATTGGTTTGTGCAAACGTATTGCTTGGCTCTGTGCGCGCACATCGCCAGACACCGATGCTCCCGCGCGCACATGCCCGCGCGAATTTTATCTCTCTTTATTAAATGCGTGCATGCCTCGTATTACCAAGCGTATGATATAATTTATCTTGTAAAAAAGAGAGGAGAGAGAAATAGCGCATCGTTCGTCGAAAAATTACACGAGCAAACGATGCTGATGTATAAATCCGCGCTAATGTTTGGGCGTTAAATTACGCAGCTGTCTGGTTGGTGGCGGGACAAAACGCAGCCCGCGCGGATTGACGCATTTAATTGATATATATCGGGTGTAACACGTCTTAGACTTTCATTCATCTAATATATCCAGGCAAGCAACATCGTCGGAAGCAATAATATGATTTGCTCTTTGTCGGCTGCGCGTGGCAGACAACCGCCTGCTGCTGCTGCGACGGCATCTCGTTATATTATAGGAAAATGAAAATTTCTATTGTATTTACTCAGTTATTTGCCGGGTAAAATGTTCTGTCTCCCGCTTGGCTAGCTGGGACAGAGAACGAGTGAGAGAGAAAGAGAAAAGAGAGTGAGAGAGCAAGAGAGTCGAGCGCGCAGCTTTATTGCACCGAGGATAGTTTGTGAACTCTTATTGCTCTGAAGCATTGTATACATATTAAACGCGTACATAATTAAATGCTACTTGCTGATTCATAGTCCCCCCACACCCTGTGGCACGTATACAAAGTTTGCTCGTACGCAAAAGACGTTGAGCCCTGTAAACTTTGAATCCGAATGATAGCATTAGGCCATTCGTCGGTCGCATTCATCGTGTTTTTGTTCCCATGGCTCAAGAATCCTTTTTTTCTGATCACGCACACGAGCCGTAGGATTATTTCAGTCAGATACAGCTGCAGGTTGTTTTTAAAATCAGCGCTGCATGCGACGGTGTAGTAACGACTGAAAAAAGTCACAACTTTTTATCAAGTGAAATGTTCTTCGAACCAAGTGTGTTCAAAGATTATACTTTTAACGTGCCTATTTTATCGAATGTATCGTACGGCCCTAACAATGGCGACATGTTGTAACGTCGAGGATAATGAACCACCCGATGGAAATCTAATTAAATCGAATTTCATAGAATTTGTTCTATCATTACACATTTCACGCATCAGATTTTTTGACGGAAAAGTATGGCATTGAAAATAACTCGAGCTTTGTACAATCGTAGATTGAACGAAAGATCAGCTGCTACTGCTGCTGCGAGCGCGCGCAACAACGAGCGTAAAAATAAAAGAGCCTTTCTCTCTCTCGCTGCACAAAGAATATAAGAAAAAAGGCTCGAAAAGATGGCGTACAGGACGACGTTGCAATAAAAAGGAGCAAAAAAAGAAAATCGGAACGACCCAATTTCCGAATCAGAGCTCCGTATAACCGTTGAAAATTTCCTCCGAATGCGCAAGAGAGAGAGAGAGAGAGAGAGAGAGTAGTAGACTCGACCTATTGTTGGAACACGATGAATCGTGTGCACACTGCTGTTCTCGCTGCTACTCGCGTGTATACGTGTATAGACTGTACAAAAGTCCTCTTAATCGCGCCCTTTACGCCCCTTCACATTCTCTCTCTCGTACATAACTCTTCCTTTTTTGCTGGTCGTATTTTTCAATCGTTTCCCTCGTTTTGCGTGTTACAGAAACTGGCCACCGGCTGCGTTGCTGCTGACGCTGATACTGATGCTGCTGGACAAAAGCATGGCAGCGCCCGAAGCAGCTCGACACAGATCGGCCGCCGCCACGGGCATCGGAGTGGATGTGCCGGCGCCGGTTCCCATTGGCACGACCGAGACGCTCTTCCAGCACTTCGCCATCGAGCCGATGGACCAGACAGCCGTCATCGGGAGCAAAGTCACGCTGCCCTGTCGAGTAGTCAACCAAAGGGGACCCATACAGTGGACGAAGGATGACTTTGGCTTAGGTTCGGTGAGGAACCTTACGGGCTACGAGAGATACGCCATGATTGGTAGCGACGAAGAGGGTAAGTCGATATTTTTGTCTTTTCAATTTACTAATTATCGCGATAACCAAAATCGTCCCACGTCGCGAGGGCGTGCATTTGTCGAAAATTTAATGTACCGTGTCAGAGTTGTGCAGCCGTTGGCTCGATCAATAGCACAACATGTACTGTTTGAAAAACACCTAAAAAGCCCTACAGCGTACACGCAGACTGTATACAAAGTTCATTGAATACAAATCTGTGAATTAATAAAGTTGAACGTGCAAAATACGGTCAAGCCTTTGACATTCGCAACGGTGCAAACTGGTCTGCATATGTCCGCGATATACTGACTTTCACGAAATTACAATACAATGCCATGAATTTTGTATACGTATGTTTTTTGTAGCAAGTGCACAGAGGCCTACGCACGTGGCATACAAATTTCTAGAGAACTACTTTGTCATTTATTTATGAATACAAGTAAACGATCATTGTGTAACGCTAAAAAAAAAGTAAAAAGAAACGAGGACGACCCATTTTTTAAATATTATCGTTCGCTACATAATGGCGTATCAACGATGTCATGCGGTTCTTTTGCCCTCGCTTTCTTTCATTGGTATTACTATTATATGAAATTGAAAGTACATTAATGCAGTATCGACTTAAAGAGACAGGAGAAAAAAGAGGGAAAGGGAAAAATCTGCGGGATAACTCGCAATATGGTATTAAGATAAATATTACCTTTATTAAGTTCGAGGGTAAGGAGCCACGATAAAAATAGATTTCCAATAACTTTGGTGCTCAGTCACTGGAAAAGAAGAAAGAGAGAGAAAGGGAGAGAGAGGGTAAAAAAGGTCTCCATTCTTTTTTGCCTCCTAACTCGCTCTCTTTCTCTTCATTGCCCGGCGCAGCGCGAGAGTCTTCCGTTGGTAGAACAAACTACATCTGCCCTCACGCCCTATCTCTCTATTTTTCCTCATTTTATTACAAGCGATTCTCACACGTGCTCCAGCCGATTTTCAAGCACGTCACGATCTCGTGTCCGTCCTTTTCTATTATTTCACTTTTATGGCAACTGCTGCAGCGCGGCTACCTATTACTACTGCGCTGCTGCTGCTGCTGCTGCTTTTATATGAATACTTTAATCGACGCGCAGGAGCACGACTTGATTACATAGTATAGTATTACGCGCGCATTGCAGTCTGAGTACTGTGTATACGCTCGACTCGACGGTATATAGGCAAAGTCGAGTTTTAAATTCACGCTGGTGATCATTTCACCTGTCGGTTATGCCGCGCATGTACAGCGCCATATTTGCATTGTGCTGTTACGATAAAATCAAATTTATTATCGACTAATTAACGGGTGGACTGCGCAATTTTTACTTTTTCTTCTTTCGTCTTTCACGCGCTGAATCTATATGTATGTATGCGTTCGCGCATAGACACCCGACGCGATTTTCTCTCTTCCTCTTGGTGCGTACGCAGCGCTTGTCGAAATGAAACTCTTTTATAACGTACCATGCCACGATAAAAAAATAAACCCAACGAAATTACTCGATGAAATAGCGACGGTGAATGAAAAAAAAGGAAAAAAAGGAACGTCATTCGCAGCGAGCGCGCGTAAAAAGTCAATAAACTCGCTGTTGCTGCTGCTGCTACTGCTGCTGCTACTACTGTTACTGTCAAGAAAAAAGTAAAAAGGCCATTCGCATCGAATCAAGTATAAACATTTGAAATCGAGTTTAAATGCGAGTTTGTTGTCGAATTACGCAGCGAGTTAAATTTGAAAAATCTTACAAATATTTCCAATTGTTGAGTATAAGTGCCATTCGAGCTTGTTATGGCTGCCGCACGCGCGAGTATCAAAATTACCTTTGAATATTAAAAAAAAATTGTTTCATCAATTACTGCTATCCGATATGCTGTTGCAGGACGAGCGAATGCAGGTCAACTTGCGCTCGGCATACACGTATGAAATAGAGAGCAACGCTCAATCTATAGTTTGATAAAAATGAATCGATTCAAACGCGTACGCATACACATACATAGCGATGCGCTGTATTTTTGCTCCGACATACATCTATAAGCTCGCACGCGTGAAAATTGTCATCGAAAATGTTTATCGTCGGGGCGCACACACGTACTGCAGTGCACCGAACTGTCAGGCGGCGGCGGTGGCGCGGCGTATTACGTAACTATACCTACGCTCAGAATATACAAACTGCAGGGGAATATAAACGAATTAAGTTATCTCGTTCGTATGCGCTTGCATACATATATATATACGTATATGTATGTGCTGTATATAAAACGTATATACATACATATGCAGTGCAGTGTTCGAAGTGGAAGTTAACGTCACGAGTGTCAGAAGCAATTGGCACCACCCGAAGCTCGCGCAGAACGCGCGCCGCCACCCCCCGCTGTTATATACGCGCTCTCCTTTTCCAAGCGGAAAAAGAAAGACAGTAAGCTCACGCTGGGCAAGCTTTCATCTCTGATTTTAATTCCGGGCGCTTATAAATTATGCTTTACACGTTGGAGAATTGATAGGGTGGCCGCGTGCACGGGCACCTGCAAAAAGCTACTTCTGCGCGCGCGCGTGCGAGCGGCGAGCTCGCCTGCTGCTGATGAACCAACTTCAAACTTGTTTGATGTTGGCGAATTAAATTAATTTTAATTAATGTCGACGTTCGCGCTCCATGAAAGCCAGCTTCGAACTTTTTATTCTGCTCGCTAGAATCGGCGTACAATATATCGACGCGATACGAGCGTACTCTCTGTCGAATAAAAGGATTTACATAAAAAACTCTCGATGCTGAATGAAGTACCGATGGTAATTTATATAATGCGAAACTTTGCAAATTGCTGATTAAGATTGCGTCTTTTGGTACTGCGCGAACGGTTATAATTTTGACTCTGGCAGGGAAATATGCAAAAATTATACCTACGTGATTATTTTCATTATTCGCGCTTATATGCTAATGATGATCAAACAAAAGTGGGTCAAATTCGTATGACTGCTGCACGCGTATACGCGATTTTAGTAGATCAAGATTTGATAAGTTCGAAGAAGTGGTATAAATAATACAAAACGTATCGCATGCGACGTAGCGAACTCCCATATAATCCATACGTATTTCCTCCTAAAAAATAGCAATTTCAAGCTCATGGGTTGCAGCTCTCCCTCTAGCACTTATATTATTATGGCCGTCGCAGCCGGCGATAAATAACATATTGTCAATGTCGCGAAATATATGGCTGCGAGCTGCAGCACATATATATAGTATAAATAATGTCTCGGGCGCGTAAAATGATAGATCATACAATAGATATAATGGGCGACGCGGAAGGAAAGAGATGAAACTAATCCGCGATGAATTACGCGAAATTACGATAAAACCTTTCCGTGTGCTTAGCTCTATAGATTGCCCTACGCTACATTTGACTTCCTGGCGCGTTACGTACAGCAGAAATCATTCAAGAAGCAGCAGTGAGACGTCTTTTCAAAGCGATACGACAGAGCTTCGCAATTGTTAGAAAAAAAGGGTCAAATGAAATCTTCTGTGAAAGAAGTAGTGAAGGACTGCAGTCGGTCCATGTACACCTTTGCGACGTTTAGATTGGTCGTTAAGAGTAATTGGAGTCAAGGTGTACGGTGTCGACGAGACTGCGAGTCCAGATTTTAAGGACGGCAATACCGGGCTACAAAGACGCGATGCTTTTTTCATCTCTATTCAAAAATTTCGTTGAAGACTTCCTGCGCTCTCTACGGCTGATAACGAGCCCTATATCATTTCTATTATACTTTAATCTCGCTCGTTGCTAGGCGAAAAACGATTTAATTAGTATACAATAAGTGAATAAGTTTTACAGCAAGCTTGAAATTAGATAAAATGCGTGCGCAGCGCTACAGCGAATAGGTCTTGCATCGCGCAAAATGTCATTACTAACTTTGCACGCTGGGAACTCTGGGCTGGCGCGCGCGTAAAAGAACCTATTGAAATCGGAGCAGTACATTTCAAGGGAAATAAAACAAAAGATATGATAAAAAAAAATCACAGACTCAGCTCGCGCGTATATATGCACTCGCGCGCGCGCGCTTCGTAGCGTCGAGATAAGGAGATACGAAATGCAATACTCAAAGCAAATTTATTCATCCGCAATGTACACTTTTATCTTTTGTATATTCTCTTTCAGCTTCGCAAGCACCAAGTTGTATGTAGTTTAGCAGGCTCGCATAGTCGCGCAACACACAGACGCGCAGCACAGAGATATCACGCGCAAAACCTCAAAACTTCCCGCGCAAAAAAATGATTATAGACAAGTATCACAGTAAAAAGTTGGATAGTTTCAGTCGACTCGTCAATCGTCCACTTGAACGCGAATCATCACTATTTAACGGTGCGTACATTCGTACACGGGGGACGAGAGGGTGATCTGCACTAAGACTTCGAAGCATCGAAAAAAATATCAGCGAAAACTATTAGAGAAGTAAAGGCAGGTTGCTGCGGGACAACAAAGCCCGGAGCGCGTCCGAAGACTCGGCAATGAAGCATGCAAAACGCGGGGGCCACGAGTGATGCAAGAACCATTTAAATACACGCGCTCGTGCGCGAGCTTTGAGCCTCTCTCCCTCACTCTCTTTCTCTCTCTCTCTCTCTCTCTCTCTCTCTCTCTCTCTCTCTCTCTCTTTGCCTCGTTAATTATTTCACGTAAATTCAGCGAGTTCATTAGTGCGCGTTAGCGACGTTGGCTTCTACCTGGTAAAATTATAAACTGATACAACATTTTCGATCGTACTGCATATACGGGCGGTACGTATACGTACCTACCCACCCACGCCCACATATACTCACACATAGCTGTGATTTATATGTATACCTCGTGCACACGTATTCACGTACACACATACACAGGCGCATGCACGTATAAAGTCTCTAAAGCAGCAGAAGCGATACTAATTTCAACGAAGCGAGTTATGGCCGCTATTACATACCAACGGGGGCCAATTGCGCCAGAGGCCAGAGTAGCAGCAGCAGCAACGCAACAAGAGCGGAAGCTGCTGCTGCTGTGGCCCTAGCTCTTATCGACGCGGTCTCTGATTTACTATGGCAATAAACGGGACTTTAATTACGGCTGCGCAGCGCGCGACGTTTCTCTTATGCTCTCTCCCTGCTTGCTGGCGACCGAGCTTTAAAGCTCTGCTGCGTTTCTGTCCTTTGCACTGCACCCAGGCGCAGGCCTCGAGCCTCTCTCTATATATGCTATGCCGATGCATATTATGGCTCACATACGTAATACCACTATTACGCGTGCCTTGCTGCTTTTTCTTTCTCGCTTTCTGTGTACATTCGAGAGAGCAGAGAGAGAGAGAGAGAAAGCGCGAGAACGAGCAAGAGTATGAAAAAGGTTGTAAAAAAGATCTATGCCCGTACGTGTATATTAGAGGGCCAAGAGAAATTTCTCGCGAAAAACTTGCAGGCGGCGAGATTTCGTAAAGTGCGCAGCTTCGTCTACGTATACGTTCGCTCGCGCGCAATGAATGATTACCTCGATGCAAGACCTTTAAAGCTCCGAGATGGCTCATGAGTATGCCTTGCACAAGTGCACCAGTAACACAGCATGCAGTTGCTGATTTTCGCCGCTTTTCTTTTTACTGCTGCACGGCTAGTAGTCATTGGCGCTCAACGTAAGGCAGCAAAAATTGCACTCGAAATCATCACCGAACTGAGAGAGGCTTAATTTTATAAATTAACGACGAGCACGTCGTTCTAAATTTCGAGAAAAAAAAGTACGCTACAAATATCAGTAGACCGATTTAACCTGCGATAATTTTTCAAAAGTTCAATGTGTCAAACCTTGCGAAAAAGCGTGCAGTATATTGACAGCGTTTCTAGCGACAAAAATTGAAAATAACGAAAAAAGGAAGCTGGACGCGATCAATTTTCAAGCGTGCCGTATCGGAGCCATCATTGTACATCGACAAGCGCATAACTCATAAAAAAATGAAAAAAGAGAGAGAGAGAGAGAGAAAAATCCAAGGCAGCTCGTATCGATTATCGTCCTAAATTTGAACATTAAAAATAATCGCGTTAGAGGCTGCTGCCGAGCGCCCTTATATATGACGAGATCGATTTTCATTGCAACACAACAAAGACGTCATATATACGCGCGAGCGAGAGCATAACTGGAGATCAAATCCCGCAAGAAGAGTCCCCAACGACAACAACGAGCAGAGACAGACAGACCTTTTCATTCGACGTCTAGAATACTGCTCTCTGCTATTATACGCGTTTTGATATTAGCGATATGTCTGGCTTTGCTGCTGCTGGTGCTGTTGCTGTCGTGTCGCTGCTGCTGTGCTTCGGTGAGACATTCACACACACACACACATACACACGTATATAAACGTGAGAGATGTCGAGTAGTGCTCTCGTAATACTCGTATGGTTTGTCCGACTCAGGTGGCGTATACAATGCACGCGGCTACGGTATCGACTCGACAGATATTATGAATACAACACGTTTCGCATGAGACGAGAGAAAACGAGTACAATAAATGGAAAATGATGCGTTATCGATTCGATTTGCCGCTTCTAGTCCGTCGAGTCGCATACGATACACTTGAAAATGGGAAGTTTTAGAAAAAGGAAAAGCTTTATCGGATTAGCGTGGAAATTTTGATGGGCATTTATTGTACGCGACGACTTATGATATTATATATCGACTATATCTACAGTGCATAACGACATCGTTACCTGACTAGACGTCTCTGAAGTTTGGCAGTAGTAGCAGCAGAAGCAGCGACGGCAAATAAAAAAAAGGGGGGGAAAATAAACTCAACAGCTCGCGTCTATAAGCTGTCAGAAGTCGGTAAGACTTCATACGACAAGTATGAGAAGGTCTACGTTGCGTGCTTGTATATATCGCATACACATGCACAAACGCAGCAAACAACCTCGGTCCTATATATATGCGTGTAAACTTTCCTCGTCGAACTTTTTAGTTCGCGGATTATGTGTATACACGGGCGCGCGATAAGTCCGACGTTACACTTGGAAATTCGCGAGCGCATATGTTATACATCATATTGTAGGGGTGAATGACGCTTATATCGCCGAAGCGATATACTGACGCGCTTCCTCGATTTCATCCAAATTCTCTTATATAGTACTTGCATGTGTGTGTGTGTGTGTGTGTGTGTGTACGTGTGCGCGCGAATGTGTGGAGCGACCGAACAGCGAATAAAAAAGTTTGCCCCTCGACTGCAGCCGAGGAATTTCACGCGCCAACGTATCAACGTTATACACTGCACTCCTCTTTCTCTCGGAGCTCCATCAGTACATCGAGCTCTCTCTCTCTCTCTCTCGAGCCCTCAGGGAATCTCAACGCGAAGAATAGTAAAGTATAGAAGGAGCAGAATGGATTTTTAATTACCCCGAGCTTTAACTTTCGACGCGCGCATGCGGAGCTGCTGCGAAATCAGTCTGCAACGTACGTATGCGCACATGTGTGTGTGTGTGTGTGTATGTGTACGCTGCTGGGGTGAATATACCCAGAGAATGAAGAAAGAATTCGGCAAGGCTTTTTATTTATGCGCGCCACGGTATACCGCCACTCCCGCCAGTTTCCAAGTACTTGATAAAAAAAAACCTGCAATCGACGTGGCAATTAATACTTTGATTTGCTCGTAATAAAAGACTTTAGCGATGGGTGCAGCAAAGAACAGCAGAAGGGGGAGGGCGAAGGGGGTATGAAACGTGACTCTTTGCGCTAATTGCGCGAAGCTTTGAAGAAAATCAACGAAGAAATGAACTATACAAACATACAGCGGAGTCGCTCACACACACTGCTGCACATACACACAGAAAGAAAAAGAGGAAGAGAAAGAGAGAATTTCGTGATCGATTACTTTGCAAGAACTAGAAGTTTATTGTGTGTGAATTGAGCTCGTGTGCGGGTCGATTGAAGAATTGCTTCGATTTTTTTCTCATTCCTATATATAATACAGCCAAATGCACACAGCCGTAATAGTTTTCTTGCTTTGAAAGACAAAAAGGCCAGTTTATGCGTTATTAAAACTGTATACGTTTTATGAAAAAGTTTTGGCTGACTATATATAATGCCCCACTCCACACACAAAATACGAGGGAAGTTGAAGAAAAGCAAAGTTTTTTTCGCAATCATTGGTTAGAAGTCTTAAAAGTACGCTGTGCGGAACGGGTAAAAAAAGGACCGGCGCGGAAACACACTTCGAAGACACAGCAGTGCCACAACCGTCGTGCACGCAGTACTGGAGCAAATTCGACGAAGCTTTTGAAAGAGATTAAATATATAAAATACATTAAAAATCGATTGTACTAATGGAACATGCTGGTACAATTGTGCATTCAGCGACTAGAAGAAAAAAAAATGTATAAATCCGATTTGTCTCGACCAAAACTACCAAAGGCCATTACCTAAAAGGGACAAAGTATACAAAGTGTGATTCACATAAATATACGTACGTACATAGAAATGTTTTAGATACGGAGGCAAAGACGCTTTGGGGTTAACCGTTAAAGCTCGGGCCAAGCCGATTGTCCAATGCGTTTCGTCGGCACCTACAGGGCTTGTATATTATGTTTGCCGATTGCACAAAGTTTCAGTTAATGTGAGTCTGAGAGTTTCATCGAGATGAGTACAGCAGAAATCAATTTGGCCATCGAGAGTCCTTCGAAATATCGTGGCAATGAAGAATAGATGCAAATTCTACAAGATCCTTTAGTTGAGGTAGCGAATTACAAGTACAGAATTTCTTTATAGAGAAAAATTCGATGATTTGCATCGTGTTTCCTTAGAAAAAAGGCAAAGCATAAAACACATTGTCCGGATACTGTAGTGAAAAAATGCATATCGTAAAAAAGATATAGGAACGACGAGATAGCCAACAATCGGCCGACAGGGGGTGGGTAGTAGGAAAAGGGGGAGGAAAATGCCGATCACCTATGCAGGGGCACTAACACGGGACGAAGTTAACGCGCGAGCCGAAGCGAATCGTGTGTAATAAAATCAAATTTGTATCGATTGTGCGGCGCGCAACTGTGCGTGTATGTGCCGCACTATACGCCGTGTCCTGTCTCTGTCTCTCTCTCTTTTCACCGAACATTGCCCTGCAACGCGATACACCCATATCGTTTGAACGCGAGCAATTTCTCAGGGATCCCTTTGGCGCGTACGCTACGTTCGATGCGTGCAGTACTACGCCGAGATTTTGCGCTCCATGCTCGCGCGTCGAGGGGGAGCTTTCGAATAATATCCAAGCACGCGTCACACGCTTATGGCTGGCTCCTGGTTGCGCGCGTATACGGCGGGGAAAAAGGATTAATTATTTTTGAGCGAAAACACGGGTAACTTGTTATGCACGCCTTGGCTTCGCCAAAGTAAATTAAGGTTTTCGCTCGTAAGCTCTCGAAGTACTCGACAAACTCTTACTTGCCAACGAATAATTAGTATATTACGAGTAATTGGTTAAGCTCGAAATATGATAGAGCTTTCAGAGAGAGAGAGAGAGAGAGAGAGAGAGAGAGAGAGAGAGAGCGGATTTTCGATTCTCATTGAAAGTGGAATTTCTCGCTCACGCTAATGAACGTTTTATTGTTTTCTGTATTGCAGGTGACTTTTCGCTACGCATCTATCCAGTGGAGCTGGAAGACGACGGTGTGTACCAGTGCCAAGCGTCACCGACGAACGACGGCCAGCCGGGCCTGCGCTCGCGTTTCGCGCGTCTGAGCGTGCTGGTGCCGCCTCAGAAACCAAAAATCACCCAGGGTAAAAAGCTCATTACTACCGAGGACAAGAAACTCGTGCTCGAGTGCATCAGTGTGGCGGGAAAACCACCAGCAGAGGTGAGAACCCTTGACTATACTTGTACTCTCCCTCTTTTGTATGTGTGCTAGTGTGTGTGTGTATAAAAAATATATATAGTTGCCCCTTTTCATTCTCTCTAACTCGAGTGTATAATTGCTGGAAATGCGGCAAGATTTACACTTGCTTTTACTTTTTTCTGCCCTCGTCAGTGTCAAGGTTTATACAAAGCAAAACTATTCAGACTTTGTTTCCAGCTCGTCGTAGCTTTTGTACAGCACCGATGACATACTATATTTTTTGCCTTCCATCTTTCACAAGCCACAAAGAATCGAAAATTTTCACGAGCCTTTCTCTCTTTGTGCATTGAAAATTGATTTCATTAGCCACGGACTATTTCAACTCGCTCGAAAGCAAAAGCGCGTTTATCTCTGAGCTTGTTAGCATAATTTCTCGACCGATAATTCGATTTTTTTTGTTTTAATTCTGCGTGCATTGTAAGTAGTTCGCGAGAGGGAGGGAGGCGCGCATTATTATCGGAACGGAACGAGCTTAAATAATCACCATTGCCAGCGGCACTCTCGGGTACACACATACATACACACACGCACAAGCGTGCGCAGTGACGCTATATAACTGCAGATAAGACACGATAATTAATCCTCTGTATAAGTAGATATGCAACTCGCTTTATAATTCAACTCTTTTTCTCGCTCTCGTGCGCGCATTATTCTATTAACACTTCTAGCTGCCTGGCCACCACTGCGAGCTTGCGAGGCTTTTTTTCACCAGGGTCATAACGAATTTATCTATCGATGAGAATATAACGCCTAGGCAGGGTGCAAGAAAAAAATAAAAGCTCTTTTCGAAGCGTCAGCCTCGGTCGTTTTCCCAGCTGTATAGAAGGTGTACATATATATTGGCCGCTCGGCTCGTTGTTGATATTGGTTATACACATATATACTATATACGCGTTCGTGTACGTATAAATATCGTATATATACGTAGATTGGAGATACGGGCCGCAAAGGAAGGAGCGATGGAAGTAATTTAGGATTGGGGCTAATCCCCGCGGTAATCAACGCTCACTCGCTCGCTCGCGCACCCGCGCTCATATATACACCTATGTATGGCGTGCAGTTCTGTGTGTTTGTGAGAGAGAGAGAACGAACCTCGAAGAGACGCCTCCGCATCCAGAGCGAGAGAGAGAGAGATAGCGAGAGGCGTTGTGTATCATCGGCCTGAGTCATTTTAATGAATATATACGAATACGCCGATTGACTCGTGTATAATCGAAGCGGGAAAGCTTCGCAGAGTAGGCGCGTCAAAAATATGCCAAGAGTCTATTTAGATTATAAGCGCGCGCGGGATGTTTACGCACTTTGATTTCCGCCAATGCCCGAAAAGCCATTAATTGCAAACGTACGCGCCTATATAAGCTGATTTCGTTTGAGAAGAGGCGGAGAGGCACTGCCGCGCGTACATTTCCGAGAGAGAATTATAATTTTAAGTACACACCCAGCTGACTTCGAGGGGGGAAGGAGGAAGAAGAAGCGACTACTTTCTCAGGCTCGCTACTTTGTACTTAGGCTCGCAGAGCTCTTCTGAAGTGCACGGAATTTTAACGGCTCCGAGCCGTGCGTATCTGCGGGCGTTCAATTTGAATCGGATTATATACTCTTGACCCTTAATCGCCGTCATCATTATCGTTGTTCGTCATCATCATCATCATTAGCATCAACAAAACATTTTTAATTGATGCTTTTAGTCGTTGCAGTCGTTGCTGCTTTTTTCGTGTGTGCATACGTGTGTGTCGTTTCTCGAGTAAATCCACGCCGGGGCTTTGTACGTCCATTTTTGCTTGTCGAAAAGTGCTTCTTAACCCTCGACGCAGTAGTCGTCGTTGTAGTCATGTATGCTAGACTCGACGCGTTTTGGCCTTGTCACATTGTGCATGCACGTCTGAAAATCGACCAAGGCCTCCTTGTTTGTTCTCTTTTCTCTCTTGCTCTGCCTTATCTCTTAAAAATTGTGTACTACTATACACACATGCACGTAGAAGTAGCTGCCGCTCTGGAGGCTGCAGAGCCCAGTATGCGCACGCTCGTGATACATACGTGTATTTGTGTGTATATGTGTGTGTGTGTGTGTGTGTGTCGGTAGAGTGCACGTACACGGGGACAATTGTACGGGCTGGCGCACTTGCTTTGAGCTTGAAGGCCACTTACGACGACTGCGCTATTTAAATCTCAGTGTCGTTAAGGTCTCGACGTTACTTCTGCCTCTGCTGCTCCGTCGAGTGGTCTTGATTCCCCTCCTTCTATCTTCGCCTTGGCGCATGTGTGCTCGCCGTATGTGTGTGGGTATGTATGCATGTAGTTTAAATACAATTAGGCCATATAATTACAGAGAGCGAGAGAGAGAGAGAGAGAGAGAGAGAGTGCAGACCCCCTCGTGTAATTAGCGATGTGTTTGTCCTCCCTTTCCCTTGTTTCGTGCTGTACATGCCCTGCACACTCTCAGCGCGATAGCTTGTGTCTCTGCGTCGAGTCAACGACGACTTTTCTTCATAGCTCTTCTGCCTCGTCGTTTCTCTTCTTCTTCATTATTCATAATCCACTAATTATTTCGGAGTTATACTGCCGCTGCTTCTGCTGCCGTATCTTCTTCTACTTCTTCGGTGCGCTATACAACGTCGGTTTTCATCGTTCTAATGCTTACGCCTGCTTCTGTGTTGCTGCGTGTGTGTATACAACCTATTCTCGTCGTTATCTATCTTTCTCTCTCTCTCTCTCCTTTTTCATTCTTGTTCTCTCACTGTGAGCTCATTAAATTCCATATTGTTAGCTGCTGCCTTAGCTTGCAAGAGCTACTGCTGCTACGCGTTGCTTCTTATTCTTTTTCTTTTTAGCGTTATCGCACGTTGATTCTCTAATTTATATTAGGAAGATTTACCTACTTGGAATTAATTATAAACTTTTTTCGCTCGCCCGGGTAAAATTTTACCGAGCTACGCCATGCCTCGAGACTGCTATTCTCTCGCGCGCAAAACGTCCGAGTTTGCTCTTTAGAAATGATTCTTATGCGTCGTGCTATGCTCACGCACGACTGATCGTGACAAAATGAATCATCACCTATACGTCGACGCCAAGTCGAGTTTGTGCCCGAGCTGGATAGGATAAGATTTCTTCTTCTTCTTCTTCTTCTTCTACTTCTGTTCTGCTTCGAGCGAGAGAAGGCGACGACGATGGCGACAGCCGCTTCCCATCCCGTGTCGCACGTTAGATAAGCTAACGCGTGCAGATGTGCGAAACAATCTTGTGCCAGCGAGTCGGACGATCGTGTCGCTTTGAAACGTGTACATAGAACAACGTATGTGTGTCTCTCTCTCTGTATATACATATATAGGACACAAGAAGCGAGGATTTATCGCCTCGGTGAGGCATCGAATACTCAATGAGCCACACCGCACTCGAAACATTCCGTGCGACCGTGCGATATAAATCGACCTGGCGTTTTTCCTCTTTCCCTCTCCGCTCCGCCTTCCTCTCCTTTTTTATTCCCTTTTAAAGACGTGTAAATGTACCGGAGCTTATATTAACAAGGGCAGAAGAACCAGTTGAAAGATTAGTTGGGATATATTTTGTACGTAATTACGATGCAATTAAGCGCAGCGATTGCGTCGCATAAACGCCGCCGCTAGCGCCGATTCGCCCCGACAGCAGTAGCAGTAGTAGTAGTGGTAGTAGTATATAAGGCCATACTGCGCACAGGGTGAAAAGAATTAAATGCCACTCGCTTGTTCCGCTCGCTCAACAGTCGCGAAGCCGCCAATTAAACTAATCCTTCTGCTATGCTCTTCCCCGTCGACGTGAATCCACGGCCACGCGATATTTTCCTTGGACGAATTTAAACCTTCATCAAGCTCTGCCGGTGACGCGCAGCGCTGCTTTGTTTTACTGATTTCCCTGCTCTCTCTTGCTCTTCCTTTCTCTGTTTTACTCTCATTTTGCTGTGATCTGCTTTTGCATTCGATTACTTTTAGCGTATTTCTTCATTGAGAATCGAAATTCAAGAGAACTGCGCGAGTAAAAAAGAAGTAAGGAAAAAAGATCCTTTAGTATGGAGCACGTTTGAACTTCTATGCATTATCTTTGAAGCTAGAAATATTTTAATGACTAAAAATACACGTACTTTTTTGTAATCACTTCAATTAAAGTATTTTAAGAATGGCATTTTATGCAGTGTACTTCTTCGAGGGATTTATGCACTATCGAGGAGGAAGCTTTAATGTGTTTTACGAGTGAATCGTATTACAAAAACACGGCAACTCTAGCTCGCTGAACAATTCCAAAATAAAAAAGAAGGGAATGAAAAAAATTCCGATCGATGTTACGTAATTTGTCCGGTGCAGAAAAATGAGCTTGATCGATAAAGCCGATATAGTTTTTCAATCTCTTCATCACTTTTAAATTACCTAAAAATCAGAGTACCCTGAAAAGTAAAGAATCTACGTAATGACACTGGTCATATTCTTTTTCAAAGTGAATTTCTGTCACACGATAAAAATTCATTTTCTGTCTATAGCGTGCGACGCGCGTGTGTATGCGCAAATGAGAAAAAAGATCTCGTTTGCGCATACGTCAATATCATACCGACTATATAAGAGATGGCGAGAGAGAAAGAGATAGATGCAAAACTTTATAGGAACCGTGTGCGCAATTGAAACGTCAGTTATACAGATAAAAGTTAATTTCTCTTACCTCTGCATCTCTCTGACTATTTTTCCGGCTACGAAATTCTTTTTAAGTTACTCCTAGAGCGGAGACAGGAGAAAACGTGCGCAATATGCATGTATAGCGATATCGATTGCTGCCGAGTGAAAATCTTTCTCACTCAGTCCCATGATCCGGGAGAGGCTGCAATTGAAAATTATGGCAATGTCGTCCTATTTCAGAGTGAGAGAACCGAGAGCTACTCAGCGAGCTATCTGATACAGATGTGCTCGGTAAGCGAGCGAGCGAGCGAGCGAAAGAAAGAAAGAAAAGAAAGAAAAGAATTTACTTGTTACCATAAAGGCATTTAAGGAAAGTTAAACGCTGCGATTCTTTGAACCTGTTCTATGCCCTATCTCTCTCTCTCTCTCGCTCGCTCACTCGCCCATTCCAATACGGTATGTACGGCAAATCCGTTCATACAGAAACTTTTCCCGGAAAAGCGATGTTTGCGCGTCAGCTATGTCGCACGGGATCGATATAATGATCGGACTGGATCGGTTGATTGATCCTGCGAGGGCAAAAAAATTACTCTTTTTCTCTCTCGCTCACAGTAAGCGCGCTAATGCACGTGTATATATCTACACTCTCATAATACGCTTGGTATATTTGATGATAAACAACGATTACTTTAATTGCACCTGTTGAGAGATAGGAGAGCTTGATCGATCGACCAAACAAGGCGTCATTGCGAGCGATTATATTCTTGAATAAGAAGAAAAAAAGTTACTAACTTATATGAAGCACTCGAAAGGCTCATTGGAATCTTATCATATTACGAGCTAATACATCCCCCACCCTATAAACCCTTCGACTGAATTGCGTGAGCATTATTAAGTCTTATTAACAAAAAAAAGAGTAAAGAAAAGGGGTATAAGCCGTTTCTTCTTTTTTGATTATCGAACATTCAGTTGGAAACTTAATTGAACTTACTAAAGCAGTTTACACGCTTTTGTGCGCCTCGGCTCTCTCTCTCTCTCTCTCTCCTTCTCTCTCTCGACTCGGCTCGAAGTAAAGCGAGCGAGCGAGCGCGTTTTTGTTCTTCCTGATGCTGCTGCCGCCGCTGCTTCACTTCGTTTGATACGGGAAATCAATATAATCCTAATTATACCGACCTGGTTTAATTCAGCGGCCAATGTAAATTAGCTGTGGCTTTTCTGCTTCTCTGTGGGTATCGTTCATACGTATCGCGCGCGCACACTTATACCCCTGCTCGTTCGATGATTTTTTTTCCTTTCCCGATCCTTTCTTTTGCTCGAATTAATCCCGCATTTAGTTTTCACTTCAGTTACATCATGATGGCTCGATTCGACATTTATTTAATGTACTTTATTCATTCCAACGAACAAGGTAATAAAGCGATCGATCGATATAAATGCACGGCGGCGATCGGCGGCGAGGGCGAGCGCAACGTGGATAAAAAAATAATCAGCTACACGGCAAGAAAATAATACCGGTTGCAAAGGTCACTCGCGCTGGGGCTTGTCGATCGTTTCTTTTATAAATAGGAAAGACATAGAGAAGAGCGAGCAGCGATCGCGTATATATATTGAAAAAAAACTGCTACCTTGTGATACCGAACCTTTAGTTGCGCGCGAGTCAGAATGGAAAAAAGAAAAAAGGTAGAAAAAAAAACACACGCGAAAGAAAGAAATCACGAAAAAGAGGAACAAAAGAGCCATCGAGCTTCGGCTATCCTTCCCTTCTGCTATTACTCCGGCTGGCACTGCCACTGCTGCTGCTGCTGGCGTTACTACTGTTACTAGCAGCTCTCTGGCACTAGTGCAATGCAGAAAGACGGAAAGAGAGACAGAGAGAGAGAGAGAGAGAGAGAGAGAGAGAAAGGGAATTTCAACGTCCCAATCAAGAATTCAGTGACCGAGGCGCTTAGCTTTGCTCAAACTACTATAGCAGTCAGTATAAGGAGTCCATCGGCTAGTTGCGAAAAAAACGAACAGCCTCGCACATGCATTCTGGCCAGCGCAAAAGCGAGAAAGAACGATAGAGATAGAGTCAGAGGGAGAGAGAGAGAAAATTTCCCCTTAATGAAACAGCAAGAGTCAATATAAAGTTGGAGCAGTCGAGTGGTAGAAGCGCATTTACCTTCCGCTTGGACAGGGCCGTTGCCTGCTACTACTGCTGCTGCTGCTGCTGCTGCTGCTACCATTTCGGCTGACTGGCCGTGTGGCATGGAAAGCTTTATTGTTCGCTTGTTAGTACATCAACGCAGACACACACTCACAGAGAGGCCAGAAGCCGCCTCCGTCGCTCGCATACAGCCGCACATATAGAGAAAACGTTTTATCGTCAACGGGAATCCGTCGAGTAGCCCGAGTACCGCTAGCAGCGCTATACTCGGTTACGTAGCCTCAAGGGTTCGACGCAAAAACTTTTTATTAGTTTTCCAAAATCGATCTTGCCGAGCCCTGCTACGCTATAACCGACCCCCAGTGCAGCTTGATTTTCTCAGCTGCTTTACTTTTTGTTTATAACTGCTGCTGCTGCTGATGCCGATGCCGATGCCGATGCCTGCCTCGTTAAAATTCATACTTTATACAGCAAAACCACAATATATAGTTTGCGCGAATACCGCGTGGCATGATTTACAGACGACGATAATGATAAAGGTTGAATCTCGATAAAATACTAGAAAATAAAAGAGAGCTATGCTGCAGAAGCGTCGGGAGCTTTGGCTTCGAGGAGTAATATGAACGACGACGAAGGAGCTAGGTCAGAGAGAGATGCACTGGCACGTGGATGCCAGAAAACGACTTTTCTGCTCGGGGGGTTAAATTAAGCGAAGGGCATCCGCAGATGGAACGAGTCGGGGCGAGCTTTTTCTTCTTCTTTTTTTTAACCTCCCCAGCGTATACTTCCTTCATTTTTCTTCTATAATTTATATATTTTTGGGCGCGCGACTTCCTTTTTATGTATTTTAGTACGACGAAACGTGCAGCGCCGCCTTGTCTACGTGTAGTAATTCCTGCCTTATTGCGCGTGCTTTGTCACCCGAGCCGATGATTCACCGTATCGTATATTATTGTTAGCGGCCGTGTATTATCAATTAACGCGCACTGAAAAACTTGTGTCACGGCACAACGAGGCGGTATAATTTTTTTCGACGTTTTATCAGCCGCGCGTCGCTCTGCATAATCCCTTCATCTGATACTCGTCGCGCGCATATTTATCATATCAATGAGACGTTAGTTAAAAAGCTTGGGATTTTCGCGCTCCCATTAAGGGCGGGGACGGCAAAATATTTACATATAGAAAAAAAATGCACAATGACACTTTGTGCTGAGCGGTGAAAATCCCTTAACGAGCCATTTATGGAGCGTGCACTTCGATCTCAATGTTATTATATTTCAGCGGGGAAATATAATTTTATCCGTATATATACGTACAAATATCGAAGGCAGCTGTGCGCATTTATGGCTTGGTCTGTGCTGGCGCGTATTAACTGTGGGCGAAGCGAATATCAGGAAATAAAAACTCGCACATCGAAAAGCGGGAAGGAGAAAAGAGCCGTGCGCGCGCGCGTGCTCTCCGGCAGAGAGAGCAGTGAAATAGGGCCAGTGCGAGTGAGAGAGAGAGAGAGAGAGAGAGAGACGGAGAGCGGGTATCTGCATGAAAATAAATTGCCATATATGCGGTTACGGTAATCATACGCGCACGCGCGTACGCAGCGCGGCTAATGCGGCCAGAAGCGTACTTCTTATCATGGCTCTTAAATAAATAGCCCCTGTTACGCGCTGCCGTAGTGCGCCGTACTCATGCTGTACTGCTACTGCCTCTGTTGCTACGCAGGGCGTGCGCGCAGGATATAGACCCGACCTTTTGGACAATGTGTACGTGTATGTGTATATTATACGTACGCATGTAAGGGAGAAGTTTCATTATCCGCTGGGCTCGTTAATATGATAAAGCACGAGCGATACGAGTATGTATATATGATATAATCTCGTATGGGCAGAGAACAGCAGTCCCCATATAGCAGCTCGGCCTCCGTGTAATGACAGTGTATTCGATTCCAGCCACGCAGGAGTTTGGTCATCTTTCTCGTACCCTCGGCACCCCCTGGGTGCCCCCTCCCCTACCCATCTTCTTCCCCAACCCATCCCTCAGCCTCTGAATCAGCTGCTTGGTAGAAGAAGAAGAAGGGGATCAACAATGCCTCGAGGGCGCGGCGCCGAGAAGAGAATCGCGCGGCTAATCCGATACAACTTTTTCTCTATCTTGTATCGGGGCGAATTGTCCATGTTGCCAATCGATCCTATTAATTCACCGCTGCTTTAAGCAGTACTGTGTATATAGTATACGGTAATACACTTGCATTACCTTAATTTAGATGCGCCACACCGAGAAACGTGGCAGTTGGGGCCGAAACAGCAGAAAGAGGTGAACGAGGAGGAGGAGAAAAAGCTCGAGTAGAAGACACGGCTATAGGAGTTAATTATAAAGAGAATGAGCTGTTGCTCGCCTGACCGTGTTGAGTTTTTACTACTTAGGTCTCATCTCTGAATGTTCGCCGGCTCGCCTCCTTCGTGGCCTATCTTTTTATCTTCCTCCCTCCTCCCTCCCTCGTTTAATTTACGTTAATTAAAAACTTCTCTGGAGAATAGCTGTCTAATTTTTAGCGTGTTCATCTCTTGCTGCTGCTACTACTGCTACTTGTTCTAAATAACTCGCTCTCGGGCTCGCTGCCACAAGTCCGCTTATACCATTTTATCATAAACACAAGTAGTATACGAGCTGGCGCGCGGCTTGGGATTTATTCTCAAGGAAAAAGTCTCGAACGAGATGTATATGTATACCCGACCAAAAAAGGCATTTAATGTATTTCAACGAGCAGTTGAAAGCTCCTCTGTTTCTGGCAAAGGCGTAAAGCGCGCGCCTCAAAGAAGCTCGAGCACGACTTCATGACTAATGTAATAAGAGCAGCAGCTTTTTCAACCATCTTGTAAGCGTCCAACGGCGGTATTTATATGCCCGGCTGCGCGTTGTAAATCCATTATAATCGTAAGGATCGCGCGCTCAGCGTGTATGTGTTACACGTACGCGGACATCTTGCTGCTGCGACTCTCTTTGGCTTCAGAGTATTCAGGTTAATCCTATTAAATACGAGGAGATCCAATAATTCTCCGATGATTTCACTCCTCTCTCGCTCGCTCCTCTCTCTATCGTACGTGTGTGTAGGTGGCGGCGCTCATACATGTACCGATGTCGGTGGTCGTGTAAACGGCTAGTCAAGCTATATAAATTATCCCTCCGACCAGACTATACAAGCCCTCTCTTACTCGCCTCTCTCTATATATCCCGAGCATGCATAAACCCGTACAGCATATATACACACAGCTAGAGATATTGGCTAGACAGCAGCGACGTATAGTATACAAATTCATTCTCTCTAACTCTCTCTCCCTCTCACGCTTTGCGTCGATTCAGAGCTGCTAATTTCCGATTCTCTTGACAATGCCCAGGCCCTGTTATCGATGCGATGCCTCGATTATGCCTCCCTCGACAAACGTGTAAATCATTTTCTTCTAGAATCGCTCGTCTCTCTCTCTCTCTCTCTCTCTCTACTCTCTGTTACGTAGAGCATTGTTATTCACGCGTGTAAGCCAAGATAACATTTTTTATGTCCGCGCGCCTGATCTCTTATGCATGTGCACACAGGTATTTTTCGTTGTACTGCCTGGTCAGCTTGATTACACATTCATAAAGTCCCCGAGGGACGTTGCCTCGAAGCGTTTATTATTATATGAGCTCTTGTGCGGTGGCAGCGGCGGCGGTGGCTGGTCAACATCACTTGTAAATAACGAAATTCTCTTCGTTAAGGTATCGCACGTGCGCACCGCCGCGGTGAGGAAGGATAGATCCTAGCTCTAGATATAATACCTGCACACAGCCAGGCTATAATGCATATAGGCCAAACTATTTTATTATTATACACATACACATACACACACACACATGCGTGTCGCTGCTACAACACCGAGGGTCTGGATGATAAATGACATTTTGTATACACATCGTCGTCGATGTCGTTGTTCTTCGCGGCCAACAATTTCCCTATTAATTGCGCGCGCGAAGGGTGGTTAAAAAAAACACAGCTCGCCCACCAAAGAAAATATTGAGTTTGTATGTTCGTTAAATTACGCGCAGCCGGGCTAAATTGTTTTTATTGGCATTAAGTTTGTTATCGCCTAACGCGGTCATTCAATTTTAAAAATGTTTTTGCATAAGTGAAAGGCACGCGCGCGCTCGCTGGTCGCCCAACGCGCAGATATAGAACTGATTTATCGTTTAATCTTTTCCGCCGCGTATATCAGAAATTTTCATTCAAATTAAAAAGATAAAACTACGCACTGGGCAGCCAGCGCAACTCTCTTTGCATATTCAATAGCACCGACGCGCGGTAAAAAATCAACTTCTGTAGCATCGACCGACGATAATAATGGCACAACAATGAAAAACGCAACGCGAATATAAATATAAAAAAGTAATTATGCTAACGACGACGATGATGGAAATTAATTTCGCGGTCGCTGCAACGCAAGCTCCGGCAAATATCATCAATTAGTCGCGGGAAAATAATGCTGCTGCCTCAATTTAGCCCAAGAAGAGTATATGAAACATACTTTGCAATTCATTTTTTTTGCGCAGCCCTGCAATTTGCGAGCATAAACACAACAATTACACGCGGATGATTTCATTTCTAGTTGCCGATCCAACGCATAAGTATAATTGTCCACGATAAATCGCCGGGTAAAGCTTTTGGGGAGCTCGCGGATCGAGCTTTAGCTGCATTAGGTAATGAAATCGAATGAGAAAATGTGAGCACGCATTGTTTATGAAGGTACATTATTAGAGCCCACGAAAGGGGGGAATTTGCGTACGACAGAATTAGCACGGCACACGATGTATAGTTGCCATTTCTGTCTCTATTACGTTTTTCCGCGGATCATGCGTTTAATTTTGCACCGCTGAACCAAAATTAGGGCATAGATCGTAGAGCGTATACCCAATATAACCCTACGTATTACTGCGTATTAGGCGGAGTATTTGTGTTCTTCGAGGTCGAATTGAAATGAATGGTCAGAATCAATTAAAATAATTTTAGGACAAATACAAATAACGCAATCAGCAAGAAATGCATCGTTGAAAAAAAATTTCAATTTTACGTAGAGTGAAATATAGACATTAATAAATTGGCAAAGTGATAATAGTTCCATAAGTCCGAACACGGTTTTGAAGGAAAAAATTTTCAACTGTGTTGTTGAGATCTTGATATAAATGAATGTCACTTGCAAAAAAATAACGAGAGAACAATTGAATGAATAAACGACGCATCAGAAATAGATATGAATTCGACCTATTGAGAAAAAAACGACAACCTTAAACTTGAATATCATCGCGATGTCTGTCATTGGAAATGCATTCCGAGCTTGCGAAGAGAATAAAACACGCGAGGCAAATTACACGGAAGCTTCTGCGTCGCCAGGCGCGAAAAGCTCGCGGCGGAGCAAATGGCACGTCTAGTCATCGTCATTTTCACTCACTCAAATTGGTACTCGAGCGATCATCGTTCCCGTATGGCATTACAACTGTTATTCGGTGCGTTGTTGTGGTTCGAGGCACAACAATGGTGCATCGGGCACAGCAGGGGCAGCGGCAGCGCCGGCAGCAGCAACGAAGTTATAATAAAATTAAGCTCGCAACGTGCGGAAGATATGCAGTGCGCAGTGCGCAGTAGCAACAGTAGCACTAATTAAGCAAGTAACGCGATAGCCACATTATGGAATTACTCAATGAAAGGGGAGAGCAGGCGGGGGGTTTCAAGCTAATTTTCATCGCTCGTCGGAGCATTGCCCAACAAGCCATAAAGAGAGAGAGAGTGAGCGAGAGGCATTAAATTCGTATGCGTGAGCTTGCAGTAATAGCAGCGGCAACAGCGGCAGTATAGCAGCAGCGCTGGCATCATCATCGAATTGCCCAAATAGCCGGTATAGTATACAAGCGGCAGAAAGTTTCAATCGCGCATATAAACGCGGGGTGTGTAGATCTGGAAAATGTGTACTATTTATATACGATCATAATGAAAAGATCACAATATAATGTACGAAATAAGCGCGATGACTTTGCAGCTTTATTTAAGCTTATTAAAATTTTCTCGTACGCCCGTACTACTTACCACTACTAAGTTAAAGCCACAAGATAGAATAATCGTTTTCCGTACAGCGACATACATTTATTGCATTGATAATTATTTCTCCTTGTTTACGCGAGCTGGCCAAAAGCTCACTCCCTGTCTTTCTCTTTCTCTCTCTCTCTCTCTCTCTCTCTCTCTGCCTCTCTTGCTCTAGCTCGTAATATATTCGAAAAGAGCACTTGAGAGTAGTATTATTCTCAGCGTCTCTTACTTTTATAATATGATTTTCGTGCATATTCTGCATATCATCCTTTCCTCGTGCTTTCTCTCTGGCCTTCCTCTCTTTCTCTTGTAGCGGTGCTGCATTCGCATTCTCCACCTGAGTTCTGGCTCCAACGCTTTTGCCCCACTATATACATATACGGATAGAATAAATACGACTGAGATAGTCTGTATATATGCACAAGTATCAGAATAACTGTACTAAGCGAAAAGGTTGCCTCTGTCTCTGTCTGTCTGGTTGTTTATGTGAGTATGTGAGTAAGTTTGAATGTGTTGGCGTCTATATACGTATTCGAGAGAAAGAGAGCGCGCGACGTTATTCTGGTCAAGTAGCTTTTTCCTATAATGCACTTTTATAAGAGCACAAGAGAGTGAAAGAGCCAACCTGCACAGTGCCCACACACACACATATAAACACACACATATACTCGCATATAGATACGTACAGCTCGTTCGCGAGGCGGAAATTCGCGAAATTCCACAAAAGCGTTTGGAGCACGTATATATAACCCTCGATCCAGGGTGTTATCCAAAGCTTTAGCTGAGAGAGAGAGGAAACTACAATACGAGCATTATGTAATGTATATATATTTTTCTCTCTCACTCCAACAGAGACGCCTGCATAATGTTATTTTGTTTATATACATATAAATAGATGCATCTAGCCGAGAAAGTGCTCATATATATAATGCATTCGCGTGCAGTGCGTGTCTGAGCTTTTTTTGTGTGCATTCCCCAGTTCTCATCGGATTGTTGCCGTAAGTGTACATCGCGATGTTGTGTTTGTACATGTGTGTGTCTGTGTGTGTGTGCGGTATCGAGTCTCGCGCAAGGCGTATACTTGCGCGCACGCCAGATATATATAAGGGCGCGGAGATGCTCTACAGTTTGCCGCTGTGCTACTGCTCGAAACGAGGGAATAAGAAAATACCAGCGAGTATTTATAAATAAATGTATGCACTCGTGAATTATAAGCAAGTATCCTCGGAATCTTTCCATCTACTCCACGCGCCACGCGCGCGCGCAAGCAGATAGAGAAAACGACTGCGCGGGAGAAATAACTGAACGCGGTAGAACGTATAACGTACTGCGTACAAAAGGGAACGCCAAAGTTTAGATGCGCAGAAAGGAAAAGAGTAAAAAAGAGAGAGAGAGAAAAAAATGAGTACTTATATGCCTGGCGTAGATATAACGATGTATGGATCATTCTTTATTACTTCTCGAGTGGCAGTGTAGCAACGATTCTCCACAAGTACCAAGTACACATTTTACGAGTAGTACGCGAGCATTTGTACCATTGCAGTTTATATACTATATATATGCCCGCGCGATACGAATAAATGAAGATCAAGGCAAAGCTCACGTGATTTCGACACATATCCAAGACGCGATATTTCTTTTATACGATCTTTTACGTATAGGCACACGTATACATATACGTCGAGCATAATCACATTAACTCGCGGGCAACAGTCGCTTACGTTTTCCACTCAGCTACGTTTATTATACGCTTGCGATCGCTGCGCGTGCACTGCACAGTTGTAATAACGCCGCTGCTCGGCCAGAATAATTCCTGACGCGCTGAATTCAAGCCAACCCCCCGTCTCCCTGTTTCGATCCTCGATAGAACTAATAATCACCCGCCCACACACACACTCGCGTTCAAACACCCTGCAGTCAGCAGCACGAGAGTGAGTTGTGTAGTGGCCGCACGTATATGTGCCACAGCATACATAGGCTGCGTTGTTGGCCAGCGAGAGATTTCCGATCGCTACAGCAGCATCGCGTGAAAAGTGCTTTAGAGCAATTGCCTTCGCGCAACTTGGAATAAGAGCAGCCACGAGCTATTTTTTTCTTTTTTTTCTCGTTTTTTTTTTTACCGCTCACGGCACGCTTGATCAACTGCCTTTTGTTTTTTTAACAAAAGCCCGCGCTCGGTGCAGCGACCACTGCCAGAGCTGGCGATGAGCTCGCGAATTCGTTGTTGAAATATAAATCGAGCCCGCTCATTTGTAAATGAATCACAGGCAAAGAGTACGGCAAAAATTTCATTTTGTTGGACGTCTGCACTGTGCTCGTTTAACCAATTACGTTGATAAAAAAGTTAGCCAATCATTCGCTAAAATATGAAAAATTCAATCGCAATCATTATTGTAAAAGATGAAAAATAAATCTAATAATGTTTTTAACTTGAATTCGTTGCAGATAACGTGGATCGACGGCCTGGGCACGGTACTGCAGGAAGGCATCGAGACCCAGCACTTGCAGCACGAGGACGGGCCTTTATACACGGTCAAATCGATCCTGACGGTGACGCCGCGCAAGGAGCACGATAACACCACCTTCACTTGTCAGAGTCAGAATGCGGCTGATCGTACGCCGCAGAATGCCAAGCTGCTCGTCGAGGTAAATACTACTTTGCGTGTGCATGCTATGCGCTACCTCGTCCTCCCTCCCTCCCATCCAGCGCAGCTTATACATATAACACGTAGCCTATAGCCTAGCCCACGTACTAACCAACCCTTTCTCCCTTACCCTCCTCCCGTTTTACTACCCAGCGCTGGGAGCTAATAAACCTTATACATGCATGTGTGGCAGGTAGTATATATATGCACACACGCGCGAGCGCACGTGAATCTTCTCTCTTTTACTCGTCATATATAATATTGTGTGCGAGTACACGTCGATGATTGCCAGCTGGGTTAAAGCAAATTTTGCGCCATATTAATTAGAACAAAGGGCAGTGATGATTTTGCGCGTTTCGCATTTTGACGTTTCGCTGTTTTGCTTGATTATATACGTGGTACGCGTTTAACGCGATACATGGCTCTCTCGAAAAAATTTCATACCTCCCCGGCTAAATTAAAGCAATCGAACAAATTTTGCACGTGTATACTCGGTTTCTCTCGCACAGTGAAACAAAAAACCGCGTCGATATACATGAAAAGTAAAAAAACAAAAAACAGGTAAAAGGAGAGGTGGGTGATGAAAAAAAAAGAGCCAAAACAATTAATAATCATACGGCGCACGTACACTATTAAAATGTAAAAATGAAGCGTGCGCGTGCTCGTGCATGGCTGCTGCTACTGTTGCTGCAGCCCCAACTCCGCGTAGTGTTTGATAAATTCATTCCTGCAAAAATATTTCAACGGACTTGGTGTGTTTGCGCTTTATGTGCATATCATAAAAATTGCGCTCGTCCTGCGAGCCGAGTATACGCGTGTATACGCCATGTCAGCGCGCGACTCTCATTGGTCGCTCTCCTTCGTTGTGCACTCGCTGCACACTGCAGCGCGCAGCAAGCCATGCAATTCAGGCATGCATATAGCCGGCCGCCCGTTAAAGTAATCGAATTTCGTTGAAAAATGGCGTTTACGTGTACGCAACACTTAATCAAACAACGATTTTAATTTCGCGCATTTGCCAGCGGAGAATCAGAAACGGCTAAAATCTATATCTGGTCGATCCGGCCCGCGGTGTAGCAGCCAACTATAGTCCCTCGAGACGAGTCTGAACGCACTCGGTCTGCGTACACACTATACGGCATGGGAAACTATCGCGCGCCGAATCCAACAACAACTGTTATTCAATTACAAAGCAGCCCGGAACACGCGTGTATTGCTGCTGCTGCAGCTATGGTCCTATTTACGCGCGTACTACGCGTGTATTTGGCGCAGTTACGTAAACTCGAGCAATGAAAACTACTCGACTAATAATAAGCCGACTCGCTTCACCCCCTATTCGATGGAGCTACGGAGCGAAATAGCAAAAAAAAAGAAGCAGAGCCAGCCGTAAAATAGAGGCAAAAAAAAGGCGGGCCTGGCTCGGCATACACAGTACAGTACAGTACGCCCCCCACGCGCTCCTCGAAATCTTCATTACGCGTGCACACACGCGCGCTATTTTTTCTTTTATTTTTTTCTATCCGCGAGCGATTTGCATGCCCGCTCGCGCCGAATTCAAGATTTTCCCTTTATATACGGCGTGGCGCAGGAAATAGAGCGAAGTCTCTCTTTCTCTGTCTCGTAGCCACTCGCTCTCTGCGCTATATAGAGCTCCCTCGTAGCCTAGTCTGTTTACCGAAGTTTCCCCGAGCGCGTCAGTGGCAGCAGTCAGGCTGCTGGCGGAGTAGTCAGGGCAGGCAGTGCTGCGCGCAGCCCGTAGGTTGACCCAAACACACGCGTTAAAAAAGCTCGTCTTTCTTTCGGGGGGAAGGGCTTGTTTAGCTCTGCGCGCTCTGTGTGCAAAACACACACACGTCCATTGCACACACACAAGTGTGTGTATGTACAGAATGGCGTATTTATATGGAAGAATAGGGAAGGAAAAAAGAGTCGAGAAATAAAATAAAAGCCTGGGCTATTGCTGTAGCGCGCGCGCGGGTTATGGCTTACGTACAGAGAAGAGAAGAGAGTGAGTTGGTATTCTACTTTGTATTCTTGTGCGCAGGTCCGTTACGCGCCAAAGGTTTCGTTGAAGATTCATCCGGGTCTCGGAGTGAACGAGAGGATACGAGAAGGATCGGAACTACGATTCAAGTGTCGTACAGAAGCCAATCCACCGAAAATGGAGTACAAGTAAGTCCGACTTTTTTCTCTTGTTTTTTCTTCTTTTCTTTCTTTCTTCTTTTTTTTCTGCTGTTTTTTTTCTAAGCATACAGATATCCTGCAAGACTGACGGAGCATACGTGCTGCTCCAGGTCTCTCGCGAGGCTGCACAGAGAGAAGCCCCGAACAAACGAGCACTCGAGCGAGCGTATCGGACGCTTCATTTATCAGAGCTATTGATCATCCAACGGCACGCAAGCCAATTGAAAATCTCGTTAATTTTATTCGTTTGCGCGCGCTTCCGAGGAAATATTTCGCCTCGGAGCTTTTTTCCAAATGCGCACGCGTCGATGTAATAAAATTACTGCGCGCGGCTAGAGCTCGAGCTATAAACGATTCGTCTAGTAATGGTGCGCGCGTTGTTGGTGGCGGGCCGTTAAATACTAATTTTACATTCGCTATATCGATCGCACCGCACCACCGCTCGGACTCTATATTCGCGTATATATAGTCTCGCTGCAACGGAAGCTATTTTTTTTTTCTTTTTGCTTTTCGTTATTTATTTAACCAAACGGTTGCGGCTCGCTGCACCGCTGCTGCTGGTGCTATAACTGGCGCTGCTGCTGGTGCTGCCACTGGTGCAACTACTGCTACTACTACTACTACACATACAGCCTGCAGCGACGGAGGCGTACGAGTGTAAATATGCCGATATTTGCGTATCTTATCTAGTCGGCACGCAACTCTCTCTCTCTCTCGGGCGCGAGCTGATTCATGCGAAAAGGGCGTGCTGCTGTTATTGTGATTTCATCGCGCGACACTGATTATCCTTGAGCAGTAGCAGCCGCAGCTGCACCGCACCGCACTGCACATACGCTGCAACAGTCGCGCTTATCGTTAATAACTTTCGTTCGCTCGTTCTCGTGACTGCGGCATTTTTTCCTTTTTCATTTTTTTTCCTATTTTTTTTCGACTGGCTCGCGCATATAAACTGCAAAGTATATGTCACGTTTATGCGAACAATTTAGCAGGTGATTTATTTAGCTTATGTCGCGGGATATGTACAGTAAACGTAAACCGAGTTTTTCCTTCTATATATGCCCAACTAATGGCCGGCAATTTGATTTCATTTCGTCGCAACAGATGGTTCATCAACGACAAACAAGTCGTCGGGGACTTCACGACGGAGATGGTGATCCACAACGTGACGCGCGACTACCACGACGCCATCGTCAAGTGCGAGGTGACCAACGACGTCGGCAAGAGCGAGGAGACCAAGACGCTCGACGTCACCTGTGAGTATAACTCTGCATAAATTGCACAACATCTACATTACTACTCGTTAGCTCTATATATATATATGCAATATAATATGCAGCCGCGCAGAGAAATCAATGAAAATTACACGCGGCTGCGTTAATGCTCACGCGATAAGCCGTGCTGCGCCGCGCGCGATTTATCTTCCTTAGAGCGAGGCGCCCGGCGTATATTACATTTGCAGAAGGGCGCGCGTGCTGCAGCGCGCGCGCAAAGAGGAATAACTGCGGTCAGCCAAACAAACATTAGCACCGCCGCACACTTATATAGGCGGCCCGAGCACGCCACCCACACACTCGCGCGCGCACACACATACGTACGTACGCGCGTATTCGATCACGGCCCTACGCACAACGTTATAATTAAAGTCGCTGCGTTGCGTTATTGTGTTGTTGAGCCGCGCTGCAATTATAATAACAACAATGCGCTCCTCCCTCCACTGCTCGTGCATCATTGGATTTTGATGAATAATTAACAGATGGCGCACGACTAATATATTTTGCTACGTATTAGCGGCCGCGCGTACACACGTATACTATACTCAATCGGGCGCGAGCACAGCACGGGGCTCTCAGCTCTCTCGGGCTAACTCTCGTCGATTCTACCTCCGATAGGAAATTATTTGGCCGAGATTGCGTGTGCGGGCGTCATCGGGCACGCGCGCGAGATGATCATTTGTACAAATCCTCTCGGCGTGCTGCTGATGCTGCTGATTGAATGCGGCCCTCGCGTACAAACAAGTATCGACGCGCATAGTTATGCTGCAGCGCTCCGCATGCCCAGCTATCTACATGGTAATATTACGATATCAAATAAAGCTACGTCTATATACATATATCGACGCGCCGGCCGATGCAGCCTGTATGCACACTTGAACTAGATACGCGCGTGTCCGTAAACACATGTATATGTAATACGCGGGCGTCGTCGTGCGTATACACAGAGAGATAGAGAGGAAGAGCCTCGAAAAGTGCTAATAAAATTAATGGTCAATTCCGCGAGAGTAGATATAACTGCGAGCGCGCGAGGCATCTATATAAATGATAATCCATTAAACCACGGTTAAAAATCCATTTGCCAGGGCGCAAATGCGAATGAAAGACCCTGTTTCGCGTCGCTGTGTACTTCATTCCGCGCGCGCACTGCCGAGCGCGCAACACTATGGCAACTGGTCGCTTCATTTGCTATTCGAATGCGCGCGCTCCGCTGAATACCCGCAACGAGAGAAAGAGACGAGGACAAAATCCGGAACGACACACTCTTGCCCTATTCATTGCAAAAAGATGTAACAGCATCGAGTTCTATCTCGTGATGCGCATGCGGAATGCTTTCGAGGACATTTGGTTTCGCGAATGCAGGACAGGAAAAGAGCAAACGAGTTAATTATGCACCACGACTTTTTTATTCAACCCTGTTTTTTTTTTGCTTCTTTTTTCCATATTTAATGCGCTCAGATGGACCACAATTCCGGCACTCGCCCGTCTCGGTGCAGTCGCACTACGGGGCGACCGAAGTTTTGCAGTGCGACGTCGACGGCAATCCACAGCCCGACGTTTACTGGACCTTCGAGGACAACAACAGGGTAATGGCTACGTCGTCGAACGTCAGTGTGATCGTCAGGCCCGAGACCGCCGGGCGTTACTACTGCCACGCCAGGGTGCCGGGCTTCCCCGAGCTCACCGGCTCGGCCAACATCTTCATCAGGGCGCCTCCGACCATCGTCTCGCAGAGGACGCAGTACGTTCCCGACGAGGGACTCGTCAAGGTTAGATATACACTACCATTGTTTAGCACTGTATTCACGAGTGATTCGAGGGAATAAATGAACAAGCTCGAACAAAAGATTTCTACGTCGATCGACTTGTCGACGAAATGACGAAAAATTGTTTCGGAGCTAATCACTGTCGCAGCATCGAGCGACTCTTATCGGTTTTAAGCTCTAAAAATCAAAAGCCAAAGCACAAAAAAAAGATGCAAGCCAGCGCGTCCTGCGATGGCCTATTTAGGGCTATTAAAGACCAGTTCAGCGAGAAGTTGGCCGACTGATCGTTAATTATAGCCAGGCTAAATTGTCTTTAAAAGCTCGGTGGGGCCGCGACGAGCGTTTTGCTCCCTGAAAAGAGAGTGACCTCCCTTGACAAATAGTCTTAAATTGCTCTTATTCGGGCTGCACGCCGGAGAATATACGTATACAAGCCCACAAGTACACGTACGTATATGACACGTACACGGAATCGTGCAATTAAAGCTTTTTACAAGCTCTCTGGGTCGAGCTTGAGAGAAGGAACAAAAAAAAAAAAAAAAAAAGAGAGAGAGAAAAAAAGATTGCATTGAAACAAAGTAAATAATTGGAGCGTCATGTGTGTGCTGCAGGTTCAATGCATCGCCATATCGGTGCCCAAAGCCGACTCGGTCATCTGGAATTTCGCCGGCAGGGAGCTGAATTTTTCCTCGAACAATACGCCCTTCTACAGGCACGAGGAGTACGAGCCGGAACGAGTAGTCAGTACGCTGACTCTGTTGGATCCAGCCTCGATCTATTTCGGCGATTACAATTGCACGGTCCGCAACGCCTATGGCAACGACTCGGCCATAATCAAGCTCACGACTCACGGTAAGTTTATCCAGCTGCACGACTATTATACGAGACGGTTCTTGCACGTCCTCTGCTGATCGCTGCACCTATATACATATAATATTATATATATAAAACATCTCTTCTATACATAATTTGTCGAGTCGTATTTTTGCCCCCGACATCGGACCTTAGAAAATCGATCCTTCATTATGGGTATTGGAAGAGAGCCGCCGCCATCGCCGCGCTGGGGCGTCACCGCCAACGCTGCCCCGATGTTTATTTTTAATTTTACGCTTGATAAATCTCGGGGCTCTAGCGATGGCGCGCGCGCGAAAAAGTCTATAGCGCGCGTCATGTAGCTCTTGGCTCTTGAGAGCGCAGCTTTTATGTATGTATATATCGGAGAAATTGCACTTGGCGCGAATTTAATTAAAAGAAAACGCGACGATCGACCCGAGACACGGTTTTTTCTTGTACATCCCCCCGTGCTCGCACGAAGATGTCCTCGCGTCGAATTGACTTTTTATTAGCGCTGTTGATCTTTCATCACTCCTCACTTTTTTTTATTATTCTCTCTGCCTCTGTGTGTGTCTCTCTATCTCATATTTGCTCAACGTAATGGAGCTGGTTTATTGTACGGTTGTAACGAGATTATGATCCTCTTTTTATCGCGCTTACAAATATAGAAACGCGAACGATCGTGAAAACGCATATATTTCTTCTCGCATCAGGCCGAGCGCGTTGTAATTAGATCGGTGCCGTGGCTCAATTTATTTTGCGGCAACGGCGATGAAATGAATTTCGGAATTTTAGCGTAATATTCTATTCCATACAACGAATTTCATTACATATCTCTGATGCACGGCTTTCTCTCTATATATCATACCAGAGCCACAGACGTACATATACGCGCGATATCAAATTATTTCCCATATCTATAGACATGCATTTCCGCACAGACTTCTGCAGGAAAATACCACTGATTATGTGTAAAATCTTTATGTGGGCGCGCGTTTGTGTCGACGTCGAAAATCGTTGCGAAATCACGCGTGTATATATTATGTAATCGATGAGTGAATAGTATAGTAGGGAACAACGATGAGAAGTATAGATACCTGCACGTACGCGGTGTTCTCATATCTCTCTTGTTCATCATCACGCTTTATTTCTCTCTTGAGTGCACTAAACGTTATTAAACGAAGCGTCATGATCAGCTTTGATTCCAGTTAACTGGCAGCTCATCCTCATCGTCGGCGGCCTCGTGGTCTGTCTCGTCATGATCGGCGTCATCGTCGTGCTGATCATGCACTGCCGAGACCGCAGCAGCAAGCAACCGCCGCCCAAAGCCGCCCAGGCCCACGTGCCCGATATGCGTAAGTACATACATTCCAGCCAACTATACATTTAGGAAGAAAAAGCTCACTCGATCACCGATAATGTACAATGATTGCAGGCGAAACGGAGTCGAACGGGGACCGATATCGCGAGAGCGACCGCAGCAGCAATCTGTCGGACGTGAAAGCCGACATAAGAGCGGGCTCGAGCGTGAGCAACGCCGAGAGCGTGACGGCCCTCGACAGCGAGGGCGAGGGCTCGACGCGTGGCATGACGTCTCTGGCTCTCGCCGGGCCCGTGCCCAATCCCATCGGCGGCTTCCGCTACAGCGCCGAGTACACCGAGCCCTCCTTCCCGCCAAAGAGCCACGTAAGTACCTCCAAAGATCTTATATACATATAGTTTATATTATAGTCTGTATACGATGATAGAAGCGATTCAGGATCGGGGAAGGCTATTTGTTGACACTCGCCGCGCCGAAGCCGGCGATTAGCCTTTCAAATCCGTCGGAGGGGAGGGGGGCTAACGGACTTTTCGGATTTGCAATAAATTACTCGGTCGTTGGGCTGGATCCTCGTCGTCATTCGGATAGTGGTGTGCGCGTCGATCGTCATTTGTAATTCTAATAAAGGCCTGTGCAGCCCTACGTGCTGCTGCTGCTGGGGTGTTTCGTGTGTGCGCCTGCAGCGGCGCCAGCCAGAGAGCTGCTGCCGAGCTTTATGAAATTCGAATATGCTCCATCTCTATCTCTCGTTGCGCGCGCGTTGGCAATTTCGAACGGTTAACTTTGTGTCATCATCTTGTCGTAGGCTTGCTTGCGCGCGGCGCACGTTTGTAATATTGAAGCAAACGAGCTTAGCTACCTGCACACGCACACGACGCGATGATGAACGTGCTGCTGCTATATACGCGTCCTCTAGCCATGTACGTACACCTACGTATGTATAGCTTCATCAAAATGTCTCGCAAAGCACCGAGCCGAGTAACGACGCGCCGCGCTACCTACCTACCTACCTACCTACCTAGCGCGCTCCAGCCCATATTGTACGACATATAAACACGTCTCTAATGCGATCCTATATGCGTGTGCGCGCGCGCGTCGCCGCTCGTGCCGTGCATTCTTCATCATCATCAGAGCCATCAACAGCATCAGCTGCAACAGCAACAGCAGCAGCAGCAGCAGCAGCAGCAGCATCATTTCCTTGGCGATAATCACGAGCTTTGTGTTTGGCCTGTGCAGGACGGCAGCAACAACAACGGCTACGTGTCTTACCTGGATTATTCGCGCGACTACATGCCGCCCCAGAGCCAAGTGGCGCCGAGCATGGGGGCGTCGCGCGAGTCCCTCAGCAGACTCGCCATCACGCATCAGGGCTTGCACAACAGCACCAAGAAGATCAATCTCAGCTCGGCTAATTTGGCGCCGAACTCGCCCCAGGGCACGCCCAGTATCGATCCCAGATACTCGGCTAATTACGGCAATCCTTATCTCAGGTAAGAACGCCATACTCTCCATACGCAATATCTGTCTTTGTTGCTCTACGTCTACGTAGCACGCGTTTCATATCCGATTCGCGGAACGTCGCTCTCGAATATGACGATCGAGCGAGTAACTTGGTATTGTACGCGCGTAGGTTCGCCCCTGCGCTGCGGATTGCTCGATTCACGCGCTTGCCAATTTACAATTCGAAATTCGACTCGCGCTCGCGGTGCAATGCACTACGCGCCATGCACACGCGCAACTGCATTAATAAATCAATTATTTTTCTCGTTCGCTCCCTTTCTTGCTGTATTTTTTTTTCCTCTTTTTGTTTTTTCGCAAAATCATCGAGCGTAAAAATAGACCGAGGGGGCTGAAAACGTACGTATACACACGCGCGTACGCGGGGCGCGTTTTCCAGCGTAGCACCCGTTTACAAGTCATTAGCATTCGGGGCCAATAATAACGAGTGAAAAAGAGGACGGGGGACGGGCAGAAAAAAAAGAGAGCGAAAAACAACGGAACTCGCTGCAACGCGAGATTATTAATGCACGTGCATTACACGCGAAATAGCAATCGTCATCAGTGTATTTCTCGGGATTTTTCGGTTGATGAAAGAACCACTGCAGCGCGAACGCGAAGAAGAAAAAAAACACTCGCTACTGCAGCCATAGCGATCGAATGTGTTGTAGACTTGCAGTGTGTGTATCGCGAGCGAATGCGCGTTTTCTCTCTCTCTCTCTCTCTCTCTCGCTCTCTCGCTGGCTTCGTTTGTCTCTATTCACGAATGTGGCGTGCATTTTCCGTTTTCAGAATGTCAGCGGCTGAACAGCTGCGACACGCGCCACATACAGCGATACCGGCAGTCACGCCGGCGCCACCGCCCTATACCCCGGCTATGCGCATGAATAACCTGAATGCACTCAACGGCGGAGCTGGACCTCAGGTAATTTCAACAACATAGACTTACAAAAGCACACACATCCACACACGCACACAATCATCCATGTGCAGCGTATATGTTTCTTATACATGCTTCTACATAATAGAGCTTTGCTGTATACGCACACACACACACATACAGTTACACAACCTTTTTTTTCTTCATCAATTATTATCTACACTTTCGCGGACTGTTTGTGTGTATGTGCACGCGCTTTTTTAAATTTTTTTTCTCGTACTTTTTTGTTCATTTTACTATTAGCTGCTTGCATAATACCAGCAAATCTTTTGAAAATACAACCAGGCGCGTGCGACGCGTAATGCATCCGAAAAAAGCGAATGGAGCAATTTTTTTGTTGAGCTTTTGGGCTGTATTGTTTGTCTTTTGTTTGTTTCTGTTTTTTGTAGTTATTGTAGTTCTATCGTTGTTTACATTTTTGACAATCAATAAATTTTGAATGAAGCTTGGGCACGTACATATCGATTTAAAAATGAGTGAATTATAATTTTTTCCTATTAATTTCAACTCACCGCGGCGGGACATTTTAAGTGCGGGTTTATTGCTGCCTGCAACCGGCTGAAAAAAAAGCTTGTAGCAAATGATTAATTAAGTATTCAACGCTCGGAAACGCATTGTTTCGATTCGTTCTCTTTCTCTCGTGTATGTTACTGGCCGTTGCCGCTGTCGAACAGCCCGGCAGCAGTTGTTTGTCTATTGCGTTTTGCTTTTAAATAATAAATCGAGCTTGTTAATACTCGCGCGCTGGCCGGAGTTTTGTGTTTTATGCACGTGCGTGGTATATAGTAGTACATGTACGGGACGGCATGCGCAAGCATGAATAGTCACGTAAATCGATCGTCTCGCCAAAGCCCACGTAAATATAAATGTATATTGCATGACGTTTTCAGAAGCCCACGAAGCGAAATTTTTTAGAAATTACGTTCATGTGAAGTTATCCGCACATACACACAAGCACGACGCACCTCCCAGAACACGAAACAGAATCCCGCACGTTTAACACGCAGTCGTTATTGTACGTACAGTCGCCCCTGTCAGCGGCGCACTACATCACCGGCGGGCCCAACGGCGGCGTGGCCATGGTCAAGCGGACGGCGGCCCTCACGAGTAAGCAGCCGGGGACGCACGTATGAGGTCGGCTTCACAGTGCCCAGCCAAAGTAGAGCCGCTACGCGATAATCCAGCAGCAGCAACGCCGTCGACGACTCGACTACGACTACGACTACGACAACTACGGCGACGACGTCGTCGACTTGTACTGCTACAACGAGAACGCCCAGAAACAGCTGAGGAGAAAGCAACAGGAGGAGGACGCGGCGCGCACGGCCGTGCTCAAGAGGCGCGCGGCCGAGATCGAGCTTCTGCTGCAGCAGCTGAGGCGCTCGACGGCGCGCAACGCCGAAGCTCTCGGCCAGGTGCAGTTGATACTGCACCAGCTGCGCAAGTCCAGCTGCCAGCACCGCAAGCTCGTGCGGAAGCGCAGCGACGACGCCGTCTGGGACTCGCTGTCCAATATCCCCGCGGCCAGTCTCGACCAGTCCTGCTGTCCCCGCATCCTGTACTATAATCAACAGTACTACCCACAGCAGTATCGCCATCGGGATCAGCAGCAGCAGCCGTGGCTCTGATGTTGGCTCGTCGCAGTGCGTCGTCCAAGGCCCAGTGCGGTTGCTCTTTTCATTCGCGTAAAAGCTCGTCAGGCGAACGTTATAATTTTTAACACAGAGACTTGTACATATATAAATAACACGATATTTATTATACATATGAGTATTTTTTTTCGAATAGATTGTGGTTTTTAGCGTGATTATGTATTTTCGATGTGCGCGTGTATCGAAGCGAGAGAGCAAGCTCAGCGCGGCTTTTCCAACCTACTATATAGAAAGTATATAAATATAAATTATATTATATACGTATAAATATATAATGTGAATAATGCACGAATTATGCACGATCGGCAGCGCTCCCGCGGAGCTTGGCGCTTGTACAGGACCGAGAGTATTCAGGTCAGGATGAGTATACATATTATAAATATTATCCACTTGGAACTGAGAGTAAAAAAACAAGCTGATTTTTTGCGAAATAAATCCATTAAGTCTAAACACATACGCGCGCGGTACGGTTCATAATTGACAATCTCTAATCGACCTACTCTTTTTAACTCGTTAAGATCTTGTTGATAAGTAATACTAATAACTATAATAAACGATAACATAGTACGTATAGATCTAATACGTTGTTGCAGCTTAAAAGTGTTGGCGAGAGGTTTTACGTGAAATATATCTCTTATTTCTGTTGGACTTCGCACATATTGCGTTTTTAAGGATTTAAAATGTAAATAATATATTGTACATAAGGATGACGACCGCATCGTGTTGATGATTGTGCAATTTCCGGCTATATAAATATATACATAAAATATATATATACGAGAACGTGTGAGTGTGATTAGTTGACCAATTTTTAAATGTTAATTAGATTCTGTAATCGTTTGCGAGTGAAGAAAAAAATGTACGAATTGGCGCTTTCAAGTAGTACATGTCAAGATGCGGTCGGCCGCACACAAATAGTCTCCTACCAAAGTACCATCGATTAAAGACATGTATACGTAAGGCATGTTGAAAGAAGTTGTAAACGCACAAAATACTTCTCTTGGAAAAATCAATGAGCTACGGATTTTGATCAAGTCCTTATCTTTTTCTCCTGCATATTTTAGCGTATTGAAATGTATACTTAATTTTCGTCCACGATTTAATCGAATAATAAAAGATTAATGAATAATGAACAGGGAGGAGATAATCTCAGTAGCTTCAGTGCCGGAACCATTGTGCGGATGATCCGGAGCAAGTTTCCACTTGGCCTCTGAAAAGCGCGGTACTTCGCGGACTAAATGATAATAAAAAAAAGAAAAAACTAAAAAAGTATTGTGGTATTGACATGAAATGGGGCGGGGATGATTCTCATCTGTACTTTCTTATTTTTCAAATTTTACTTTGTGCAAAGGAAAAGTTTTCCTCTTACACGACGTATTTGCATTCAATATTAAAGTAATTTATAGGAATTTAAAATTTTTTTGATTTACGAGATAAAATTTATGACCAATGAAAGAATCAAAGTTTTATTTAAAGAATCATTCTAGCCCCGATGTCACAAATATTATTATATATGAGATTTTGTTAAAAATTAAAGTTGGAAATAGCGAGTTATGTATTATAAATTATAGATATTATGAAAGTCGTTAGTTGTACAAATATTTTAAACTTAGAGAGCGAAATGAAATTACTTTTGTTGTCAATAATTAAAAACTTAGAGTTATACATGTTACTGTATATTATCAAAATATTGACAAGAATATGCGGTTCAGATTGTAATCTAAATATCACGTTTCTATTTGGCATGTTTGAGAGTGAGCGGATGTGTGTACATACAAACAAGCAAATTTTGTAATTGAAATAAAGCAAATAATGCTCCTGACTCGGTGTATGCAACTGCTTTTCTGTAAATATTTATATTTTTTACATTACGATCAATCCAAAATATTCCGCGACTAAGTTTCCACTCCTGCCTCCATGTTAGATTGTCAATTTTTGTACATTGTTTCAGATATTAATCAATTTATCTAAATTGTATCAGAGAAGTAGCTTAAGAAAGTCATCTAATTAAACTTATCTTTGAAATTCAACGGCTATCGCAGTATATTCAGCAATAAATGTTTTGGTAAAAAAAGTACATCGGTCTAACCCCTTCGATTTTTTACATAAAAAAATTTCAAGTCAGTCTTCATCGCGCGTGTGTAAAGATGATAGCTTCATTGCACGCCATTCAAGGAATATAAAATTTATGGTAGAATCATATCGCTGCTATTCTTTGGACGGAGTAACGATGAATAGGGTTTTTTTATATGAATTGGTGCGGTGAATAATAGACGCGAGTATAGGTCGAGAAAAAAATACATGTATACGAAGGAAAATACTGAAAAGTGAAAATAATTGATATTGATAACGTAACAGAATATTTATCAATTATTTAGAGAAAAGAGAAAAGCCACGCGATCGAAGTTAATAGCTGAATATTGCTCTTGCAAGTCGATTGTATTGCATAACTGAAAGCCCCGACTGGGAAATGGTAGAGTTAAAAAAAAGTTGATAGTCTGAATGTAAAACAAAATTAATGATATAGTTAGCGCAGACATTTTGATAAACAACCTGTGAATTGACGCGTAATCCTAGTTAAGGAATGTTTTACGGTAATATTGATGCGCCTATTAAAAAAGAACTCTCTAGTTCACGGAAAGGTAAACGAATGTCTTCTAATCCGGTAGCGTAAGATGCGGAACTCGACGTCAACGTGAAAATAACTCAGTACCCTTTTTTTTAGCAACACAAAAGTCGGACAAGTATGCGTACATATATGTATATATATATATATATATACATACGTGCAACGTATAACGGTCGAAAAAAAGGTTGAAAAATCATACGTACGCATTTCTCTTTACTAAAATTCCGTACTCCTGTACTCGTAACGAGTTTGAAAGCCCCGACTCGTCGTTTTTTACTCTTTCTCTCTCCCTCGCTCTCTCCCTCACTTGGAGCTCCGATGTAAAAGGAAGCAAGTGCACACGTGCGTATGTATGCAGAGTGAAAGAGAAAAGTTGATGTAAAAAACTAGAATATAATGATGTTGTTTCGCGATATACGCGCGTGTCGCTTAGCTGACGCCGTGCGCACTCGTGAGAGGGGAAGAGATGCAGCGCGAGCGATTATTTTTTTACTTTATTTTATTTCATTTCATTTTTTTTCTGCAAAATGTGAGATAAAAATGATGAATTCAATTGAAGTATCATTTACGCAACAATTCCTTGCAATCGCAAGAGGAAAACGGGGCTCGTTCAATTTTTACAGTATTATCAACTTGTAAGGGCAATATTAACTAGTACCTTGAATTCGCTCGTTCAATGTCAAAAGAAATAAACTTTTATTCCCCTTTTTGATCAAATATTTAATAATGATGAATACATTTGAAATAATTTAATTAACCAAATTATACGTGAACTGTGATAATGTGGAAATTCATTAATCAAATTAAACTCTGGTTTCATCAGTGTTTTTCGGAGAAGTTAAGAAATAATATTTACAATGCTTAAAAAAGTCGTTCTAACAAAACTGATACTAGCTGAAATTATTTGCCCTTTTATTGAAAAACTCTTCAAGAGTGTACACTAAAAATTTATATGACCCAGAGACGATTTTTACAGAGTCTAATACGCACTAGAATTTAGAACTCAAAGCTAAAATGTTTGGAAATAACTTTAGCCTTTTCTCTTCATGAATTTTTCTCTGGAAATAACGACATGCATTCGCTTGAGATTTAAAAACATTTTCTTAGAAAAAAACTTGAATAATCTAAACTTCTCTTCTCATTTATGTACTTTTACGCATACTGAATGACGAATAATTTACGACTGATAAATCATATTTTATGCTGAAATGACAATTTAAGTACATAACTTGACCTACGTGATTGCATTTAAGAACGATTTGAATTACATATTAAAAAGACTGTTCTCAACCCCTGTTATCTCATAAATAAACATTATCAAAATAAACATGGAACGATGAAACTATCTAAACTTGCGGAAAAAATGCGTCAATTTTCGTAATTGAGAATGTGTAAATTATTGTAATTCAACTAGCCTATGTATAAATATATAAAAGCGATTGTAAAAATACTTTAATTTCTCTCATTATCGGTATTACGAAGAGTAACTTAATTTTTTAATGTAAATAAGTACGATTACGCAAAATGAAGATCAAAGTAGCGTGAATTTTAAAGTAGCAAGATCTCCGTTTTGAACAAAGACATCAAATCTTTTGCACAAAAGTTTTGAAAAAATTTTACGGTTGATTTTTATTAAAATAATATTTAAATATAAATATTTATATGAAAGCAAGCAAGAAGTTTTAAATATTGCTGTCCCTTCTCTGAAGCTATGAAGACAAGCAAATGATTATCTTGTAAATGTGTGCCTGTAGAGCAATTTAGAGAGAGAGAGAGAGAGAGAGAGAGAGAAAGAGAGAGAGAGAGAAAAACATTTTCTAACTTTGTGCAATGTACAGCTGAAAAAATTACAAATGGGTGCTTTTTTGTGCGACGATTTCTTGAAAAAAAAACTTTATCGTACGTTTGCCGAAGAAAAATATAACAAAGCAAACTTGCGACTGCGTATAAAATTTATATCGAATACTTCCAGTTTTCAATTGTAAGTTTATTGCAAAAAAAAAGTCTAACGACAAAAATGTCAAACAAAAAGTATATATTATATCGAGCTATCTTTGATTCTCTCTTTTTACATTTATAAGTGACAGTGTGCCAATGAGAGATGAAAGCTTATTTCATACTTATATCGCCTAAAAAGAAATAAGTCGTCAAATCTGCTTTGTCGATACCCGTAAAAATTTTTCTATCCCTAAAAATTCTACTTATTATTAGGAATCTCATTATAAATATCTCATTCGAGCCTTCTGCTGAGAAGACTGTCATTTTTAGCGGAAAGTTTGAATGAAAAATCTTTTTGTTGCCAAAGAAAATTATCAATTCAAGTTCATTAGGAATACATAATTATTATTGTAATTATTAATATATTTATTATTTAATTTTATACAATCTTTATAATTTTATTTTGTACTCATGTGATGTTATCTACGAAAAAATTAAATTCGCTTCAATTTTGTCATAATTTCAGGTTAGCAACAAACAGTACACCGATTTCCATTAACTCATTTTAATTTAAAACAAAGCTTACTTTTTCCATGATATCTTATCCTTTTGACGATTTAAATGTAACTGTATGAGTGGGTACATTATCATATCAACGCATATTATAATTACGTGCCTTTTTGTATATTTTTTCATTGCGAGCCTAAGCGAGCCACGATATCATTATTATACATCATTATATCATAGCGATTTGTATTACGTGACATTTGTAGATTAAAAAAACTTTTTATCAATATTTTATTACCTTAAGCCGAAGTAATAGCGATATTTATTTTAAATATTTTCCAAGCGAAAAATAATGTATGAAATCTGTTATTATCATTATTATCATTATATTTTTATTTTATTAAATCCTGCCATACTTCTATTGGATTATAAATTCATTGTTTTTGTCTTATACATCCTTATCATTTGTTTTTTTACATTATAAAGGCATTAATCGCGTTTTGAAAATGAAGAGTCAATACTATATACTTACGAGCATTTATAAGCCAAAAAATATAAATATCAATAAGATGTACAAACAACAAAAAAGTCAAATGATACTTATCGAAAAAAGCGCGAGCATTAATTATTCCAATCAAGTATAAAATTCGAAATTTCTTCAACACTAAAGCTGACGACAAAACTTCAATTTCGAACTTTTAATAATTTTCTTCCAAGTCTCACTTGAACGTAAATGCTTTTACGAACCGTACGATAAATTTTTTTTGAATTTATATTCACTCTTTCCACAAACTATACACTTCTTCGCTCGACTACGCGAAAAAACGCTATAGCTTGATACGAAATAAAATTATCGATTTGGCTTGAGATTATAAGAAAAAAAAGAGCTTGTCTTTTTTTCATATACGTACACTATATACTGCGGGTCATTGTACATTCAAAACTCATATCCAGTCGGAATGGTTAGACGAAAGAAGTCTCCGACACTATCGCATACTCAACCTTGATTATGTGCAAAGTAAGTCAAGCACAAAATAGAAAAAAAAGTAACTTTTGACTTTTTACTCAATCCTCATGTCTTCGAATTGCTTGTTAGACAAATTACTTTCATCTTTTTTAATAAAGGTGAAAAAAGGATGTATTTGTTTACAAGACTATTTTCCATATCATCCGAGTAAATACGCATCATTTGCGATGCTGTATCATACCAACGACATATGTGTACCTATGCATGTATTTGGCGATTTTTCTGCGTGTAAGCACATGTGAATGTATCATGTATCGAAACATACACAACCGTGCATATATAGATATTTATGAAAGTTACAAAGCTGACATGCCGATTGTATAATTGAGAATATGCAGAGCGCATAAATTAGGAGCGCGCGGAACTGCGCCAATGCCGCTCTCGGACTCTACATGTATGCATATAAATGCATTAAAGCGGCTACGACACTAATGACAGTGTAAAGAAAAACGAGTTCATATAGAATCGCTTTTATATTTCTTCTTTTTTCGAAGAAATAATGTAGGTTAATCTTTGCGACAATGAGGATGAAATATGTACGGTTCAAGAAATTTGTTCTTCTTTTTTTTCTCACTTCATTGTGTAAATATAGTTTGAAAAGAGGCATAAAATACGATAAGAGTTGATGTACGTAGGCGCAATATAACTCATATACGATGTGTTTTTTTCTGCTGTGCGTGAGGTCTGTGCAATAGAAATTTCGAAAAGCTGTAGATGCGTGAAAAGTAACGATTAAATACATGTATATTAATATGGTGTAAAAGTGATCCTATTGCCGCGTTGCACATTGTTCGTGATTGTTCTATAAATATATAATAAAAAGATCATACACTTCTTGAAAATAAAAATCTACGACTACTTTGAAAAACACACAAACAAACAAAAATGCTATATGTACATAAGAATTTTATATTCCTGCGAAGTTTAATAAAATAAATTATATATAAATATAAAAGTGAAAGGCAACAAAAAAAAATAAACCTATATCAAACGTCTTTGCGAATTATTGACTTTGTAGTGACAAGCTCATTTGTTGTAAATAAACATAATTTTCGAGTTTTTCAATAAAAGTTTTTAAAAATCTCTAATTTTTGGCTTTGAATTCATCAACACTATAAATAATCATTTCAAATTTATTTTATGTGTACTAGAAATATTAAAAGAAAAAGAAATATCAGATGAATTGAAATACATCAAGTTTTACTTTATTTCCTATGAATTACACTCATTACTAACATTTTATTACAACTTGGTACATTGTAAATAATTACAATTTATAACAATTGATCAAATCAATAAGAATCTTGATATTTACAATAAAAAATACAATCCCAGAAATCCAAATGTGGTCAAAGGAATCGATTCCCTTGAATTCCAATAAATATGCAGCATACAACCACAAACTTTGACTGAGAATCCAAGTAACCAATAATGTAATTGTTCTCATGAGACTCATTTTTAAATATGGCAAACATATGGGAAGCAAAGATAGAAACCAGAAAAAGTACTGGGAAGTCATGACAGGATTAAATGTTACCATCGTTATCGCTTGGGTAAAAAATGCAAACGGTAACTTTTCTTTAGTCGAGTAACGAAAAGCTAGAGCTACCAATATTGAAACTTGAGGTAGAAATGTGAGAAATTTTTGTACCAAAGAAGGACCTTCGTTTGCTGAAAGATACAGCATATAAAAGAAAACTGAAAAATTATGCCTCACATCTTTCCTGACTAAATGGTAAATAAAACTTTCATCTAAAAACTTCTTACCATATAGCCCATAGAAAATAGCTGTCAAATCGAGTAAAGTAAGTGCACATGGCACAATCAATTTAAGCTGTTTTTTATTTGGTAAAAATAAGTTCTTTTCTTGGAGATAAATATACATTACTAGACTGAAAGCCAAGGGATAGAGTCTGAAATGAATAGATAATCCATGAACAATTCCTGCCATGACTATATGATCGCTTTGCAATAAATACAAAGTCCATAAAACCAAATAAACTGCAAGTGAATCTGCATTTCCTCTAGTTGATATGACTACTGCTAATGGATTGTACAACCACAGCAGAGCACATAAATTGGCTGTTTGTTGCTTGAAATTTTGTCTAATTAAAAGTTTCCTCATTATCTTGGCTACCAATATATCTACAACTGAGAAAAAAACTTTGCCACAATCTTGATGAATGTAAATGTTTGGTGTCATTAACAAGGCAAGTAATGGTGTATATCGATAAGTATGACGATCATATGGAGATTGTCCTTTGGTAATATACCGTGCTGCATCTGTATATACTTTATAATCCACATCGGTGTATGGAACTTTAAAATATTTATCATGATAGTTTGAGTAAGTGATGAGAATGAGTCTCAATAGAAATGCAATTACGCAATGAATTTGTACTGACACAATACCATTAGGCTGGGCAGTTTTCTTTTTAGCTACTACTTTTGGAGCTTTTGTGCTAACACCCATTACAGCTTGTTTACTCATTTTGAACTTTGGTATTATTATATTTTGGTATTGTGTTGAACAGCTGCTTTCGCAAGACAATTTCTAAAGCTTTCAAATTCCTTTATGCAATCATCTTTTTTTAAATTGCGTTTGCTAATCACACATGCTGCATATGCTGATCCCTGTTTATGACATTGTGCAACCAATATGGGAAATTTTTTCATTCGTTCTTTGGACCGTTTAACAGATTCCATAATTTTATTCTTCTACAGTGTCTACTCTTGCTACTCGTTTTTGCCTTTTAGGTTGTTGGGATTCAGGGAGTCTAAATGCTGAGAAATTTGACTTCAACGCATTTACTTCCTCTTCAGTGTGCGTTAGTGAATAAATGATTGGACCCCACACAAACGAAGTAAAAAATAAGGTTCCAATGGTTATAACAGCTGTAGGGTAACGATATATAAAAGATCTTTCTCTTAAAACTGGTTTTCTCTTAGGCCTCAGTGTTGTCGTAACAGGCTTCATAATCTATTTCATTACTTCCTTCTGCAAAGAAAAGATAAGCACATTCAATAACCAATCACATAGGTGTGGTATAAAAAGATATCTTATTGGAATTCTACCAAACTTACATAATCTACGGTTTTATGTTCATAGGGTTTGGATGTATCGATACCTTCACAAACCACAGATTTAGATGAGATTTTTATACAACACTGTCTCAGTTCTTCAATAACAGCCTCGCATCTAGATGACTGATAAACATTCTCTTAATATAAAAGATAAACAATATGAGTTAGGTTAAATGTGAAATGTATAAACTTAAGGGCAATATACTAACCTTGTAAACACTTTTGAAGTTTGCAAGCTAACTTTTTGCAAGGGTCTTGGGTTGTCATTCAGATGACTAAAATTCAACAATTAACATGACTCATTTGTTGAAATAATTGACAACTCTATCAAGTAGTTTACTTACTTCGCCGCAATCAGCTACAGTAAGAATGAAGGAGAAAAGTTTCTAGCAGTATTTTTTATCGTTGTACCGGCTGCTATATCCAATCGCCGCACAATACAATCTTATCGATAACTAAAAAAGCGAGTTCGATGATCAAATGTTGAATTAACAGTAATCGGTCACGCAATAATGTTAACCTTTGATGATAATTTCTCAATGACTGGTAACACTTGGTAACTTGTCGACACATACGAAGCCGTCACCGACGCCACCGACGCCGCGCGCTGTATCGCTAACTTTGGTTGGTAACAAAGAAAAATTTGCTTAAAAAGGTACGTTTCAATAAAAATGTTGAATGATTATAAAATGCAACAGTTTATGACGTATTTTATAATTATATTTTCTGTTTTTAAATAAATAGAAAATAAATTGATAAATAATTAATTTATCGATTTTGGTGGTAAAATTTCGCTCAAGAGATGGCACTAGCAGTTACGTAAACGAGAAAAATTCGAAGTCGTGACGGGCGGATTGTATTGACAAAACTAATGAATAGTGTGAATGGCATTGTCAGTCACATTATGAATGTACACGTAAAGTAGATAATCTTTGTTCTCTATCTTTTGAGTTTCAGTGATTAACGAATTTTTAATAGACGTGAAGTTCATACACTTCGAATGCTCAAATATACATTTGGTTTCACACTTATTTTCATCTTGTCAATACGATGATCGTTAGAATAGCGGTACAAAAACGACTTAGTCGATAGGTGACAAATTCGTAGAATCTTTTAAAATCCTAAATCACAGAGAATCGTCTATTCTTTGAAATAGTGATTGCAAATCTTTCTTAAAAAATTCATCATCCATCAATCTGTCGATAGAATTGCCAGCAAAGAATTCGAGCACGATGGCTCTTTATTGAAATCTAATGGACAAAATAAACTTTGATTTTTTGCAAAATGTCTCTAAAAGCGGGATGAATAGTTGAAAAAACTCTTCAAATCGAATGTTTATCCAGCCGGCAAAATTTTTCGTCGCAGGGTTCGAAAATCATAAATCGCACATTAGTCCGTCGTCGCGCGTTGTTTTCATAGCCGACAAGAACGGCAAAATTTCTTCTCTCTTTCTCTGTGCCAATGTAAGGAAGAGCGTCTCACAAAAAAAGCCTTTGTACTTTTTACCTGTAGCGTGCATATCTCCTCCGTACAGCGTCAGCAGCAGCAGCAGCAGCATTCGAGATGAACGGTCCAGTTCTCCACTTACATCAGCGGCAGTAGTAGCATATATATAATCATAATACACGCTCACACGCACACACAGTATTGTATCCCCTGCAAAAAAAACAGCCAACATCTGGCTGCACAATGGTAGCCCTGGCATGGTGTGTTGTATGGTGGCGCACCCTCTCGGCCATAGCAGCTGACTTTTGCACTGTAGACTGTAGTCCGCAGAGGAGAGTCCCCCTCCAGCCGGGCTCGAGCCGCCGCGAAAGTGCGAGCGCTCAGAGAGCGCGGGGGAGCAAACTGCTACACTAGTCGACGCGCGCTCGTCGAGCAAGTTAGTTTGAGTTGAGCATGCGGCCGATGAGGATCGGCGTCGATTCGAGTCGGTCAAAAGTAGTAGTAGTAGTATTCGCGACCGACCATCATCCAGCACAACAGCTGCCGCCGCCAGTACACAAGCAGCGACGACGCGGCTCGATAGTAAAAGTGATTGATTCTACGTGCTCTTACAGGCTCGACTTATTGTGACGACATATCAGTGCAAGATTAATACATGTTTGAATAAATAAATAAAGTTCATGGTGTTTAATGCAAAGTTTGAAAATAATTAACGACAAAAGATTTAACGACGACGACCCAAGTGTGCAAAAGTGTGTTAAAAACAGTGCGAACAGTGCATAATCAATAATATAATATAAAAATAAACGCGATTATAAAGTGGCGATGGGTCTAGAGTCGTCGATGACGTGATATCAAAACATTGACAAGCTGGCCCTGTCGATCAGTTGGCTCGCTTAGCAGAGATCAATCTTCACAGAATGCAACGGACAAAATTGTTGAACGGCAGCAGCGGTCTGCTGGCTGTCCTGCTACTGCTGCTGGTCGGTCGTAGTCCCGGGATCGAGGCCTCGTGCCACTGGTCGAGCGAGCCCAACGAGAACCGCACGGCGATATGCAGCCTGAGGACGCTGGATCCCTCGTCGATGGGCGCGCTGTTTCCATCGCTCGACGGCGCCCTCAAGCTGCGACTGAGCTGCAGCAGCGTGCACCACTTCGAGAGCACGGTTAGCGGCGAGAGCTGGCACCGCCTCGGCGGTCTGCACGAGCTCTCGATCGTCGGCTGCAAGCTGCTGCGCATCCCGGCGGCGGCCTTCCAGCCGCTCGGCGAGCTCAAGAGACTGACCATCCAGACGCTCAACGTCGAGTGGGGTGTCACCCGGAGCCTCGAGCTCTCCAGCGAGGCCTTCGCCGGCCTGAGGGAGCTCCAGGTCCTCGAGATCGTCGACAGCAATCTACGCGCACTGCCCAATCAGACTCTCTGCAGCCTCGCCAATCTGCAAGTGCTCAATCTCACCGGCAATCAATTCGGCAATCTCAACGATCTCGGCTTCGCGGGCGGAGCTGCCGCCTCGCGACTAGCCGACTGCCAAGCCGACATTCGCGCCCTCGACCTGTCGAGGAACGAGCTGCGCAGTCTGCCCGAGGACAGCTCCTTGGGTAGTCTGCGACAGCTGCAGGAGCTCATGCTCCAGCACAACTTCATCGACGAGATCTCCACGGAGGCACTGACCGGCCTCACGAGTCTGCGAGTTTTTAACGCCAGCTACAACAATCTCGCCAAACTGCCGCACTCGCTGTTCGCCAGCACGCGCCAGATCCGCGAGGTTCACTTGCAGTTCAATCAGCTGCGAGAGATACCTCCGGGCACGTTCAATCGTCTCGAGCAATTGGTCATACTGAACCTCGCTGGCAACCGTCTTGGCAGCGACTTCGTCAACGAGACTACTTTCGTCGGACTGAATCGTCTCATTGTGCTCGACTTGTCGTATAACGCGCTCAGCCAAATCACCGAATTGATGTTCAAAGATCTCTTCTTCCTGCAAATTCTCGATTTGCGCAACAACACGATCACGCACATACAGAGCAACGCCTTCAAGCCGTTGAACAACCTGCACACGCTCGAGCTGTCGGACAATCAGCTGCACGCCATCGGACCTCAGCTCTTCAACGGGCTGTTCGTCCTCAACAGGTTGACTCTGGCCGGCAACATGATCGCCACGGTCGACCCGGTGGCCTTCCGCAACTGCTCGGACCTCAAGGAGCTCGATCTGAGCGGCAACCAGCTGACCGACGTGCCCGAGGCCCTACGCAACCTGGCCTTCCTCAAGACCCTCGACCTCGGCGAGAATCGCATCAGCGACTTTCAGAACGGCTCGTTTTACAATTTGCATCAGCTCACAGGTCTGCGGCTCATCGGCAATGAGATTGGCAACATAACGCGCGGCATGCTCTGGGATCTGCCGAGTCTGCAGATCCTCAATCTGGCCCGCAACAAGATCCAGCACGTAGAGCGCGACACCTTCGAGCGCAACGGCAAGCTCGAGGCCATCCGGCTGGACGGCAATTTTCTCACGGACATCAACGGTGTCTTCTCGAGCATCGCCAGTCTGCTGCTGCTGAACTTGTCGGAGAATCACATCGAGTGGTTCGATTACGCCTTCATACCGAGCAATCTCAAGTGGCTCGACATCCACGGCAATTTCATCGAGAAGCTCGGCAATTATTACGACATACGCGACCAGAAGGTGCGCACCTTGGATGCCAGTCACAATCGCATCACCGAGCTGTCACCGCGCGCCGTGCCCGACAGCGTCGAGCTGCTCTTCATCAACAACAATTACATCAGCGTCGTGCGGCCCAACACTTTCACCGGCAAGGTCAATCTCACGCGCGTCGACATGTACGCCAACATCATCGAGTCGATGGATCTGACCGCGCTGAGGCTCACCCCCGTGCCCGAGAGCAAACCACTGCCGGAATTTTACATCGGCGGCAATCCCTTCAATTGCAACTGCTCGATGGATTGGCTGCCGGTGATCAACAACATGAGCGCCCTGAGGCAGCATCCGCGAGTGATGGACCTCGACAACGCCATGTGCCGAGTGACCGGGCCTCGCGGCACCACCATCGTGCCGGCCTCGCTCGCCAAGCCCGAGCACTTCCTCTGCCGCTACGAGGCTCACTGCTTCGCTCTGTGCCACTGCTGCGACTTCGACGCCTGCGACTGCGAAATGACCTGCCCGGCCGACTGCAAGTGCTATCACGACCAGACCTGGAACACCAACGTCGTCGACTGCTCGGGTCTGAGCACCCGCGAGATCCCGCGACGCATCCCCATGGACGCGACCGAGGTCTATCTCGACGGCAACGATCTGCGCGAGTTGCAAAATCACGTGTTCATCGGGCGCAAAATCATGCGTGTGCTCTTCGTGAACAACAGCAGAATCGAGTCCATACAGAATCGCACCTTCAACGGCTTGAACAATCTCCAAGTGCTGCACCTCGAAGACAATAAAATTCACGAGCTGCGCGGCTTCGAGTTCGAGCACCTGGTGCACCTGCGCGAGCTCTATTTGCAAAACAACAGAATCGAGTACATCGGCAATCTGACTCTGCTGCCGCTTCGCTCGCTCGAAGTGCTCAGATTGCATGGAAATCTTCTCACGACTTTCCCCGTCTGGCAAGTGGGTCTGAACAGTAGACTGACCGAGCTGTCGTTGAGCAACAATCCGTGGTCGTGTCGCTGCAAATTCATGCAGGAGCTCACCGCCTGGGTGTCGGAAAATGCTCACAAGGTCATCGACATGCAGGACATGTGGTGCAACATCAACGAGGCACGACCGCCCATTCGGCGTCGTCTCAACGTCAACGAGACAGCCTGCTCGGACTATTACGCCCAAGGTGGCGTCATCGAGAGCATCATAGTGTCGGATTACCTGCCGATGGTGGCCGCCACCCTCTCGGCTATTCTGCTGCTGCTCGTGTTGGCCGTGCTCGCGTTCATATTCCGCGAGCCGGTACGCACTTGGGCCTACTCGCGCTACGGGGTGCGTTTCTGGGCCAAGAGCGCGGCCCCCGAGGACAAGGAGCGACTCTACGACGGCTACTTGTGCTACAGTCCCAAGGACGAAGATCTGGTGCTGCACACGATCGCCGCGGAGCTCGAGCACGGCGTCAGTGGTCTGAGGCTGTGTTTGCATCATCGGGACTTGCCGTGCTTGCGAGCGGCCGCCCCGGTGGTGCTCGAAGCCGCCGAGGCCTCGAAACGCGTGCTCATCGTGCTCACGAGGAATTTCCTGCAGACCGAGTGGTCGAGGTTCGAGTTCCGAGCGGCCATGCACGAGGCGCTGCGAAGCAGACGACACGGACAGCTGATGATCGTGCAGGCCGGCCCCGTGCAGGAAGAGGCCGAGGCCGACCTGGAGCTCAGGCCCTACCTGCGCACCGCCGTCATACTGCGCTGGGGCGAGAGAAGATTCTGGGAACGATTGCGATTCGCCATGCCACCCAGCGATCCGCTGAGACGAAAATCGGCCTCTCTCTATCGGCGCAACGTCAACACTTACACATTGGAAGGGCGACCCGGCGAGAAGGGAAGTCCCAGCCTACGTATGGCCGAACACATAGCCGCGGGACACCATCCGCTGTTCAAGGACTCGGGTGAAATCATGGCGACGGCACCGCCGGCCTACTCCACGACGACCATAGGTCACGCACCAAATAACGCCCTCGTAGCGGCTCGAATGGTCGAGGCTGCGGCCTCGGCGGCGACTATGGGCCGCGAACCGAGTCCCAGACTGACCATGAACCGAGCTTATCAAGAGCCCTCGTTGGACGGAACAAACGACGGCAGCAGGCGGCCCCTCTCTGAGCACATATACTCGAGCATCGATTCGGATTATTCGACTCTCGAGCGAAACGCGTGGCGACAGCATCCACAAGGTCACCTGCACCATCATCCAGGCGCAGCAGCGGCGGTGCAGCACCAGCTGCAGCAAGCCCAAAACCAACAACAACACACGACGCCGCAGTCGGGCCAGGCGTACCTCGTCTAGTGTGCGCGCCTCGCCCGATGAACCGTTATCTGGCAGTGGCTTTTCCGGGTGCATGCAGCAGCAGCCGTACGTGCAGCTAGCTACATACGTACGCGTACGAGTCCTATGTACGTGTACCTATATGCGCCGATGTGTGTGCTTGAGTTCGCGTGTGCATGTGCGTGTGTATAGAAAATACAAGCAAAAAGCAACTACGAAGGAGAGGAGAAGAAGCAACGTAGGAGAGTCAGAGAAGCAGACAAGCTACTACCTGGGGCCTCTTCAGCGATCTCGCGCACTTCCTATACATCCCAGCGATGGCCTATGAGTTCTCTACGCGCGAGAAGAAGAAGCAGAAGAAGAATAAGAACATGAAGGAGAAGAAGAAAAAGAAGAAGAAAAAAATGAAATAAGGCCTCGACTGTGCTCTGTGTGTTGTCTTCTGTGCTGTTGCTGCCGTTGTGTTCGAACGGGAGAGACAGAGAGAGTGAGAGAGTGAATATATGCTATGCGTGCGTATCCCTCTGTGTTACATACATATATCTACGTTTCGTAAAAACCGATTCTCTCTCGCTCTCCTCGCGATATACATCTGAATCCGCGATTGTTCTGCCTATATATATATGTGTGTGTGTATGTATCCTACGTATCTGCTTCTTTTTTTCCTTGTCGTGTGCTGCCGCCACCACCGCTATACATAACTGAGAGATGGAGAGAAAATATATAAAGTGAGGAGAGAAAGAGAGATTCTACTTCTCAGGGATATCGAGGGGAAAATTCACGCTGCTACTTATTTCTGTGTGTGCGCAAAGTGTGTCTGTGGAATGTGTTGTTGTCTTATAGCCTCTATGTTATAAAATAGTGCATATTGTGGACTTTTGTGTTGTTACTGCCAGCGATGACGACGACAACGACAACGACATTCGACGCCATGCCAAGCATTTGAACAAAAAGAGGAAGAGAAAAAACATAAATGGACTTTCGCCTAGACCTTAACCATATTATTACTATTATTATCATTACGGTCCATACTATGATATTATAATCATTGCATTTATTTGCGATGTTCTCTCGTATACGATTTTTAAATTTAAAAACAGAGAAAGAGTAACTAAAATTTACCAAGCTTAGACTACGGGAAAATCGCCGACTATGTAAAAAATTATGTTTTTCTCGTTTCGAGTCCTCCATTATTGTTAATTATGATTAATTGTCAATCGATGTCTCGAAAACAAACTGTTTATAAGCGACGGTTTAAACTTAGCAGATGTAGACTGTAATATTTTTTTATTTTATCACTATAGTCTTTTTTTATTTTCTCCGTGTACAGAAGGGTGAAAATGAAAAACAATTTGTAAATTATTTAGCTTGAGTTCGTGTACAAATAGATTATTAATGTGTATTATGAAAATGCGTTCCTTTAGACAAAGATGGAGTCAAGCAGTTGATTTAAAAGTTATAAAAAAAGCAATTTCTGTTCATCGTTCATGTAAAATCGTTCGTTCTGCGCTCGTGTGTTAACGCTCACTTTATGAATTATATTTTTCAAGAAAATCATGTAAACAAATATTTTTACGAAAATATAACAGATGTGTGAAATTGACAAATGGGCCTGCCTCGCCAAAACGACCGAAGCGCGCGCATGCATTGGAAAAAAAGTATAAATATATATTAAAAAAATATATGGTATTTTACGCTCTTGGTTAAATGTCAGTGTGCTATGATCAATGCTTTAAGCGACGAATTATCTAATAATAATTGTTATAATAATTATATAGGCGCGCGCGTACGGAAAGAGCAAAAACTTTCGAATAACGCTTCGCGGTTAACTTTTGACAGCGAGTGTGTGTGTGTGTGTACGCGTATGTTGTGAGCTCGTTCTGTTTATGTGTGTTGTGTATTTGTCCGCATGCAGCCTGCGAGAGAAGCTCGCGAGAGCGTGAACTGGCAGTCTCGACCATGGCGACCATTTCGCGAGCGTGAGCTACCACCGCATGGTGTGCTGCGTGCGAGTCTGCAGGCACAAACAGACGGACACACGCGTTACGCATATGTTATACATTATTACATATTCACACTGCTGTACGTAACTTATTATCGAAAAAGAGCAGAATAGCAAAAAAAAAGAAAAAAAAATAACGATTTTTTCCCCCCTCGGAGATTATTACGCATGTGTGCGTGTGAAAGTGTGGGCGATTGTCTGTGTATACGCGCGCGCGGGAGAGCGGCGAAAAAAAATCAATAAGTTGCGCTTTTATGCTGTTTCGGAATAAAAAAATGAATTAGTGTGAGTGAAAAATGTATGCAGTGTACGAGTGAGTGTCTGTGTCTTGATGGACAACTAGATAGGCAATTTTTTGTAATTTTATATCGACTGCACTGAACAAAAGGCTGTTGTACTATATGTAAATATGTATTTATGAAAAAATTAATCTTTTTCGCCTCGTGTAAGATATATTCTCGAACTTTACTTTTATTCTCGAAAAAAACCAACAACAATGCAAAAAAAATGGTTAAATAAAAACCCGATGTTTGCTAAAAAAATCTTATTATTATTCAATTTATGTGAATAAATTTATAACTTGCGTTATTGTTTCAAAATGAAATTTTACTGTCTTATGATTTTCATCCAGCAAATCCCTGTCCTTCTCTTTGAAATTTTATTTTGCTCCCAAGTACCATGTTTTCTCCTGCTTTCATTGAAATTACAAAGTATGAAAAACATTTAGTCTTATTTTGGAATCAGCTGAACATTAAAAATTCACAATATAAATATTTCCTCGTCGGAAATTCATGAAAAGGGAGACGTCGGCTTGGAAAACAACTCAATAAGTAGAGCGGCCAAGCTATTTTAAACATAAAAGTTTTTGCGCAAAGGAGAAAAAAACTTTAATAGGAGGTAGTACTGCATCAAGCCCCGACAGATTGGCCGCGATACGCGACATTCAGCAGCACCGGACACAAAATAAAAGAGGTAAGAGAACTCACAGGGCAGAGATACGATTGTTTATTGAATAAACAGCCATTAAAGAGATGAGTTGTTTGTGCATCTATATATGCATCATTCGACTACGTATTTACGAGATCTCTCGCTGTTGTTCACTTGAATATCTATATTTATTACATCTAACACAGAAGCGTCCATTGAAAAAGAAAAACATTGAAAAGAGCCAATGGCGCCGGTGTGTGTGTACATCTGTGTAAATGCGAGTTTAAGTGTGTAAGTACATCCGTGTGAGTCAATTCTTCCTCCATCGTATCGTTCATTGGCGCGTAACCAGATACCTTTCACGCACTGCATTGCGTCGATACGAACACACACATAGACATACCCACACAGACACAGTCAATTAACTCATTCACGAGTATCTTAAAGCACACACTAACATACATGCGAACTGCTTGGTTTGAGAGTATATATAGTAACGAGTAAGTTTATTACATACAGATACAACACAACGCAGAGATATAGCACAGCGAAATACTTCTCATCTTTGATTACTTCTTCCATCTCGCCTCTGCATCGACTCTACTTCGATATATAATATGAAGCGCATACGAAGCATCCATCCATCTCGAGAGCGAACTATTTGACCTAGAATCCTCGTCTGATCGATTTATCAGAAGAATAAAAAAATAAAAATTCATCCGATGATATACTTACACGGGCTCGCGTGACTGCAGATCAATACGCAGGCACGCAGAGAGATGCATCGTAGGTATACACATTCGTGCGATGGTCAAGAGCGAATTTAACGGCAATTGACGCGATAAAAAAGTGGCCATTAGATCTAATGGCGAGACGATTTTTCAAATTCACAGGCGCCGCATCGTTGAGTAGGTGCATGCGCGGCACGGCGCGAACTCATTATTACTGGCTCCACGCGCGAATAGTCGATCGCTAGCACACACACACACACACACACACACACTATCGCTCGTGCGAGGCGCAACGCTGCTTACTAGCTAGCTCTCGGGCCTATTACAATGGCAAGTCGCGTGCGAACGATTAATCATCGGTTTCCTAAACCTATATGTATGTATATAACCACTCGAGTAGTCGTCGCTATATAGCATGGAGTAGTAGTAGTGTGTGTGTGTGTGTGTGTGCATGTATACGCGTACCTCACTCGCGAACGATCTCGTTTCCTGCTTCCGACGTGTCATAACAATTTGCCCGCGTGCAGTAGTCGCAGCTCGCTGCACGACGGAGAAGGAGAAGCCCACATAATATTATATGCGGCTATAGCCGATGCAGTTCAAATTTTTACTTTTACATATTATGATAATTATATCGCGCCGAGGCTGATTTTATTATGCACATAATAATATAATATTTTCCTCGAGCTAATTAACATCTTTCTCTCTCTGGCTAGGAATATAAAAAGCTCTCGAACCCTTTTTTCTCTTACTCCATTTTTCCGCGCTTCCGTTCTACATTGTACATAACTATAACTATAGCCATTGCTATGGAGGCAGGGGAGCACGAGGGAGTGAAAAGGGGGAAAGAGAAAAAGCGAAGGCGACCGAGATATCCAATGGGCTTATAGCTCGTGAAAGCTCACTTTCCGTTTCTTTTTTATCATTTTTCTGTTTTATATATACCTATATTCGCACGTACAGCTGCAAGCTCGCGCGCACGTTATGATTTACTCGATGAAATAAGCTGACCCTAGCTTTTGCTGCAATAAGAGTGTGTGAGTGTGTGTCTATGTGCATTTGTCTACGTATACTTGTGCACCGAGTTCGCGAAGGGGTGAAACGAAGGTGGAATATAAAAACAACAACAACAGCAACGAGAGATTATGAACTAGCAACAGTTCTCGCATTAATTTGATTAGACTTTGCGCGCGAGTTGTCGTGCTGTCACTGTCGCCGCTGGCGTTAATTTTATCAAATATACGCAGGCTTTTCTCTCTCCCTCTTTCTGAGGAGGGTATGAGTTACATATTAGCGTGCGCCGCACGTCACGGCAAGCAGCAGCAGTAGAAAATTCTATATAGATTCGAGTTGTTTTTGTTTATATACGAGTGTCAGCCGCCGGCAAGGCATTACGCAACGCTGCGTCTTGGATAAGGAAGAAAAAAATCGCAAAGATACGCCTGTGGCTTTCTTTAGCCGGCACTTTTCATCGCAGCTGAAACGGTGTAACGACCTCCGTTGACTTTTGACTCGATACTACGATATTACACCAACGCGTGTCAAAAAAATCTTTTCTCTTGTAAATCAGGCGTAATCTAACGAGTTACGAGTTATGATTGTGGTGAGGCACACTACTTGCTGCCACGATTTATCGCCCCTACTGAAACTTTGCTTTATCTCGGCCAGATTTCGGTATTATGTATTTTCAGATTGAATTCGAGCAGCCAACGATTGACCTGTCTTACAATTATATCGTAAATTCTGACATACTTGTACACGATATTCCAAAGAAAAAAAAGTTTACGAAACCTGCTGTAGGCTACTGACTCGATCAAATATCGTACTATATGAATGTAGCCGCGAGTTTTTTTTTGATTTGTTCGCGGGCGTCGGCCAACGCTAATGACTGTAAAAAAAAATAGCGGCACTTTACGAGCGCACACGAAAGTAAATAAAGTTACATAAAAGCGATACTTAGTTATACGGGGGTCGAGCGCGCGCATAATTGCTGAATTTTATACGCGTGCAAACGGGAGAGAAAAATTAACGCGACACGCTAGGAAACGCGACGCAACTGTCGGTCGAGAGAGAATGAGGGAGAGAGAGAGAGTATAATTTGACCGAGTTTTCGAGTCCGCGCGACCTGAATACATTTTCTTTACGCCGTTTAAATCGCATTTAATTAAATATTACCTTTTCATAAAACGCCTCAGTTTCGTAATAATCATGGCCTAATCTCGCTCGGTGCACTCGCGCTTGCATGAATCGAATTTATAAATTTTGCACCCATAACGAAGATGAGTTTGTATTTCATAAGCAGCTCGTTGGAGAAATGTTCAATTTCAAATTTGAACATTTCCAAGCTTGGAGCTGGATGATATTCCTTGAGCTCTCTTGCGCTCAACTCTCAGTGTGCTCGTGTGTGCGTATTTATGTGTGTGTGTGTGTGTGTGTGTGTGCTTTGTACACGGAACGCATAGAGAGAGATATTTCCCCACGCAACGATCGTATGTGTGCGCCGCAGCGAGGGTGCAGAAGACGCGTGGGCATTGATCGCCGCGTAGTCTAAGCATTACCTTCATTATTAATGCACCTACGCAGCTAGAGGTTTGCGTGTGCTTTTGTATGCGTGCGTATGTTTACGTGAGCTCATGTGAGGAGAAAACTGAGAACGAGTCTGTGTGCTTGTATGTGTGCGTCTATGTGTGAGTGAGAGAGAATATAATATATAGGTGCACCAAGCCCTAGTACCGAGACCCATGTATATTCTATGCGTATGTACCCAGGCGAGATTCGGAGTTGAGAGAGAGACTTTGTTACTTTGTTTAGAAATTTTACTCGTCGATACTTGGCGCAGCTGAAATTGGATATAAAGCGTGCACCGCAACGTCGTCGTCGTCGAGCATCGATACATACACGTGTGCGCTATGTCAATATTTAAACGAGTCGCGTTCTAATTTTTGTGAGAATAATTTTGTGAGAAAAAAGATAAAAAAGGGTGAAGCGCGACCCGAAGAAAGCCGGAGAAATTCGGTGATGAAAGATGTGGCAGTAGCGTGGCGCTTGTAGCATAGCACCTTTTGCGATATTTAGTATTCCAAAGAGGCGCGCGAAAACTTTGGCACGCGAAACTTTTGCGCGCGCGCGCGTGAAACTTGCAGCTCGTACGCGCGCGCTGCACCGAGCACGCCGGTGTATGATTTATAGATTGTTATAGTTTCTAGCAAGCTTGTTGAAAAAAAAAGACGGTTGCCGTTTTTTTCTCTACCTCTCTCTCGCGCTCGATGCTGCATCGGTGGCGGCACGGGATGTGTACACGCTGTACACACAAAAGCGAAGACGAAAACTTGGGATTTTGCTGGCTGCGGCGTTGACGCTGTGCTGGCCTCGCTGCTCTGCGCCCAAGATAATATAGGACGGTGGCGCTCGCTCGCTCGCGCGCCCGCGTCGTAAATCGTGTTCGTGTATATATAAGTTCGAAAATTGAGATTGATGGATTGGAAGCATCCATCCATGTAAATATAAATTTGCTTCTTTGAAATCTCAAGACAGAGAGAAGAGAGATGGAAACGACGAGTTAGCATTTGTTGACTTGACAAATAAGTATATCCGCGCTGCGAGTATAATTTTAAATATGTTCGTACATATCATGATCATTTATGATAATATACAACAAGAAGAGACGATATTGGGTCAAAAAACTGAAAAGTGTTCGAGCGATTTGGCATGGATCAAGATGGATGAGAGCACGTAATAATCGCATAAAAATTGCGCAGAGCTCGTCCGTCGGTGAGAAAAATTATCCGTGAGACAGTACATCGAGACTCATGAAGAGCAGTTGAAGGGCCTTAAGCATATTACAGATACAGTGTGAACAAAAGGCAAGCATAGAAAAATGCTGTATGCTGCCAGCGAATCACTCTAGAGGGATCAATCGTTGAATGTTAAAAAACGGAGTTAGAGTACTTAGCGATCGATAAGTGGCCTGTGACATGCCATTTTTTTATTGTCTATAAATCTTGAGCCAATACATCATAGGAGCTCATCCACGAATTTACAAACACTCGAGAGTCGAGAGTGCGAGAGAAAAAGAGAGAAACCATTGCCCAGTGGAGAAATAAGTTTTCCATATGTCAGCGGGCACACGCGCGCGAGGTCACCCGGAATATATATAATAATATATATAATATCCACTCGTGCTTTACGAGACATATGCCTGGCGTTCGCGTGCGTTGATATTCCGTTCTCGGGGAAAATGTTCACGCGCTGCTCCGAGGCTCGCTATCCTCTGTGCATGTGTGTGTGTGTGTACGGAATATAATTGAACCGAAGCGGCATTTTACATGTTCATATTTATATGCGAGCTGCATATAATATGTACATAACGCCGAGAAAATTATCAAGTTGGGTGTGCGAAGAGTCATAGCACATATGCCGTTGCGCATGGAGACCGTAACGCCTCGCGCGCGCCTACATTTAATACACACACACAGCCTGAAAATGGCTAAATTATCGAGTTTTTCCTTTGCCGATTGAGGCATACTATATCTACGCTCGTGCCTTGGTAAGACTATACGCGTGTGAGCGCCGAGCTATACGAATGATCCGCGACTGTCACATCGTTTATTTCTCTTGTTCGTTTTAATAAATGGCGCGCACATATGTTCCGATCAGTTGTCCGTTCGATTTTTCCGTAGCGACGCGCACCGAGTCGGTTCCTTTCGTCGTCGCTGCTTATATATATACAAGCGTATAAGAAACGCGAGTTACGATATACGTATCCGATTAATACACGATACATTTGAAAACGAGCGTGTCATAATGTGACGAGCGATAACAAAATATCCAGTAAGTTTTGTAGAGAGTCGAGCATCCCTTTTTTACGTCGAAAAAAAAATACCCGACCCCTCGGCCGAAAAACTTGTTTTGTTTTCAAATAACGTTCGGGACATTTTCAGAACACAACTGCACCTACATGCTCGGGCACGAACTTGAGGATACATATATGACGTGGAGTCGAATGCTCTCGGCAGAACGGCCAGACAGTCACGTGCATTAGCACATAAACAAAGGTCAAAGCTTTTTGTCGTTTCTCGTTTGTGTGCGAATCTCGGCTAGGATCCGTGTGTTACGCAACTACGTTACATAATCCCCCGACACACTTTGTCTCCTCTCTTTTCTTTCTGGCGCTCTCTCACGCCCATCGGTGACCCGTTGCACTCGGGGACGAGCTCGTGGCTCTTGGCCTGTGTATACAAAGCAAAGCTTCCGAGAGCGTCCATACACACACACACACACACATAGAAATTGGGCGACGCCTTACAGAAGGATCGATGTCTCGACGAGAGACAAACGCGCACGCAGGTATATATAGGTACACATGGCTAGCTCAGAGTATAATATGCGAAGTGCAGTGCGCGACATCGCAAAGACAAACACTCGGCCTTGACGTAGGTACAAGCAATCGTGCCGCGTATCCGGAATGCATCCGTCCGATGCACATTCTGTGTATGTGTGTGTGTATACATACATATAAGCCCATGTACCGTAGCAACATCTTCGTCTTCGTATACATACGCATATGGCAGAGACTCGTCGTATGCATGATACATAGCTGTTTCTGCTGCGCGCGCGGGGATAATCTGGCCGTGTCTCCTCCGCGCGCGGACGATGCAGCTTTGATGCTCCCTTCAGCTATGCACACGCTCAATTAATTAACTCGCGAGGCTTCCTGCATGTACGTACGTATGTGTGTGCACGCCTCGTGTCTTTTTCGATCATAAATACGCAGAGACGCTTGATGAGCGATAATTTTTAGATATCTATGTGCGAGCGAGCGAGAGAGAGACCGGAGGGAAAGAGAGTGCAAATAAAGAGCAACTAAGTTGCCAATGACGAGAGCTGCTACGCGAGCTTGACTACCTGCCTGATCGTGTATACCTGTATAGTTGTACACGGGCTCCGAGGATGATGATGATGATGATGATGCTTGACATTCCGAAGCACTAGCATATATTTTCTTTATTCACAAGAGTTTGCGCGAGCTACCGTACAACATGACTAGGGCCCTGCGCGTCTCAAAGAGACTCGGTAAACAGCAATTAAGTCACGACGAGGATATTGCTGCTGCTGCTTCTGCTGCTACTCTGCTGCTAGGTATAATATATACGCGAGCGAGAGAGAAAGAAACTTGTATCAGGTCAACTTTTCAAAGACGCGTATATGTCATCGTCGCGCGTCACGTCACTTTTTTCTCTGTGCCAGCCCATATAGACAGCTCTCTGAGCAGCAGCAGAAGCAGCGGCAGTAGCTCGGAGCCTCTCGAAACTCTTTTATATACAGCATTTTTCTAGTATATAAATATAGACTAATGTAACGAGTGTTTGTATTATATGGAGGACCGATAATTAATGGCCATCGTTTGCGCGCGCAAATTAGTCAGCCTCTGGAACAATTTCCCTTTAACGTGAATTAATTGCTTACACGGCGCTTGTTTCGCCCGTGTTTCCGCCTTGTCGCCTAATGAAAAAGAATGAAAAAATAATAATACAAAATTAAAACAAACAAAAATTTTAAAAAAAGTCACAAGCTGTTTAATCGGTTTCTGTCAAAATCACTCGAAAGAGCCAATCTCGACTAATTTCTTTTCCGTGTTTCGACAAGATTATATTTTGGCGACGCCGAAGGAAGACTCGTGTTCGATCGTCTGCGCGAACGACTCTTATATACATACGCGTCCGCGTGTGTACGTATGCACGTCCCACCAGCACCAGCTAGCCCATATATACGCACACCAACACGAGCGATAATACTCGGACATTGGCAATAAAAAAGAAGCGCGAAATTTAATAGCTTGGAGAGATTCCAGAGAAAGGCGGCTGACTGGGGCTTATTCTTTGCGCCGATGGCCGCCGCGCGCTCGCTCGTTGTAGGTGTTAAATTAAAAATTCTCTCGAAAACAAAAATGAGACCGAAACGCGCGTGGAGCGCGTGCATAGAGAGAAAAAGAGCTCGACAAAAGATTTGATTTTGTTCGAGCACGAGCTCGAGAGAGAGAGACGGTCGCTGTTGCCGCTGCTCTCGAGCTATCTCATATATGCACGGACTTGCTTCATTCGCACGCCGACGAGCTCCAACTAGAAATGAAATAAAAAATAAATATAGGGAGAAAAAATTCCGTTCGCGCAGTAAGGCAAAGGATGAAACTCGTTATAGTCATCGCGAGTCAATTGCCCTGCCTTCTTTCTCTCTTCTCCTCTCTCTTCTTCTTGCTCCTGTTCAGCTTCTCTTTTCCCTTTTTTTTGTCTCTGCATCTTTGCGCCTCTCCTTCATCTCTCTCTCTCTCTTTCTCTCTCTCCACCTCGTCAGCCTGTATATCCATGACGAATTGGGTTCGTTCGCTTCTTCGCGCAACATCATGCAAAAGATCACGCGCCAATAGCGTTATTTTACTACGCTGGATCAGGCTTTATGTATATAAATCGCGTGTATAATAATCAAATGTAGCGTGATTCCGGTGATACTGTGCTATATTATTATCGGATTTTGCCTGCTGGACTTTTATGTATACTTTTTAAATAAAAGTACTCGATGCTTTTAACCGAAATACGATAACTTTTTTTACGTCCCCGTGTGTTTACCAAGGAGCGCGAAATTTTTATTTTTTCACCGATCTAGCGCTTTGCGTATAGGAAAAAAAATAGCCGTATGGATTTGTTATTTCTTAATACGTGATTTTTTCGGGAATGACTTTTATGGGCGTCCCTTAAAAACCGACACATTTCTATAAACGTCAAGTCGCGCATAATAATGTTGGAGTTTCGACGAAAAAACGATGAAGAGATTTACTTTATTCGATATTGTGAAAGACTGGTCGGCCCAACAAGCTGACAGACGGACTCTCGTGACGAGTTACAAATATCAATATATGCTGTCCGCCTCGAGTCGGCAAAAATTTTCAAGTGCCAATTATTATTTATGCGAATCCAAAGAAAAGCCTCATAGGTCCAACTTTACTTTTTGAAGATAGTATCAATCTAAGAGAGCATAACTCAGGCTCGCCAAGAATGTGCTCATTTTTTCGACGTATATAGTACGGCAATAAAATCGTTCAAAAAATCATTTCCAACGGCGCTCGTAATGTTCGCGCACACGCGGGCTCCATTCTCTTTCTCTCTCTCTCACCTGACACTGCTGTGTGATTCGAGAGAGAGAAAAAAGGAATCAGCCTACTCACCGAAAGCCACACACATTGAAAAGAAAGAACTTGAACTTGTCGTTTTCCAATTAAAAAACTGTCTGCTCACGCGCGGACGAGGCAATTCAGCGTGAGGCAAGTATATGAGCGAGCGAGCTGTGCAGGCCCTTTGAAAGAAACTCAAGATTAGACAGGTGCGCGCGATTCTCTTGGATTTTTTGCAGCTCCCCGAGTAGCTGCAAGGGTCACTATTGTAGCGCTGCAGCAGCAGCTAGTTGTAAAATAGATGCGCGACGAATCGGCCCAGAGACGACGTTTGAGAATTCGCCACGCAGCTGCGGGAATTTCGTTGATAAGCGTATATTATGTACGAGTGCGTGCGAATGTAGCATCGGTATAGAGGCCAAAGCAACAGCAGCTGGCCCTTTTCATTCCCGCCTGGACCCGGAATGAAGAGAGAGAGAGAGAGAGAGTGAGAGAGCTTAGACGAGCCGAGCGGGCGACACGCGTCTGATAAGTTATTTCATGGCCGAGAAACAGCGAGCGACTCTTTATAAATTTGTATCTGTTACATTTAGGTGAACACATAAGTTATACGTTGGTGATTCTGGGGTGGCTCGCTGGTGGCTTCCATATATTTTAATACAATAAGCAAGTGTATATGTGAATCTACGAGCTTGTGCGAGTGTACGGAAGAAAAAAAGATATAGAGATTTAAAAGAGTGTCGCTCCTAAATTAATATAGCATGTGCGCGCATTATAATGTTTACGATGTTCGTCTCCATTCTTGACTAATCGCTTTCTCGCACGAGTGTAGCAGCAGCAGCAGCAGAAGCAGTGGTGGCAGCTCAGACTTCTGTTTTTGTGTAATGAAATTCGTTCATCTGTTTTGTTTATTATTATAACGATCGAAGCGATGATGACGATCGCTATTATGAGTGAGAAAGAAAGAGAGAGGGTACGAACTTCTCGTTGTTCGCGCGCCTCCGGCCATAAGCTCCGAGTGAAGACGAAAGAAGAAGAAGAAGACAACGACGACGAAGCCAAGGCTATTTTTAAAATCCTCGCTTCCGGATGCTGCCGCTGCTGCTGCTGAGAGGTCACGATTCGGGCAGGATACCGTCTTAAAAACTAAAATAGTATAACATTTTTCGATAGTCAGATCGCGAACGAAAGCGAGCGAAACAACGAGCGGGGAGAGCGAGCACAAGCTCGCGCGAAACAGCGATTAACTGTAAAAATTGTTTCTCGCCTGCTTCGCGCGTGTTCGGCATGTAAAAAAGTATCCGGCCCGAGCAATAACCGACCGATTGGATTTAACTGTAGCGTATAATGCGCGCGAGGCATTACAATACACGCACACGTGTACGCCAACATCGAGCGCCCTATATATATACCGCTTTAGTCTTTACTAACTCTTTACACCATGCGCGTTTATGGCCGTATACATATACTCGAAATATGACTTATACACGCTCTGCCGTCTTGGTTATCTCCGCAGCTCCGAAACTTCCTTTCTTCTCTCGTTCTTGCTCGGCCTCTCCCCACATGTAATACACAGCGCAAACGATAAACACACACGGCGTTTTTCAAACCGGATGAATATTATAACGATCGCGTCGACTCGAGCTGTGCGCGCATCATAGTCCAAGCGTAGCGGGGCGCACTAATTAATTAGCCGTTCAATTAAGGGTGCACATGTGTTTGTGCATATGTATGTGTGCAGTACACACACACGCACGAGCGAGCGACTTGTATTTTTCCTATACCCACATATAGGCGCTTCTCTCGCGCGAGTGTAAAAAATAAATTATTTAATGCACCGACGTCAAATTGCTCATTGCCGCTCGTTCGCTCGCTCGCGCGGGGCTAACGGCACTACGCGCTGCACTGCACTGCAACGCGCCCAGAGAGAAAGAGAGAGCTTGGGAATTATTAATAAGACTCGTTTGCTGCGCACTGCACATATAATACATATATTGCACTTTTACCGCGGCTACCCGAGCGTGAGGAGGAGCAACGCAAGGAATATATTAAATCGGCCAAGATTCGACGTTTTTTAATTCAATTGTGTCGTAAAAAATTATTATACGTTTTCATGCGCGTTTATAAGCGAACGCACCTACACTAGCTGTATGCATGCGAGATCTCGCGCTTCGTGAATGTACGCACACGCTCCGCTTTACCCAACTTCTCCTTTTTCTTCTTCTCGCTTCTTTTCTCTCTCGTTTTCATTTAATATACAGGAGTACAATTTCGAGCGTCGAGAGATTAAGCGATTATTAACGTGAGATATATGCGACCTTTGACCATTCCAAGGCGATACTTAATGTACTGTGAAAATATCGAAGCGGACTTTAATTTTATTGTGCGCTTTCGATTTTTTATTATGCTCGTACCTTACCGCCACCGGTGCTGCGTTATTCTATAAGCTACGCTGGCCGGTCGACCGGCGCGCACACGCGTCTACGGCCATTCATCGTTAAAATATGCTGGAATCTTAAATTAAACGCGAATATAATGGGGAATCGTATTCATAGATGCTAAATTTATTATTCATAGACGCTGTGTTCCAAGCGCAGACGACACACACACACAGCACCCAGAGATGATGCTCTCATGCGCGAGCAACGGGCCGCGATAAATACGCGCTGCGCCGTGTAAATAATTGGTTATTACGCGAGTCGCGTCCAGCTTCTACGATCCATCACAGGTAAACGCGCGGGGGGACGAGGAAACGTCGATGCAGCCCCAAACGCACATCGACTACACTGACCGGCGTCGAAATATACTCCAGGGTAAAATCAATAGTCGAGTGAAATTTTTGCCATTTGGCGCATCTCTCGGGCCGTGAGGGGCAAAAAATTGACCAACGCGCGCGCTTGTGACAAGCTGCAGATAGTCAACAAACTGCTTTTATCAGAAGCCATTAGGATCGTGTCGCAGCCGTGCTTATCCGGACACGCTTGCATATAGTTCCGGGGCTCCGATACTCTAGCCCGCCGTGAGCTAGCTAGATACATCCACTATATTCATCCCAATGTGTATGTGTATGTTTGTGCATGTGTGCGTGTGTGTATATACACCGTGTAAGTCGATACATACGGCGTGTTTACATTAATAATGCAAAGTTGGAGCAATGTATCGCTCCCCGCCCGACGTATCAACAACAATAACAAACACGACGTGGTATAGAGCTGCAGCAGTTCCTGCATCGGAGAGAGCCCCTAAAGAGCGAGAGGGGCTAAAGTTTGGCCCAAGTGTACTTTCCTGCAGCCCTGCAAGCCCCGCAGCTCACGTGTGCATCGGTGTGTGCGTGTGCGCAAGATTGATGAGATTTTACCTGTGTGTGTCCCGTTCGGTGCTCTCTCTCTCTCTCTCTCTCGCATTCACGACTCTCTAACACACATTCTCACGTATACGTCAGTGATCGATATCACGAGCTGCATCGTTCCGCAGTAGCAAAGAACAAGTACACACATTGCTCCGCTGCTGAGCTATATACACGTGTGCGCGCGTGTGTATGTGTGTTCTGCGAGCTTATTTTTATCTGCTCTCTTGTATACACAATCGAGGTGAACGCAGGTTGCAGCGATTTCCGTGTGCAGCAACTTTTGAGTGTATCTTCGCGAGCAAGATTAAATGTCAGAAAACAACGGCGGCGGGAGCAGCGAATCAGGCTCCTGCACTGGATTGCCTTAAATATGGATTATCTACTCGCGTATGCAGGCGCAATTGCAACGCACTACACACACACAGTGCAAATGTAAAGACGCCATGGGCCACTAAGAGCTGTACGCGAACGTAATCAAAGATGAATTATAATCTAGTGCGACGGGCATGTATAAATAAGATTAGGAAACATAACGAATTTATCCGAGTACTGAAATCAATGGCGGGCGCTGTACGGCCTGTACGGAGCGTGGCCGGCACGGGCGCTTTGAAGCTCGGCTCAACGATCGCCTCGGATCCGCACACGCGCGTAACCCTTTAACGCTCAATCACATATCGTAATAATATTGGCCGAAGCAAAGCACGTGATAGGTTGCGGCCGCAGCGCGCATATATTCAGGCGGGCGCAGGCAGCCCCCGCGGATATGCACCTGCCACGTTCTCGGCCGCAATGCATAAACTCGGCCTCATCTTCGTGTCTAATTGGACGTTAACGAGACTCGCTGCTCGATGCTTACCTATATATACGTATACGCATGCATCGGGCGCGAGTGTAAATGCACGTGTGCGGCACACATACACATGCACAGAGTGAGAACTCCAATCGGCCCACACGTAACTATGCTCATTGTTGAATGCTTTTACGGCTCGTTTGGCCTAAACGCTATACATGCATCGAAATGGTATTTACACGTCGTCGAGGCGTGATAAATACGAGCGCGCGTCGAGTGTGTATAATGTATTGTAGAGTTGCCGAAAGATATTTAAAAATTCGACGTGCAGCCCCGGCCGGCTGCGCGCATGTGCAGGCAACGAGTAATATGCCTCATTTGGCTCGGGCCTCTGTCACAGGTGCGCGATCGACAAATTGGAGATTTTGTTACGTCGCGCGCCTCATATATACGCGTTATACAGATTATACTTGAGAGCGGCAAAGAACGACACAGCAGCAGCAGCAGCGGCTCGAGCCTCGGCTTTGAGACACTTGATACGTTTCGCAGATGACACGCGGGCCCAGACCAATGCACTTCATAACGTATCGAACGGTAACAATGCGATTGAAAGAGCTTGATCAAGTGACGTTTATCGAGAGCGAGCTGTTATTAGTAGTTGTAATGAAATTTCGTCAAACAACGGTTTTGTAAAATTTCGTTAAACACCGATAGGTTTGAGAAAATCAGCAATTAATAAGAGATTTTTATCATTTATTATTAATATTTTTATGATTAACATGTCATTTTCACAAAACCGTGCTTTGACTTATATAATTATTTTTACTTTGCCACTTGCAGATTTACAGTAAAAGGTACTCGCCATCTAGCGGTGGAGTTTAGAGTTGTATTATCGTATGAAAGTGGTTGAAAATTGGACTATTTTTTTTAACACAAACCATTATTATTTTAAGAGAGGATTAAATTTTCATTTTCAGGAACTAATGCGTCAGGAGGATTTTTTCACGCACTTGTTGCATAATATATTATTCTAGCACTTAACACTTCTAACTTTAAAAACTCCTATTTTTCCGCTGCACATGCCGCTATAGGAATATAAAATAAATAACATACAGCGAGGAATATCGAAGGAAGCCGCAAGAAAATCTCTGCTCGACGAATTTAAAAATTCATTCGCTTACAGGCGTGTTTAAGTAGCCGTTCCGAGACTCATACTTGTATATGCGTAGTGCACGTCTTATGGCACATTTGGAATCAGACAGATCGCGCGGATCTCGCGTGAATTTATATGTATTTATATAACTCGAGTTAAAATTTTTTATTCTTATCGCTGTATGCGATCGCCGCTCGCCGTGCGCGGTAGTTATACAGCAAATACATATTATACGTGTCAGATCCGCGACGCTGCCACCGTGCAAATGAGAAATTGAGCGCGAAAAGTCGAGCTACAATGTATTTAAAACGAGCGTATTATAAGCCCTTCAGCGTATGTATTTGTGAGGTATACGTGTTAAAGCCGCTTGTAAGACGGCTTGTCCTTCGCTCGATCTCGCGCACCAATGTATATACACGTATAACATCGAGCCACCGTCGACAAAATAAATGATCGAAATAATAATAAATACGCAAACGACGTGGCGCGATAACGCACACATCTTCTCCTTTTTTTGCTCTTCCTTCTCGTCTCGAGCCGGGGAATATTATTACAGGCGCGTAACACGCCGCCTCGACACATCTTACACGATATTATTATAATACACATAAATGCGTTATAGGTATGTATTTTCATGCATACGTACGCGCGAGTCACTGATGCGTTATAGTTCGATCTAGAACACGTGTTAAAACGTCTTGTTGGCGCGAGATCGAAATGTCTCTCTCTCTTTCCCTCGTGCTCGACGGTTGCAGAAAAAACAAGAATTTCGGTCACTCGATATACCTTCGCACGCCTGAATATTATGATGTTTATATGAAAATGTATATAAGAGTATTTGAGCGTGTACGAGTCGTCTTCTTGGTCTCGTGCATGTATAGCCGCGCGTATAATACGCACATCGTACAAAAGTCCTGACGCGTATCTTTTTCGGCCCGAGCCGATCGCAATGGGGCTCTTTTCTCATAGAGCAAAAAAGGGACAAACCATATGAATATATCTGTGTGCGTATGTATACGGGTTCGAGAAAGCGTTCATCCGAAGGTGTTCGCCAAATGAGCATCGGACGCGTTCGAAAACTTATACTCGTAAGCTGGCCAGAGGCTCCCTTTCCCTCTCTATCTCGCTCTCTCTCTGTTGCTCGTTCGTTCGCTATTGAATCCAACCGGCTGGAAAATCATTCACGACGGTTGATTCCTATGTATACGTTATAGAGCATTTGGACGCGCGCGCCTTTTTCGTCGTATTATGCTAGCGACGCGCGAGTTTTTGCGGCGAAATTCGGAAATTTTCAAGATTTTTCAGCCCCTCTATAACTTTACTAGATACAAATACATCTTATTATGCTCGTAGGCGTCGCTCGACACTCGCGTTGTGCTCGTGTTCCTTTTTTCTTTTCGCTTCATCGGAAAGGACAAAGAAATGCTAGGGGCGCAAGTACTCTGCACTTACTCTGCGCGCCTACATAGATAGGTGTACCTAGCTGGCCGACGAGGGGCAAAAGCGACTTGATTTATGTCAAAGGATATTGAGTGTAAGTATATAGTGCGCCAAAAGTGTGAAAAAACGCGCCTCGCCATACACCATTATCCTGTATACTTGTATGCGAGCGACGAGCTTTTGTGTCATCGATTTGTCGTCGTGCTTCTTAAAAGCAACGACGAGGTGGTCACCAAAGGATCACTTTTTTTTGTCTCTCCCTCCGTAGCCGTCGAAGCAGCGCAAAGTATCAGCTGCCCAGTGTGCGTTAATGGAAGACAGTTACCATAAATAGTACGCCTAGGCTAGGTGTCGAGTAATTTTTCGTATGTCTCGTTTTAGAGAGCACCTTTCGGTACTCTGGTGGTTTTAACAAGTGAATGCACGTATGCCCAAGTCACTGCGCAGGCGCACACGAAAATCCAAGCGGCCGCTACTTTGCATATTTAATATAATAATATCATATATATTACGTCAAGCGAGCAGCAATATTCGTACGATGACTGTATAATAATATTATATGCGGAACTTGTGCTCGTAAAAATTTATACCAAAAGAACGAACGTATAAATGCGCGCGTGCACACACCCCCTCTTTATCGATGAGCAGGTTCATGCGACGACGACGGAGGCAAATTTAATTTAATGCGTTTTTCCCGCGGGCTAGTTTCTTTTATCAAGCGATTTTAATTTGGCGATAGTCTTTGTGTGTGTACATGTTCCACCCTCGCTCTCGCTCTCCTTTTTTACCTTCTTTTTTCTCTCCTTTTCCTCTTTTATACACTTCGCCTGCTATGGCGAACAAAAAATGAGGCCAAGAAAAATAAAGTTGAGCATAAAAGCTCACGATCCTGTGTGTGTGTGTGTGTGTGTGTGTGTGTATAGACGAAGGGAGGGAGAAAAAAAATAAATGTTGGAATTTTTCGCTTGATAAGTTAAAAGACCAGAGTTCAACGACGCCGCGAGCACGTCAAACTTACGTAGCATGCACATGCTGTTTCATACGCGCGCACGAGAGCTCATAGAGCTAGATACTATTGGCCTCGGCCAATAACGTTCACAGTTTGTGTGAAACGCCAAAACTAGAAGCTTTTGATTGAATTAATTTCCCTTTTCGTGCACGCATTGCGGCAATGGAAGTAGGCGATGAATTTTGAAAAGTCGCGTGACTGGCACATCTTGCCTCTTGCGCTGTAAGTACGCGCACAGGTGGCCGAAACCTCGCGCCGCGGATGTATTCCGCTAGATACAAGCTCGAGTATCGGTCGAGTGTGTTTATACGTATAGGCACGTTTTCCGTTTCGATATACATGTAACATTTCCAAACGCATTTGTACACATACGCTTATAACTGTAAACTATCGCACGAGTAACTTAATGACTTCGCAGTAGGCATTTACTTGCATTAACTTTCTCTTTATCAGCCTTAATGTATGCCTATGTGTACGTACAAGTACGCTCATGAACGATGATTTAATCATCGCCGTATTAATTTGTTATCTAACAAGCGCTCCAGTGAATAGTGTATCTCTATATTGTACACATTAGATTCTCTTAATTTATTTCTATCTCTATATCAATTCTTTTCTGTTCTTCTCCCTTAAATTTTTTAAAATTTTAAATTATGACCTTACTTCTATTAAAATTTCTGCATGACCTTATGTAGACCAATGCTGAAAATAAATTAAAGAGCTTGATCACCTTTGAATACACTGTTAAAAAATTATGGATAAAAAATAATAAGAAATCTACTGAACTTTGAACTTCATTTACTACGTATTAATTGTCATCGTTGTATTTTAAAATTTCTGAATTTTTAAAATTTATTTTCAAAAAGAACTGTTATTTATATAATAATCTACATGTGTTGCAATTTGCAGGTTTACAAGTTTTGATCGTCGCCACTTTGCGGTTGCAGGGCACTTTCAATTTGTATGAAAAATTTTTCATCGAGAAAGTATCTTTGAAAAATAATAATCTAATTTACTGAATTTTACATAAAACTCGTATAAAATTTAAAATAATAGTAACTCCATTCAATTTTAATACACCAGATTATTTATATTAACACACAAAAGTATATTAGTAACGTATTAAATTCAATATAATTTTTAATAATGTGCTTTTTAATATTGTCAATATTAAGACCGATTACAACTACAGTAAAAAAAGTTAAAATAATTTATAATTTCTTAAATTCAGTAGTTGGTTATTAAATATTTTCCATCGTATCACAAGCAATGATAAATGTACCCAATGCTCATGTTAAATATCTCGTCCCAATTGTTGAAACTTTTATACGACTTTTACATTCTTTTTTTGCTGCTTAGAACCACAATCCAAATAAGAGTATATGATTCTAGTTTTATTAAGACGAAGACCATTCCACGTGGTTATCGTGTGAGAAGATCTCTTGCTATCAAGGTTTTATCATCGCATCCGGATACACCCGGCAAAGCAGCGTGACCCTACATCTCTCGATTAGTTTTTTGCTCGAGCGAGCTCAGCCTCGTTCACCACAGCTTCCATTGCTAAAAATATCAACTCTCACGCGTACGACTATACACACATGAAAGTAATGCTGCACTGACGATCCTACGATACATTATCATCGCTCAAGCTCAAGGTAATTAAACGCCATTGGCCTGAACAACTTTATTACACGAAGCTCGCGCGACGGAGTACGTGCAAATATATATCAATTGTGTGCACGCCGAAAATCCTTTGAGATTTATCGCGTCGGGCGTCGTTTGTATTAAAAGGAAAATAAATGAGAGAGTAGGTGCAAGCTGGCAGGCACACAGGCATGAGGCAGGCGAGAAAGGAGAATGAGATCGCGAGGGCGAGAGAACGCAAAATTGTGCCAATTTTCGATATGATTAACACGTGCGCGCTCGACGGCGCAAAAAGCTCTGAAAAGCAAAGAGCACAATGATTGAGCGGAAAAAAATTAATCACGCTTCGATGAGCGAATGAAAAAACACTCGATTACGATCATTTTTGGCGTACGTACGGATCGATATATAGCGAACGGCCGGCCTCGGCTGCAACCGAAAGTAGCACCGATGCATGCATTCGGCCAACCTGAGCATGTGATTAACCCTTTTTTCACAACCAGACAGCAAGTATATATGCCAGCGATTGAATTTCAACAATGAGCTTATTATCAATATTATCGACGAGCGGATCATTAAGCCTTTTGAAAATACGCTCGCGCAGACGTATACACATCTTCGTATTCAACTGCAGAGTGTATGCGAGCTTTGCGATTACGACGTGTATTTTTGATGCCACGCACATTCGAAATTTAGCGCATTAATGCGATTCGCGAGTCTGCAGAATTTCGCGGAGGCAAATTAGCGTCCGTACACACTCCCACTGTTTAATCGATTTCGAAAGGGGAGTCATCCGAGCTCACTTCTCGTGGCTAAAAATATTCCCTTTCACACTCGCAGCGTGAGTGTGTACGAGTGATACAGCTACTTTCGGTGCTTTATGTTTAAAGGTGTTTTTGTTTGATAGACACTTTTCCAAAGTGCTTAATTATGCAAAAGAGAAAAGAAGGCAACTCGCATGTGCCACACGAAGATTGACGTGTATACCTAGTCGAAGCTCTGTGATAGGCTCGAAAATAAGTTTTTGAACCAAAGGCCCCAGGATAATTTGGTTCATATTTTTTGAAATTAGATTTAATTCCTAATAAATTTCTATAATTGTGTACTCCTGAGGTCAAATAAATTACATTCTATTTCGAATGTGATCAAGATGAAGCCCAAAAATCTTATTTCGTGATTACCTTGGCAAAAATACTCAACACAAATAATGCTTATTAAACAAAAAGTGACCGTATCAAGTGTTTTAAATTACCTTACCATTATTGACTTGTTTTTTGAAATTTTCTTGTTACAATGATCTTTCAAAGATTAAACGTAAACTTGCGTAAACGTTTTAATTTAACCAAACGTGGCAATTTAATTGTTTCAAAAATTCAGACCGGTTTCAACTATTTTAAATACATTTAACCCTTTTAAAGTTTCCACCACTAGATGGCGAGTATCTAAATTTGTAAATCTATAAGTGAAAAAGTGAAAATAATTGTATAAGTCAAAGCACACGTTTGAAATATATAATTTAACTATCGGGTTGTTTGCTCCGCAACTACACTGAAAACCCAAAAGTATAAGATTTGCTGTGAAACAGTAAAACTTGCGCAGTTTACAAGATGAGCAGAGATTTGAGCATTTCTATCAGGTATACAACGAATCATAAAAATTTCTTGTTTTATTAGTACTCAGACATAAAAATGCAAATAATGATATTTTAAGTACTTTTTATGAATATTTTTTGCTCTCGCTTGCATGACTTATCGAATGAAAGTACCAATAAGTTGATACGAAATCAATTTAAAGCGAGGCAAATTAGCTTTACAACTTTTTTTTCATAATTGCCGTAATGTGACTAAGTGAAAAACTTGGAATGTGCATCTGGGCTTCGTGCGGTCGAACGATCTTTGAAAGCTGTGACCTGCTTGCGCTGCACTGGGAATACGCCGTGAAAAAAGGGTAGACAAGCGGGCAGGTAGCAGAGCTCGAGATATCCTTGAGAATAACAGATACCAATGAAAATATTTAAATGACCGTACATTGCTAAAATTCAATCTCATCGCTAAATTGCGCTCGTCGTGCACTCAATGTGATTATTTTTCAGCAGCACAGCGCAGCGCAGCATGGCATCAGCGTATTTTCGTCCAGGGCCGAGAGTCGAGCTCGGCATTCACGCGCGGCGTTAAAAAAAAATTAATTCGCGTACATCTACAAGCATATTATAAGCGTCGCGAGCGCAGGCGCATATATATATTTATATTGTACACGAATTCATTCTCATAAATCAAGCCGAGCTCCAGCATGCCTTAGTCAGTCGCTCGCGCGTGTTTCACGATAAGGAGTCACCTGCAATTAAAGTCAGGCTTGCGCGCGCGAGCCTCCGTTCGACAGTGGCTTCTTCGTATATTTACGTCGTCCCGCATGTGTGTAGAGAGGCTCGAGCGACGCGCATAGGATACTTGACTCGATCCACCTGCTGCTGCACGAGCCGTTGCGAGGCGAAGCTGCAGGAGCTGCAGCAGCAGCAGCAGCTCCGATGAGGTCTTGTTACTTTTTTCGGCTGCACAATATGTGTGCATTTTTTTAATAAAACAAGTCAGGCAGCGCCCGACACTTGCATACCTGAGAAATAGAATACACAAAACACGTCCGATGGATAATTAGTTTTTAGAAACGAGATAAGCCGGGGAGAGGCCGCGCAGTCAGGACGGGAGGTGCGCGTGCAAAAATCGATTATTTTGCCAAGATAAAAATTACAGTGGAGGATAATCGAGTTTTATAATACACAACGAAATGATCATTTATAATAACGTAGCAGCAGCAGCAGCAGCGGCGGCAAATAAGAGACTATTGGAAACACGACGTGGCTATGCGAAGCCGAGGTGAGGTGCATTTTACATGCTGAGAGCTCCTCGTGCGACTCGCTCGACGTAGGCGGTGAGTTAGCGTTATTGGCTGATTAAGATGCAAATCGAGCCGAATGTTTACGAGCGCGAATCTCGCGCCTGAACGATGAAAGATCTCAGCGCGCGTGCACCTTTATAAACAAAAATTACGCACATATGCGTAGCGTATTTACGCATACGCTCTTGGTATGTAACGTAATTTTCAGCTTTCGGTAATTACGAGACCGACGTAACTGCAGCAGCAGCCAATTTAATTGCCGGCGCGTTTTGAGAAAAAATTGCTACACTTTTTGGGTCAAGTATAGTATTATACAGGCGTATATAACGAGAAAAAGGAAGACTGTAAGCTCTAATTCATTTTCTCAATAATAAGTATCTGCACTCGGTGGAGCGCGCGGCGCACATTATATAACGATCAATCGCCGACTGCGCACATATGAAACGAGCAGCGCTGGCGACGACGACGACAAGAAGGAACTTGAAAAAGAAAAAAAAATACACAACCACTTGACTCGCTTCTGCTGCCCACTCGACTCGCGACGTACCTATACGTACATATATGCAGTTTACTGCCGTGCTCATTAACGCAATCGTAAAATCGGATCCATGAGCCGTACGTGCAACCGACGACGACGACTGCTCGCTGCTCACTACTGCACTCCATGCGCGCACGTGTGCATATAAACTATAAATCCTACCTCCAACTAGCTCTGGTGTGTTTGTAAACACACTCGCACACACAAGTGCATGTAAACACGTCGAAAAAAAAGAGAGTCCGCGCGCCTGTATATAGCTACGCTCCTTCCTACTCGCTCTCGTGCTATTATTAATTCATTCAAATCGACCGAACAATGAGGTGGTTGCATGCGCCATCGTGGCTGATGCTGCTGCTGCATCTATTGCCGCACGTGTTAATGTAAGTGTTGAGGCCAAAGACGCTGGCTATGTACCTCGATGCTTATTCTCCGAGGAATGTAAAGAAATCCCAGAATATCTTCTTTTGTGGTACCTACGGCTGTAGCTTCAGCTCTTACCCGGGACGCATAAGTGCGCTGTGTAAACGTGCTGTGAGATTGCAAACGCAGAGCTTAAAAAGTAAGTTGTAATTTCCCGTAAACGAAAATGCAAATAATGGGCAGGAGTCGTAGCGGTAACGACCACGTCTAGGCAAATATATTCATTCATTGTTTTGTGATTGCGAAGATAAACAACTGCATCGTGCACGTCAAACTCGAGCAAGCTATCCGAGAAACTGTAGCACAGCCTATGAATTATCGGCTTGCTCGCTGAATTTATCAGACGGCGTTGTATTTATATTATATTATAAATAACATTTCGGTAAAGCGTTAAGCATCCTGTGCACGTAAAGGTGCCTCGAAAATTTGCCTTCACCGAGACGAGCACGTTGTGCAACAAATATTTAGCCACTATTACGAGGCTTTGATTTTACCTTTCGCTTTTTCCAGCGCAGCTCGTTTCCGATGTGCTTTTGACTTTGACGCGAGCCAGCGAGTGAGCGCGCGCTCGACGTATCTGCAGCAGCTTAATAAGCATCCAGTAACTTTAATAAAATTTAACGAGCGCAACAATTGGCAAACGTCAGGTGTGTATAAAGTGTACTTTTTTCTTCTTCCTTTGATAACTTCATCGCGTCCACGAGTGTATAGCATAATTCCACTACGTAACAGTCCCTAGAGCTTTTTTATTCTAAGTGGATACGCACAAAATTAAAAGTTTTTTAAACTTTGCATCAACTTGGACTCGCTGCTAGTGAGTTTTCAATATTTGATGCGTATGCAGGTGTATAGCGATCGTAACGATGTCTTTACGTTGTTTTCCTACTCAGTAAAATATCTTCATTGAATACACCGTTTATCTTTCGCACGCACAGTGACAAGAAAATTTATCGGAATAACTTCATTAACACTCAAGGCGTAAATTATATCGCTTGAGAAAAGCGTAGAACATTTCACGCAGCAGCGGCGATTCTACTCTCAAGCGAAGAAAACAGCAGCTGCGGCAGGGTCGAACCGGTAAAAAGCACAAAATTATTCTATAACAGCGGATTTTTGCGCTTCAACGAGTAAACAAGAAAGGAGCCCGCGCGAGAATCGCGCCACAACGAAGCACCTGTGTAGGAATATATTGCACACTGGTAGCGCTTAACACCAGAGTCTGCGTTTTCACGCGAAACACGAGAGGAAAGAATCGACGCGCGCAGTTTAAATCAATGGCAATTCTATAGAAATACATTAAAAATAAAATACGAAGAACAGTAGTGCATGTGGTTTGTGGCGCATATAATAGATACATTAGCGCCGATATAGGTATAAAATAGCTCGAGGAAATTGTCGATGTGGGGGAAAGAGGGAGTGGATAAAAAAGCGTCACACAGTGAAAGAGAAGCATAGGTGAAACAGAGAAACTCGTGAGAGAGAGAGAAAAAAAGAAGCAAGTAAAAGAAGCGAGTAAGAGAGAAAGATAAGCCATGGGGACTTTGTCGAGGACTGTGTTGTTCAGGACTTGCACGTAGGCGCGGGTCAGATAAATACGGTAGTGGATTCCTGCCTCATTAAGAAGCACACATGTAACACATAAATGTGCAGTGCGCTGCAAGCTGTGCAGTGCGCAGCTATCCTCGCGCAGCGGTGGTTAAAACTAATTCGAGCTGTGAACACAGCTCCGCTGCACCGCGCAAATAATTGTTACCTCTGCCTCTCGGTCGCTCGAGCTCGCAGATGCTGCGCACTGCACTTTTGCGGTGTGCGCATACGTGCTTATACGTTTCGCTGCTGCTGCTGCTGCCACTGAGCTCTGCAGCGATGCTGCACATAACATATACATATATGGGAGAGTAAAAAAATTATCCTTGCCTATAGTTGTATACGCGCTTGGGGATTTCGCGAAATTAAGCGGTTTTTTAGCTGGCAAGTAGCCGAGAAGCCGCGAGGAGCGGTTGTATACAATATGGAGATGAACATCGGTCTTGTATAGCAGCTACTGCGTGCACATGCCACCTTGGCGATGATAAGTCGAGAGAGAGAGAGAGAGAGAGAGAGCCAATGAGCGAAGAAACCGTTGGCTGGCTCGTCGACTCGGCAGCTCTCTTCTCTCGCTCAAAGTGTTTGGCAGTTATACGCGTTCATAATACGCGCGTTGAAAGGATGCGTTATTCGCGCGCGGCTGCTATTATGCCGCGAGTTGATCGTCCAGCAGCAGCAGCAGCTCGCATTATAACATGCGACGATCCACGCGGAGACCGGGGAATGAGAAAAATATGCGACACGCAAGAGTATATTATACACGTACAACGGAGCGATTAAAGTACACGTATGGAAACGAAAACGTGCCAAAAGCTACAGCGAGAGTCGAGTGGAGCCGTGTCACTATACTTTGCATTTTGGGGCGCGTCAACGCGTTATATCAGCTTTACACGCCTGGAATTTCGACTCGCGGCCAGTTTGCAAAATTGTATCGGGCTGCATATTTTGGAGTCTCGTTATATACATCGTCACCGCAGCAGCGGCAGCGGCTGCGTCGTCGTCTATTTCGATAGTCCGCACAGTACTGGCAGACAAAGCTGTCCGAGCAGGGCCCCATGCACGCTTCACTCACGTTAAATATGTCGAGTGGGCGAAATTTTTATCGAATTCGTCGCATATTTGTCATCGCGATCGCGTTACGTAATGGCCACCCGATGGGTAGATCGATTTTGATGAAACAGTGCTTTGGGCTACTCAAAGTTGCCGCGTTGAAAGTTGCGCCTAGAAATTCACTCGATATACCTAAAACGTACGTACGTAGAAAAAGGATAAAAAGGGTAAAGGTAGCTGTGGCTGCTGCAGCCCGAGGCACACAGCTTCGCGCGCTTCCCCAAGTACGTTCATTTCATTAAGATTATGTATACGCGGGCGTATAGGTGGTACACACTATAACACACACGCGCGTGGGTTGTGCGCGGGTTCATATATATAGGAGTGCGCAAGAGAGAAATATCCTCGAAGCCTCGCGCTACAAGCCATAACTGCATATAACATAATCATATAACAAGAAACTCGCGTCGAACTTGCCACAATTTAATTACGAACCAATTTCATCATGCGAATCTGCCTTTAATTCTCCACGCTGGCTCCTCTCTATACAGAGGCTCCTGCGCGCCATTGCAGAATTGGGTCAGCTTCACGAGAGAGAGAGAGAGAGAGAGAGAGAGAGAGAGAGAGAGAGGCGCTATAGCAGCCACACAGCATCCCTTATATAACAGTTTACTAACTAAAATACCTCCAGCGCGCAGCTCTCCTCTCTCTCTCGCCCTCGCTACGGATTAACGACAAGAACTCCGTCTATATCCTCGGCTCTCTCCCCCACTCGTACACTGCAACTCTCTCGTTCTGTGTTAACCCTTAATACATTACGTGGATATATACGTGTACACGAGCGAACGCTTATAATTAATTCGTCATTGTAGTTCGCTCGTCATTTTCAAGGAAATTTCGCAGTAGCCTGTCATCGGCCGCGTATAACACAGGGGAAAAATGAACACGTGGCAGCTGCGCGAGGCAGTCGTCGTCGTCGTCGTCGTCGTCGTAGTCGTGTATACACGTCGAGTCGCTGCTCGTCAGCGACTAAATGTAAAACTCGGGGTCCGGGCATGTACGTGCATTCATTAGGTAAGCCACAGGTACGGCAAAAGATGTTACGCGATGGAGATGTAGACGAATGTGCCTTCGTTCCTCGTGGGATTTAGTGGCCGAAAACGACATTCGCGTACACCCGTGAATACACCCGTGTAGACGTCTCTCATAAGACCTGACGTGCAGTGAATACTACGCTTTTCTTTCTTACGCCAGCCTTTTTTCTTCTTTCAAAAGTCAAATGAGAGACAAGTTGTTAGTTCTGCATGTATGTGTGTATGCCATTCTACTTATAATGTGTTGCGTGATCGCCTCGAGTCTGGTACGAAGGGATCGGCCTATTGGGGCTGCTCCTCTATATATGTTACAAAGCTCGAGCTCTCGAACCTTAGGGATGTATATGACATCTGTGTCATATGTTACTGCCCGGGCCAAATTTACCTCACGGTCACGTTCTCGTTTTCTAATTTAACTAAGTACACGCTTTTTATTTAGACCTCCTCCAAAGCTCTTGTAGTGTGCGAATTGACCCATGCTCGTGCATCTCCGGTCTGAGAAGCCTCAAAGGAGAAGTTGGATCGAAATTTAGATCGAAATTTCAAACCACTCTACGAGAAAAGTGTTAAATTTCGAGTGTTGGGTTTAGAATTAGGCGGAGTATCGAGCCCATGGAGTGCTATGACGTTAAGTAAAATCTTACGCAAACCAAAGGCAAAAAAATGTCTATCGGTATTTAAGCACTTACAGAAGCGTTTGCAATATCACATAGCTCTCTCTCTCTCTTCTTTGCGATGAAAAAAAGCTGCAAGTATCAGCAAGAATTAAGCACCTCTATAATACAGGCAGGCCAGAGCCTCGAACCACCCACTCACCTACATGCACGCTCGCGCGCGCTGAAAATTGTATAAGCTTTCAACGTTGTGCCGTGCTACCGCGTGTTAAGATACTTGAAATTTTTCGTGTGTTGTCTCGGGCGTCGGGCAAAAGCTTTTAAAATCTCGCCTAATCGCTTCTCGCTCTCTATTTCTACAATGTTACTTTATACCTATCCCATATGCACACAGACACCCAAGCTCTCCCAAATTATAATACATAACAGCCATTACACATTCTCTCTGTCTTTTCTCGTGTGCTCACACTACACAGCCTCCAATAATATCTCGGCGTCTCTCGAAAAGCCAACTTCGACGTGCAGTTTGTGCGCGCCGCAGCGCAACCATGCACACATACACACGGCACTTTCCCTCGCGTGTTTTCGTATTATGTGCCTTTATGCAGCAGGCTGCAGATCGGCGATCGTCGAGTCGGGTCATTATATCGTTATTATATCGGCGCGCCACTCCGAGGCTTTATTTATACGTTCGATTAGCCGGAATGGCAAGAAATCAAGAGCACTCGCGGCACTGCTCACGCCGAGAGACGGAGATAATATTGCAGTCAACGAACGTAGGTACATACACGCGCGTTACTTTTTTTACACATTTAATTTCAACGGATCCGCTGGTATACACAACGAGTGAGCCGTGCGCTATACACCGTACACACGAAAGTTAAAGTTGCGCGAAAACGATCGGGAGACTCGATACGCGCGCGAAACTCTTCACACCCGGACGATCCGAGAAAGTAAGTGTATAAGATCTGATTGACAGTACTAGAGTAGCTGGGCTACTTAGAAGCGGGGTGGCGAGATTGACACCTCGACTACTCCGAGGAATCGAGCCCCTTTCGCGCGCTTCCCCGAGATTTTCGTGAAACAAGGAGCGATTTTCAGCCCGTAACTATATCTATATACGTAGGTATATACGGTAGAGCCGAGGCGGCTCGAGTAGACGTTCGCGAGATCTGTAATCACGCAATGCAGCGTGGCGCTAGCGCGAAATTGGCGCAGCTTTTCCAAGCCATGCCGCGACGATAAGCCTCCGTGTTCGCCGAGCTCGCAGTCCACGGGGTATATTTAATCGGATCGCGAGCACGATGTATCTAATCCTTCTTTACATAATTAATCGAGCGAGTATTTAGCAATTTTCCCGCTGCAGCTGCGATGCTATAAAAAAATGTTGATAATCTCGCGGAAATTGAGCGCAATATTATCAGAGCTCGAGCCGGGGCGAATTTCAGTGCACCACTACCCGTGCCGCGCCGACGTATAATAATCCACGAGTCGGGGTGCGGAGAACGCGGAAATTTTATAAACATACACTCGGGCTCTAATCTCGGAGCAGCGCTTATATGGTAAAATGTAAATTCGCGCTTATACAATGTTTGAGTTTCGTCTCGAAAGTGAGCAAAAATGTTAACACTATTATCACGATATCATTATCCAATAGCTGCTGCTGCTGCTGCTGCTGCCGTCGCCGTCCCTTCGAGCGATCAAATTGCTATATACCAAAGGAGAAAGTGAGCTCTTAGGATTCGTTTTATTTAGAGAAAATATTTGCCAAGCTAGTTGAGCGAGTCGCGAAAAATCCGAAAATCGCCTCCAACCGATCGCATGCACACACGCGCATGCAGCGTAAGCTTTTTACATAAGCTCGTACCAATTGATGTATATAAATATATATTGAGAAATTAAAAAGAAAAAAGTCATATTCAACATAATTTATATTGCACGCGAGGTCGAGGATAAATATTGGCCTATCAAGCATAAAAACCCATTGGAGGATATTATAAAGCTCGGTGCGTTACTGTAATGTGATACGTGTAAAAATGACAATTTCGCACGGTATTCGACGCTTCGCACGATTGCCGCAGATCATCTCGGGGAGAGAGAAAGAGAAAAAAACCAAGAGGTAAAAAGTTGGCTTACTTGCTCGCTCCCGTATATCGTATATAATTTTGGATTAATAACAGCTGATGGCATACTCAATCGAATTAAGCGTCGCGATATTTTTTGGGCAATTGGCCGATCGATGCCACAGCAGCGGTAGCAGTTAAGTTCGCTCCGAGACACATAAAGTGCCCAGACGGAGAGACATCACATACACATATAAAGCAGCAGCAGGATCGAGAGACGTGTGTCACGACTGGGCGCGCGGGCGTATCATATGTATTCGCTCGAGCTGGCAGCAGGAAAAAGGTAAACATGCCTCGCTCGCGGTATATTACGCTGTATGGGTGCACATATATACGAGAATCCGCGTGACGAAAAGTCCATTCACATAAAGTATATTAAGCACGAGCTCATGGGTACGAGAGAGAAGGAGAGGAGTTATGGGTTCTCCTGGCTGCGCATGTAATATCTTTGGCAGGAGCATTAGTTGACACGGGGACTCGTGTGATCCGTGCTCCTGGCTGCGCCCGCGAGTACAGCAGTATATATGTATACGAGAGAGAGCTGGAGTCGCGTGACGACTGCCTGCCATTGGATGGATTAAAAGTATACACGTCGCCCGGCCCTGTGTATGTGTGCCTGTGTATGTTACACATATAGGAGCTATGCTCGCGAGACAGAGCCAGGCCCTTTCACTACTTGGCAGCGGCACTGCAGGCAGCTTTCAGCTTCCACACACAAGCGCGCAAACACACACATATATAGCATGTGGAGTCACATGCAGAGAGAGAGAGAGAAGGAGCTCCGCACACACACGTAGACGCTCCGCAAGTATATGTGTATGCTATATGCACGTATGGCGTCCTTTAATGCCCCTACCGCGCACTGCACGCCATCGCGAATTGCCGTCACGCGAGCCTCGTCTCTCTGTACTCACACATATATACGAAACACGTATGCACATACACATGCACACACGAGTACGCAGTCGAGCGCGCAGCACGCAGACAGGTAAGAAGTGCTGCAGCCGCCGCCACCGCCGCAGCGTATATAGACGCATCGATGCACGAGCTCGTGCATGCATGCATGCCACTGCGATCTCGAGGCTCATAATATAAAAGCAAAGGCTTGTTTACCTCGATTTAAATATTAAAACTAGCCGCGCGCACGCGTTGCGACAAAATAAGCCACTATATTTCCCGCTGCAGCCTTCTATGCCTGTATGTACTCGAGTCTCGAGTGTGTGTGTACCTGCGCACGATCGTCAAGCTACGTACGCAGACCACCGTGGATTAGATAAATTATTTAACGTTCTTTTTTTCTGCTTTCTTTGCTCTTTTCATTCAACTTCATCTAATAATATGCTAATTTTGCCTACTTTGCTTGTTTTAGAGTAAGCTACAGTACCATACACACGCTCGTAATATGTGTGTATATGAGTCGTGCAGCGCCAGGCTGTTTGCTAGATTGCGTGCAATATCGATAAACAACCCTCAAATTGGCTAAATCGAGGAAATTTGTAATTTCATACGTCTGTGAATTGCGGGGCACTTACGGAGGATAGGTATACTGTATATGCAGAGTATACAGTACAACGCCGAGCTCTCGCACCGATTGATTTAAATTGTTGCTAGACTTTAGCAGTATACGTGTATGCACTCGGCACACCGTGATCCCCAAAGTATGTTTGTGTATGATTTAAAAGTGCGACACACGAAATGGATTTTCGTGTAATGTGTAAGCCGTGTAATGCGTCGCTGCGGGATCAAGTCTAGCCGGAGCTCGCACGCTCGCGCTCTGTATATATTATACCGAAAGTACGCGAGAAAAGCATTACAGATGCACACCCAATTTGCCTGCGCGCGATACGTATATCGCACGAGCGCGCGCGGATGGATACAGCCTAGAGTCCCTTATATACTAGAAAGTTTGGTGCAACGCAAAGCTATAGCTGATGTACACACACACACACACACACACACACTCAGAAAGCAGAGACGAGGCGAGTTGATAGCGGCGTATAGAGAGGCTAAAAGTTCGTTCGCTCGCGCAGTCAAAGCTAGCTTTCGAAAATGTTTTCCAATTAGCTTTAAATATTAGCCAGAGCTACTTGAATAATTGAGTGACATCAAATGTCGCATATATATGCTCGAGTCACTCGGTGGCGGCTCGATCTGCACGGGCCTCTTATACCTGTAGCCGCCGCCACCATACCAACGCTGCTACCATCGTGGTACACGACAAGGTATACACTTTGCAGTTATAGCCGCGCTTCGCATAGGAGCTACTGTTTCTATTTCGCTCTATTACTTATTCCCTCTGCGCACACCAGCTATAGTGCTCTTCTCCTTCAATTTCAAACACTCAGCTACTCTTCTGCTGCCTCCTGCTTCTTCGTCGTCGCCGTCGTCTTCTTCTTCTTCTTCTTCTTCTTCTTCTTCTTCTTCTACTTGCTTGGCTGGCTTCATCTCCGGTGTAGTTTTTGCCGCTCTCGCGCGAGCTCCGTAGTCAGCCAACCTGTGCGCCAGCCTTTGAATCGCTGCTTCTGCTGCCTGGCTCGAAGCTCAGTTATGCACGAGAACGAATCGCTAAATATGTTCTTTATCAAGGGCTCTTGTCAAAAATTGAATACGGTGAGCGAGTGAGTGAGAGAGAGAGAGAGAGAGAGGGAAAGAGAGAGTAGCAAAACACCAAGGCGGAGAAACGACACTTGCTACCGTAAAGCCGAGATATTTCGTTACCTGCGCTGCTGCTATAGCGAGAGTAGCGATGCCCTCTCTCTCTCTCTCTTTCTCGAGTGCTCTAAGGAGCTCGAAGCATGTCATTCAGTCGCTCGACATTTGTTTAATTTAATCTCGAGAGTTGTTAATACGATGCTTATCACGGCTCGTATTTTCCGTTTAATCAAATACATCTTCACACACTTTGGCCGACTGCGCCTACGCATACACTACGTATACCTTGAACCGTTACTTCATTTACACTTTGTATAATTATTGTTCGGCTTTTATAGATACAGCTCAAGCGAATAACAGCTGCGTAACGAGCTTTGACTTCCACGTTGACGGAAAATTTTCCTCCTGTGCCTGCATCGTTCTTTTTCTTTAAAGCTGTAGCTGGAGAAAAATATATACACGAAACTATAAAAGCTGTGTAAAGTGACCTCATAAAGTTGCTAGCGCTCGCGAACGAGAAACCAAGTCCGGCGCCCGACTACATAGATTAGTGCGTGTGGCATTGCTACTGCTGCTGCTACTGCTCTATTATACCGAAGAAATTAGCGTCGATGAGAAATTGTGCACCAACATCGGGGGTGCCAAGAAAGCTGCTGCTGCTTCTACGTTCAGTCCGAAGCAAGGGCGTGAAAATTTGCGACGCCATTATCTACTTTAATATCCACTTTTTTCCTTCCTCCCTCTCTCCCTCCCTCTGCGTTCAGCCAAGCTTTATTATAGTACTACGAAAGAGCGCGTTTATATAACCGTTGAGCGGTGCAGTGATGCTGCTGCTGCGCGCTACACTGTATATATGAGTGTCACCCTTTGACTCGATTCTGCGCCCGCGTTCTGGATCTATATAGCTGCCTCGCATATTACTCTACGACCAGGCGCTCGATTAAACTTCCTCAAAGAGCTGCAACTTTTTTTCCCATCCCGATGACTGCTTTATAGTCGCGAGATGACAACTCGTTGGGCCACAGGTTAAATCTTCACCGATCAAAAATGAGAGCCTCGCCATCCTTTCAAAGTCATTTTTAACGTCGTGATTACGCACGTGCTGAGAAAAAGAAGACGCTCAACTCCTTGATTACGTATACTAATTTTTCTCGCACGTGTATAACGAAAAATTAACATGTATGCGTGAGATTACATACTCAGCACTAAATTCAAAATTGTATCGCGATCGATGACCCAATTCAAGCTTGGCTTTCTAACGTAGGTGCCAAAAAATCTCGAAAAGTCAAATATGATGATCCATCAATGCTGTAGTACGTTCGACATGTTGTGAATATGAAAAAAAAGGAGAAGAAGTTGACCGATCGACTGTCTCGAAACGACTTCATCATCTTTCTTTTATTTGTCTGTTTACATTGGGCGCGTATACATCGTAAATTTCTAATACAATTATCGTATGGCGAGACGCGATCATCGCTTGATTATTCCTCCATAATAGAAAACCCACAAAATAGCTGAGAAGCTATCTCGTCGCGTCATTGTTCCAGATTCGAGGTCGTACGTACATATCGCTAGACGAGCGCAGCAAGTGAAAATTTGAGAGCGAGTACAAGAGAGCTACTCGTTATATACCTGCTGTTGTTGCTGCTGCTGCTGCTGTTGTGTACTCCCGCGTGGCGCTCGTTTTCGAGAGCCGGCCATTGTGTGTAGGCGTGTGTGTGCTCCAAAGAGTATACGTATCTGTCCTGGATACATAGGATACGCACACGCGAGGCCGAGAGTCAACAACGAGCCGTAGTTTGCCACTTTTATACCGCCTGCCGCGCCCATAGCTGCGTCTTAGATTTCTAGCTGCGCGTGTATATCAATGCGAGCTGCGAAGAGAATTTCTTTCTGCGTTTTGAATGCATCGGCCGGGCTTCTTTCAAGCCAGCCCAACGTCCGCCAACGGCTTTTATAATATAAATAAAAGTCTTGGTGCTTTCTGCGTTGCGGGGCCCGGCGCGATCGATCGCTTCATTTTAGCAGCTCTCGACGATCGACGCCGCTGCCGCACGATGATCGCTTATATTCGAGACTCTACGTGCCACTCAAACGTATCCGGACGCGATCTCGCTTTTCCACCTGGCGATCATTCCGCGCCGTTATGCTGCAACCCCCCTCCGACCGACTGCTCCATGCAAATGCAATAAAATATTTTATTACAATGGATTTATTAGTATATGGTGTATGTATGTGTGTGTGTGTGCCGCGCGATAGTTGCTGCTCTCGGCGCAAGTATTATATACCTGGCGTAAAGCCGCTTTTATCGCGAGCTACCATATACTTGCTCGCTCGCTCGGCCGGCTGTATTTGTGTATATGTGTTTTTATAAATTTTATGCATCCATCCGTTCGCGCGCGCGGCCCAATGATCGCGTGCATGTAATAAATACATAAATGTATACGATATACTGCAGACGCACACACACACACACACACACACATAATACACCGACACGCAGTGCTGCTGCGGGAATTGATATTTGACGTCGGTGGTATATCATCTGATTTTACGAAATCGGCTGCGTTTATAGTAGTGTGGGAAAAATTTGCTTACACGTATACACTGTCAATAATATAATGTTGCGCGCACCAAGGATATAGATGCGCCGCGCACAGCGGCATATATCAATTGCAAAGGCTTGACTTTTTTGTTTTCAAAATAAATAAACACAACAGAGAGTCGTTCAAAAATGACGGAAAGCCACGGGAAAAGGAAAAATTATGCAAACATCCTGCGTGATCGTAATTACAGTAGTAGATGATGCCGAACTAGAAAAATAAACCAGTCAAGAGGCTAACTGAATACTCATTAAGACGATGATGATGATGATGGAATAAATGACAGTCGATCTCGTCGAGACAAAAGAGCATCCGAAAATACAAGTGTTCATCGTGTTTCGTCTTCGTAATATAATGTCTTTCCAAGCATGTGTGTGTGCGCGCGTGCGCTTAAAACACTCGACTACAAACCGTGCATATGTGTGTATATGTGCAGTGCACCTTATCCTAGGCACTTATCTATACCGGCACTCTCAATGTGTGTGTGTGTGTTTGTGTCTATACGCGCTGTAGCTACACGCGCTGTATTTACTTTAATAAGTTGGACATCTAGATAAAACTAGATAATTCATTTAGATAAATGCAGGAGAGCTCGCGCGCCCATGGCATTAGCAGTGCGCGAGTATATAGCAAGTGAGTGAGAGAGAAAGAGTCATCCCCACCCACGCCTATGTTACATGTATGCCTCGACTGCCACACACATACAGCACATATACAATCATACAGCTTTAATAAGCAACAATATCTTGATGGAACTAGACCATTTTCCGTGTATGGCATTTGTGCATTACAGTCGTTAGTGTAACACACACATACGCACGCAAAGACACACGCAGAGAACGAGGCAGAGTGTGCAAAAAGCGATTATAAACGAATATGCAGTGTAACACAAAATGAGGCCCATATATAAACATACATACATACTTAAGAACAAGAAGCGCCTCGCCGAGTGCACACAGCAGCAGCAATGCGGCTAAGGAAGAGGGTTAAGAAAACAGGTACTCGAGGGTCGTACCTTAAGTGTGTTTGTGTGTGTGTGTGTATGCATAAGTTGCAGTGCACGCGACGATGGCGACGTGGCCGAGCAGCGGCAGCAGCAGCAGCGAGCCCCGCAGGCCTGGATGTAATCGAACGGGCGCACATGTGTACTCTGCACACGCATATAAGCAACGACGACGATGTATAACGTAATAAGCAGTCATCTCTTTGTCGACGAAGAACCCGAGGAAAAAACATTAAAAAAATACATAATCGAGACTGGCCGCTGGACGTGCGCAGTTTAATGCGTGTACTTCGGCGGCTATTTAGGAGCTGGCAACGCGGTCTCTCGCAAAGTAGCCTCGACGCAGATTCCTCTCGTTTCTTCTCCCGCTTTGAGTCCGCGAGATCTGCTGCTGCTTTTTCCTCTTTATTTTTGCCGAGCTTTATGCGCGCGTATCGAGTGACGCCCCGTGCTCTTCTCTGTATAGAAAGAGATAATCACCACCTGATCAGGATGTTTGCGTCGAGCTCGACCTCCACCCAAGACGTCGTCTAACCCGTGCGTCTTTTCTTTCAAGTTCACTTTTGTACGTGTACACTTTTGACTCGAGAGTATAAAAACTCCACTTGCATTAATTAAATTTGAAAAAAATTAAATCGACGGCTTGGCTTGCTCGTGATTTTTCTCTTTCGACAAAACGACGCGTGTTTTTGAAAAAGAGCTACGGCGTGACGACAGAAAGAGAGAGATAGAGGGAGAAATCCTTTTGACTGGTAGTTATAATTTTAATTAAATAAGTTTGCAAAAACTACTGAAAGGCCCCAGAGCGTGCATGCTCGCGAGAGAGAGAGAAAGAGAGAGAGCGAGTACGCGACACAACAAAGACGGAAACTTTTATATCAGTAAAAATTATTTCAAAGTGAAAAGGACGACGGAGTAAAGAAGAGAGAGATGTACACACAGTCGGCAAAACGATGGCTTTAATTAAATTTCCTGGCTTAACATACAGATATTCCTCGTGACGTATATGCATGCCTATACCTATATACACGGTATACGTAGCATAACATGGCTCAGTTCGGCAGTCAAACGTTAGCTTTTTCATTTGTTTTTATCAAGAAAGGGACGCACGGCCATCGAAAAAAAGAAAAAAAATATTTATGGAAAATCCAATTGAAAAATGGGCGAGCTGCTGATGTTTATGCACTCTCTCACATACAGACGAATTTTCTCTCCAGCACGAAATTGAAAAGCAATTTCTCATCATCGATAGCATGTTATATACATACAGCATCCGATGGCGCGCGTGGATCGATACTCCGCATCAAAGTATTTGCGGGTGCTTGCGAGTTTTTCAAGCTCGCATATTATAATATCAAAAATTATCTACACCGTTAAATGAATAATTTTGATTAGTTTACAGACGATTGACTGGTAATACGGCGACGAGAGAGAGTTTCAAACGCTATTATACATAGGCTTCGTTTGATGTCTCGCCGCATGCTTAAATCTATATTATGCAAGCTCGCGCAGTACGGCACAGAAAGTCGTGCAAAGTGTGACTGCGGATCGATAGACATCGCTCGGCTGCAAACTTGTGTGGTGCAGCACGTTCTTTGTCAATGAGTACCACGATGTGCGCCAATATTACGCTCATATAGCGAATTAGCGTAACAGCTGCATTGATGCACTGACACCCAGATTAGACATTTACTAGTGCAAAGCATTTTTGCTTTATTCCAGCTTCGTCGAGGCCACGCCTTAATAAATAAAATCTAAATATGCAATCGTCATTACTTTATTTTCTCACAAATTCATCGAGGATACTGAGCGACCAAAGACTGCATTTACATGTGTTGAAAACTCGAAAAAAGTCTCGTAGCCTCTGGAAGTTTTTTCAAGACAGACGTACAGGTTTGCAGTTGCTGCCGGTCACCTCTTTTGCTCGTGCGTGTCTCGAGCTTCTTAGTTGAAATTATGTACTCGTTACGGAGGGAGACGTTTAAGGTCGTCGCGCGGCGCGCACGGAAGAGGCATAAGTAGCTCGGGCAAACTTTTGACACTTACTATGAATGCGGGCCGCGGTATAACGTGCAGTGTCCGAGGGAGAGAGAGAGAGAGACAGCCGGTTGCAAGCCACTGCCTCGCGCGAGACGTAGACTCGGCACAAGTACTTGCCGCGCGCGTTCCCGCATGCATATATATGAGCTTTATACGGCGAGTCGCTCGAGTCTTTGGCATAATTGATGATTCCTTTAATAGGTATACATCATGCCATATAAATGCTCTCTCTTTCTCTCTCTCGTTCTCTCTCGCTGCAGCGCAGCTCCTTGCGTATATCATACGCGTGTCTCGAGGAGACTACTTGTCCCTTTGCCTCGGCTCTCGAGTTGTCTTCTTCTTCTGCGCATAGCGTCTGCAGCAGCATATAAATATAAGCGAGTAGCAGAATATGTATTTTTTACGCTGCTTAATTGAGAACGGCCGAGGCGTACGACGATGACTTTAATCGCTTCATATCGAGTCCAAAATGACTTTGCTATCGTACTCGACGCTAAATTGACAAGTTTTTTCTTTCCTCTTTATTTCTTTGCTTCGTATGCTCGCTCGCTGCACTCGATCTTTTGTGGGAAAGCAATTTTCATATACGCCGCGCGCACCTTGCATGTTTATATTGTATACGCGAACGATGTGGGGCTGCCCGCTACTGCGCTGCTGTCATGCCACTGCACAACGAGCGAGTTTTATAAAAATGGTAATAACCAATGAACGCGAACTCGTCCGCACTGCTACTGCCGCTGCTGCTGCTTCCAAGCTGGACGAGCTCTCCGCATCGTATCGCGTATGTATGCAAACTTCTTGGCCGCACGGCGAAAAATTAATCTTTCAGCATATAGCCTTGCATATATACAGGAATGTCGTTGGGTACACGTCGAGCTCTCGCAAAAAGAAAACGAGCGCGAGGATGGAAAAAATTGATTTTTATATACGTACAGGTATATAAGGCAGGTGGTATGGCAGTCGACGGAAGCTCGACGCATCTATGGATTGACATGGGCACGAGGCAGTGGAACGCCCTCCGCGCGGATGGATCTTTGCGGTCGTCAAACGATGCATCGTGTGACACATTGACGCCACTCTTCTATCGGGCAAATACCGCCGTTCGATAGACGATAAAACTCCTGCTGGACAATGTATAGCAGCCGAGGACGAAGAAAAGGGGTAGCACGCACGATCGGCGTCGTTAGCTTTTGTGTAAGAATATGTATGAGAATATACGCTCGAGAGTCCGAATCAATTGCACAAAAAGACTGTAATCGTGGGACTAACGAGCAGTGTCGATCACTCGACTTCTCGTCCGGCTTCTCGGCTCTCTTTTTTGGCAAAGGCTTTTAAAGCATTACGCACCTCTCTCGAAGTTCGATGTGCCTCGTCTGCGTGCACGCAGTATACGTAGCTGCAGTAAATAGCCATTAACGTCGATCTCTCGTCAAGTAACGCCGCAGCCGGAGCAGCAGCAGCAGCAGCATCCCGCAACAAAGAAGCGAACAAGTGGCAGACTCTCTCGCGCGATCTGGTGTATGTACGCAGCTTTTTGGGCAGCTCGAAAAAAAACTCGAGAAGCACACGCGCTCTTTTGGCACACACGAGATACGCAGCTCGTCGAAATTTCGGCGGACATTCGAAACGAGCTGGTCTGTGCGTGCATTTACGCGGCTGCGCAAACTCGCTGCGCCGCTACAACCCACGACGACCACCAGCTGCCTATCTTCTTTCTGTTTATGTGCTGTACACCCCTTTCTCGAAAGAGATTCAAGGTCCTGTTTGGGCAGAAAGTCTCGCGAGTTGAAAAATATATTATTATACATGCGCGAGTTGGCCTTCCCTTTGAAATCTTAATACGATAAGCACAGCAGCAGCAGCAGCAGCAACAGCAACAACAACGCGAGACGATGTATTTTTTATTCGCGCGCAAGGTGCTCCCGCGCGAAGAGCCACGCAAGGAGCCATGCGCAAGGAGAAAAGAAATAAATGCTGCATAGGTATATATAATATACGAGAGGGAGGAAATGCATACACAAAAACTCGGCACGTCGCCGCCGCGGCGCAGCGCAGACACGTATAGAAATTTGACATTGAAGGCAAGAGCGAGAGAGAGAGAGAGCTGATAAATTACTTTGGCGTTTTTTTAAACGAGTTGTGTATCTCGGGCGTTTCCGTGCGCACAGTTGAGAGAGCACAGAAGAGAGGCAGCGATGCAGTGAGCGCGCGTGAATGTATAAAACTCGACGGTAGTGTGCGCGCTTGTGTATACGAAAACAGAAAGAGGAGCTGCTGCTGCCGCTGCTCCCCATGCCCCAACCTGTTTTTCGGTTTTACTGCTTGCACGCGCGATCCACGCCGGTAGATAATCTACAAGACCACGAAATGAGCTCGCAGTTCAGCTCCTATATGTATATGCAGGCACGTACGAATGCACACACACGTACGTAGCCATGGACTTAACACACATCTGCGTTTAAACTACGGTGTGTGCTTGGCTGTAGCCGCTGTGTATTTCGCATTGCCGAAATTTATTGTTTTCATCGTGAAGTAAGATCTAGCTGGGTAATGTATCGACACTCGGCCTCTTTTTCTCTCTCTTTCTCTTATGTATTTACAGTTGTGCGCATGTGTACCTATACAGCCGCGTGCAGTTTTTGGTCTGCAGACGTTCGAGCCGTATAATTATCATTGGGTGCATTTTTAGAAATGAAATTTCGCTCGACGCACGAAGCAAGCTCGAGAGAGAGAAAGAGATGCGATTGCCCGAGTGTCGAAAATGAGCGGGCTCGGGCGCGCCGCAATTTGATTTTTAATCTTCTATTATCCGAAGCTTCGATCATACATAATCGCGCTTAAATCGAACTAATGCGCATTTAGAGGTATCGGGATCATCGCAAATGCTATATCTATCCCTGATGCACTGCACAGCTCGACCACCAAAAAGTATACCCAGCCTGAGAATCGACTCGCGCCTCGTACAGATTATATCTCGATCAGTGGATATAGAGTGGGCAAAAAAAGGAGCGCATTTGCGAGCTGACGTAGCAGCGCTGCACACGGCCAAAATACGCGATGTAGAGTGCATACTATAGCTGCGCGGCCCAAGTCGTTTGCTCTCTAACGCAAGAAAGATGCCGCACACGAGCCGCGTCAGAGTATCGGCTTTCGGTATTCTCCTCCGCGCGGCTCGAGATTCACCACCTGCAACTTTTCGTATTGTCTTTCACGAGCGGCCAGTAAACTGCGCAGTGGCCCTTTTTTCGATATGTTTACGCGTACGCGGCGCAGATATATACGTGACAATTATCGAGCGATTTCGCCGCGGCGGCGGATGGCGGTTGACGAAAAGTCGAGAGGGCCGCGTACCGACGACAAGACGTACGCCGATGATTCCTAAAGAGATTCCGTTTCATATAAAGTACGCCGGGGCTCGGAACGGTAATGCTCCGAAGCTCGTATCTTCCGAAGCGTACGTGTGTGTGTGTGTCTGTATGTACGATCAGCGCAACGCAGTTTGCACCGATGCAAATAAATGGGCAGAAGGGCGAAGAGCGCGGGAGAGAGCATCTCGTTTTCACCGATCGTAATTTCGCTTGCGAGCGTGCGCGCGCGAGGATGGAAACGGCGCCGAGGCCAAGGGAGCTGCCGCCGTTGAATTGCACTTTCTTCTCGTCCGTTTCTTTTTTGCGCCCAGCTCTTCGCTGCAACACGAGAGGTAGTACAGGTCGAAGAGAGATTATCCTCCTCTCTTGCTTCATTTTCTTCCTCCCTTTTTTTTCTTCCATTTTCGTTTGGCCATTTTTTTCGGGGCTCGAGCTCACACCGACTGCCGTTCGTGCCGCCGAAGCCGCGCCGTAGCTCTGGCGTAATTGGTGTATTGTCTTGTTTGTGTATGTGCACACTTTGCACACATACACACGTGCGTGCAGAAGATCCGTAGGTCCTGACGTGTTGGACGACTTGAGAGTCGAGGTGGAGTGTTTGGGCCAAAGAGGAGTGAGCTGCTCTCTTTTGGTCCTTTGCTCCTTCGCCGTGTACTATACTGCAGCGTAAGTATACAGCTATACAGCTTTACACTCGCACACAAATGCCCATACACACACACACACACACACACACTCACACGGCAGCTCGGCAAAAGAGAAACGAGTGCGCGCGTGGAGAGTGACTCGAGTCTTTTTTTCTCGAAGCAGGCGGTCATGCAGGAGCGTAGGTAATCACGGATGGTAGAATTGCCTCTCTCATTCTCGGCGGTCGAGGCTCCCCCCAACTTCGAGTAGCTCACCTTCGCCTTGTAATATACTGATGGACAACCAAGTGCTTTTTGATTGGCGAATTTAGGATTTTAGGGTGCCACATACATATAGGCCATACACGCTCACATTCACACACACACCACAATTGTTGTATACATATTGCCAAAGAAAGAAAAAAGAAAGAAGCAGCTTTTTGCCTCGTGTAATTTTCTCGCGCGCTGGATTAAATTTGATTTTCGTTTCTTGTTATTCAACGTTTTGGCATACATTAATATTGTTCTGCATTTATAGGTATATAATACGTGTTTGGACCCAACCATAATTGACTTATGCGTGTTTACAATATTTTTCGAACAAAACGTCGTTTATTTTAGCGAATCAATATTCAATGAGATTGGGAAATTTGAATACTCGCCGGTCGAGCCGGTCGGTTATCAAACCCCGCATCGATCATAGTTACGACGTCGTGACGGCAACCGGCGAAATAGCACCGATGCTCGCTATAGTCCGGAATTTGGGAAAAAAACTCGCGTATAATTAAATTACACGCGTGTACAGTGTACAGTGCGCAATGGGAAGGAATCAAAGTGTGAGGAATATCTGCACAGCAATTGATACAAGGTTGAGCGGCGAGAGAGTGTGGTCGAGGTGCAGCAGAAGCCGTTGTACTAATTTGGCCGTGCCGCCGCCGACGGGCAGGTTGAAAATGAACAAAAAAAGAAGAGAAAAAAATTGCGAGGTAAAGAAAGGAGGTATAAAAAGACTGCGAGGGAAGTTGCAGTAGCTATATCTCGGCGGATTTGCGCGCGAAACACCTGTCTCGAGAACGCGGCGACAAAACGATCAGCCGCAGCCCATTAATCAAAAAGAAAGAGAGAGAGAGAAAGAGAGCGAGTGGGAGGAGAAGCGAGGACTGAGGCAGTGAACAATAATAATCTCCCTCACATGTAGCGCGCGAGACACTTTCTGACGTTCTGCTCCGTGCAGTGTGTAATATGTGACGACGACGACGACTGCAGTGCGAGTGGAGGACCTTTATTATCGCACTCTGACTGCTCTGCACTCGTGTCGCGCGCAGTATACCTGCTATTAAATACTTATAATAGAGAGCGCGTCGTCGTCTCACGATCGTTGCTCAACCTGCTTGCGCTGCAGAGATGCATTGTTTCGCCAATTCATTATGAGGCATTTGAAACGTTAAAATATTCCGCGCGACACTTTGAATCGCTTCACTCATTTGTATTATGCAAATCGATAATATAAATCTGTGGCTGAGGCTTTTGCCGATCGTTGCAAATAATCGATGCACAACAAGCAATAAATATCCCTGCCCGAATGAAACAAGCTTTTTAACGAGGATACAAGGCTATTATGGATGTCTATAATACGTGAATGTGTTGTTTCTCTCGCTCTCACTCTCTCTCAATCTTCTTTTCTGATACAGCGAAAGGTTGACCTTGGCACAGCTCTCGTGTGCGTATTATATATATTTATATTATATTATATTATATACTAGCACGCCAGTGTAAGCCAAACGGGCTCTGAGGTTATTTACATGAATTATAACTTCCTCCTCGCGCTCGCGCAGATTTCGTGAATTTGTCTCTATCGTTGCCATATTTGCACCGCAAACACACACACACACACCCAATTCCCCTAGATGCCGCAGTACAGCCAAGTTAAATGTCAAAATTCGCAAAGTTTGTTCTTTTACGCGCGCAGCAATTGTCGGTATACGTACGTGGCTCGTGTATACTTTTCACAATCCTTTGCATTGTCCGATAAGAAGAAGCGACGAAATTATCTCTTCTGCGGACTTATATGTCGATGACGCAAGGCCAATTTGTATAAACACACAACAAACTCCGAGTCGGTGCAAATATTAATCGCTACGAGTTGACCGACTCGTCTCCGCAAAATGTTCGTCCTTGCACCGTCCCCCACTGATAAGGCAGGAATCGCGAGGATTGCGTGAAAAAAATCACTTTGTTATTTAAGATATTTAATTTTATCGTACTGTCAATAAACTGTATTTCTTTGAACGGCACTATCAGTTTCTTTTTACTCTGTCTCGTCGAAAAGCATGTTTCGTTAAGAATTCTGCGAATGAAAAATTCGAGAGACGAGTCAAGTTTCGTTAGCTGCCGAGTTTAGCCTAAACGACACATATGTCGTCACCCTATTAGTGCATCGTTATTGAAAATAGAAGTAAGATACATACGCAACGTCGTTAAAAGCTGCATATCCTCATTGGTTCTAATGTTTCTGGCGTCACGTTTTACGCTTCGGGCTCTCGACGCCCTGACACAAGTGGCCAATTACAATTTTGATTTACAACGTGTCGAGATTAATAAAAACTTGAAAAATGGAGCAGCTATACAAGAATTAGACAGCTTTTGGTCACCGTGTGAATCTTTTCCCACCAAATGCAGAGCGAGTCTCGTTCGATAACCCGCTAAGACTTACGTTTTCTCTGGCGCAAGCCAAAGTTCCTGTTCCCAATGAGCTAATCAATTCGAAAAATCGCCGATATCCGAATTTTACCGTGAAACCGTGAAAATCCGAAAACGAGATTGAATATTTACTAGTGTAATTAGGTAGAACCTAGGCCACATAATAGATAATATATTCACGCGGCGCGTCGAGAAAAGTGAATTATTATCAGCCCCTTAATCATCAAATATTTGTCATTCAGATGAGCTTAATAAATTCCGAAATCGTGGACATTCATCAATGACTCCTCGCGTATATTATAGTGTCGCTTGCGCGCGCATGTAACGGCCTGTAAATCTTCCGCTCGCTTGTGTTTCTTATTCCCGTGACGAAGACTCGCAATGTGCGGCACGAATAAATTCAGCATCAAAACTTTTAACGAAAAAGTAGTACATCACACTCAGCGTATATACACAGGCACCACACAGCAAATCTAATGTAAGAACGAGGCGAAAGATTTAGTGAGCCAGCAACAATGTGTAATATATTGCCAGCATATTACGTAATTTTTCCGTGATTTCTACGTGATTTCGCGCGAATTCAGGTGGTGTATGTGTGTGTGTGTGTGGTGCGTTACACTCGTGCCTCGACTCTTGCTGTGCTCGACTCTCGAAATACGCGCAATACTTTTCATGTGTAAATTTCATGCCGTTACTTTTCAGTTTTCGATCTCTGCCGGTCTTACTGCTGCATGGGCTCCTTTTTTCCGCATCGAGCGGAAACGCGAGCTCTGATGGCGCGCGTTTGTTGTGATTCGGACACGCACCGACGCCTTGACGATCGCTCGCGCGCCGGCTCGTATTCATTATAACGTAACTTACGATCGAGTATACACGTGCACCTGTAAAGTCACATGCTGCTACTTTCACGAGGTTTATTTTGGAAGCCAGCGATGAGACACTTGGATGTGTCGTCCGTACTGTCTCTTCTGTTTTTTCTTTTTCTTTTTCTCTCTCGATAAGTATAGTTACGATAAACTTCCGTCGCGGAAAGCAATCGATACATTCGAATTTCCAAAAAATAAAAGAAAGAAAAGGAGCTCTGGAATTTATCAAGCTGCTGTCGTCGAGTCATTTGTATTACAATTTTTGCCTATCAAATTGCTCACTTTCGTTTAATCGCTGTCTGGGTATTTTTTCACTTGCAACTGCATTATGTTTCGGCCACTTTTCAGAAGCAGCAGTTAGCGAGAAGCCTCTCGCAGTAGTTTACAATGAATCAAAAGAACTCTTGGTACAACAAACTACTACTTCATAATGCTCATTTTTTTTTATTTATACAACATACGTAGCCGCGTGTATAAACTACGTTTTATTATATTATGTAGGTCCGTAAAGTTTTCTCTGTACAAGAAGTACATACATAGCTGCTATGCACGCGCAGAAAATCGCGAGCGGACGTTGCGACGAGAGTTTCGCCAGTTGCAGTAACACAAAAGTTGCTGCTTTCAAAGCGAGATCGCAGCGCAGCAGTAGCACACAATGTGTCCGAGTTGGCTAATACGAAATTACGTACATCCTCGCTGAAGCTCGCGTGGCCTGCATGCGAGCGCGAGTACAGCGAAGAAAGTGTATTTTCTCAGAAAACAACGTCTCTTAGCCGTCTTATATATTCGCGTTGCCGAATGAAATAAAATTTCAATCGTCTCCCTCGATGCGGCTACCGCAGACATAGCTCCTCATAAACAAATAATGTTCGAGTGCTGTATTTATGTTATAGATCACTTAGCACGCGGGGCGCAAAGCGAGCGGAGCAATCTGCATGAGCAATGCAGCGTCACGAGGCAGATCATTCGAGCATATAACGCTCACCGATGAAGCACACGAGGCAAATGTACGTGCGCTATATTATAATATATTCATGCGCATCGCGTAAAAAGGCCTTTGCATGCGCATTCCTTAGGCTTATTTTTCTCGCGCGGCGTAAAGTAAAACCATGAAGCTCGAGGGCTATGTACTTCTGAAAAACAATTCACTTTGCCGCTGCGCAAAACTGGACTTGCGCATGTATTATAAATGTACCGAAGTCGCCGGGGATCGGTGGCGCGGCAGTAGTAGCTTCTCTAATCTGCCGTGGCGGGATAGAGAATAGTACGAGCGAGACAGGTAAACGGGCGCGCGAGCGAGAGAGAGAACCGAGAAAGCCCCTGTTATGAGGAAGTTTGAGAACAGCATGTAGGAGCAGTTTCGTAAAAACCGGTAATTTCGCGCTACTCGCGCTCTTCTAGCTCGCGCGAGCAAAAGAGAGAAATGACAGAGCAACTTGTAGGTTTCTGTAAGTACACCTATATAATATACACATATATATCCACCTAATAGTGCTCGGGCGATTCGGAAAACTCGTAGCGCACCGGACGTCATTATATAGCGCGCATTATATGTGTGCGTAGTGCAGTGCAGGAGTCTACAGTGTACAGTAGTGCTCTCTTTCTCTCTCTCTCTCTCTTTCTTTCAGCCGCGCGCCTGCAATTGTGCATACGCTGAATAATGTTTTTTAAAGAGCGCACCTTTATATCGCTGTAAGACATTTTCTCTCTTTCGTTCTTTCTTTTTTGCAGAATAAAAAAAATGGCTTTTATTCCCATTAAAAATTTAATTCGTACGACCATTATTACGAATGCATATTGTATGCGCTCGCGCGGCGTACGTAATACACGCAGGCATGCGCAGCCCTGCGCTGGGGCACGCGCGGCATTACTCTTATATATATTCGGAAAAAACATTTGCTCGTGTTTTACGACGCTATGCCTATGCCGCTGTTGCTGCTATATATATGCGCGCGTTGAGAAGGAGACTTTATTTTTCAATTTGTGCTGCAGCGAGAGAAACCGAGAAGGAGGAGAAAGAGAGAGAGAGAAGGTGACGCAAAATGAGTTTTTAGCCAAATTACAAGACGTGAGGAGGTGCGAGCAAGCGGCCTTGCCTTCGGCGAACGCGGCTCGATCCGTTCGGCAATATATCGCATCGTATATATATATAATATACCTACACGACTCGAGCTCTTCTCTTATAAAGTATAAAAAGTAGTTGCCAACTTCGATCGCGGCGTATCTGCAGCCCGCAGAGTACGAGAGAGAAAGAGGAAAGGATTAACTCCGCGAGATGAGATGCTGCTTTTTGATCTGTCTCTCGGCTTTTTTTCGCGCTCAAACACTCGCAATTCTGCGCCTTGCGTCACGTGATACACTCACACACACATACATGCATACACCGGAGGTGAATGAGACGACGGTCGCTCTCATTATTTTTTTTCTCCTCCGAGTAATTATTTCATTGGTCGCGTCGCGTCAAGAGGATGTGTAAGTATTCCGTGAGTCGCAGTCGTGACTTTGTTAGTGCGCCTCTTTATTTCTGGCAAAAATATTATAACATTTTTACGAGAGAAAAAAAACGTTTTTATATGAATTATAAGAAGTCGAGTAGCTTCATAGCTGCTACTTATTTTTTAAATAAATGTTCATTTGACGTGTGTACTCGAATAATGATATATTTAATAGAATAATAAAGAGCCCTTTGCATAACTAGTATAATTAACAAGTGACATTTTTCTCTTCTCTTTCTCTCTCTCAGGCTGTCTTCTTCGTGCACGAAGACTCTGGAGCACGTATTTATACATATTTTACCTTGTGCATATAAAAATGTTCGTTTCAACGTCTCTCTCTCTCTCTCTTTTCTTTTTTCAAAGCGCCTCTTTGGTTCGCATGTTTGCAGAGCAATTCAAAGGATATATAATTTAAACATCGAAAGTGGCATTTACTTTGCGAGTAATTCAAAGCTATAAGTTCATATACATACGGAGGCACATTATATGCATAAGAATTACACACATACGCTGCACAGACAAGCTGCTATATTTTCTTTCCCTTTCATACGAAACCGTCACGTTCCAGATGATTCGGAAGTAACTATCAAATGACTCGGTGATGGCTTTTACTCGAGCCATCTACTACGTATATACTTAATTTACCTGTCACAACATATGTAAACTACGTTTGAGTCTCGGTGTGCGCGCATATTATAATAAATTGCCTACATGCATATTTTTTTATTTTTGCCCGACGCAGCAGCGAATATTAATTTTCTTAATGTATAAGCTAAAACTGATGAATTGGGAAAAGAGCCCCGGTCTGGTTATTATCGTGTTTTATGTGACTGCCTCCTTTTCTGTCTCTCTCTCCTTCATCCGGGCTGCGCGTAAAACATTAGACATTTAAAAGAAATCTCAAGTATCGGGCCGAGTACTTTCTAAATCGTTGCCAACAGGGATATTTTTCTTGCATATACTACGTAGTATGCGTGGTATTACTTATCCGGTCGTGTACGTGCGATTCGCGCACACACAGCTAATATAAGGCACACACACAGGCACACAGACTCGAGTCGGCGAACGTGCAAAATTCAAAGCTGTAGCGTATAATTATGCACGACGAACGAGTGCTCGTTCAGCCAAAGCAAGAAAAAAAAGGGAGTAAAGTATATTGCTCGTTGTGCAGTGCGCGCGCGCGGACGTCGATGTTTAATATGACATGAGAGAGAGAGAGAGAAAAAGCGAGTACAGAGGCTGCACTGCATGTCCGTGTGCCTGTCCGTGTTATTCGGGTAGTCTTTCTCGCGAGTATAAAACTCGTGTAGCTTTCTCAAAAGCAACGTCAGGACAACTGGACTCGATGTCATATCTATATACTCTGCGACTCGCGTTCGTATATACCTTGCCTACATATAGCTATACACACGCGTAAGCATTACACGTTTCTCTATATATAGATCGTTTTAAAGTGTATTGTACTGTGCTCGAGGTTCTCTGGTTCCGAAGGTGTATCATTTCACAAGCTGCTGCTGCCGCTGCTCGTTTTGCTTGTAAAACAGCGCGCACAGCTCACGCTGCAATGCTTTCATGTACTCGGAAAGGAGCAAAACTATACGTATATAACAGACCGCGCGAAAAGAAATAAATGCTTTTCGAGAAAAAGAGGCCAATATTATTCTTTCTCTTGCTGTTACTGCTGCAGATGCTGATGCTGTTTTATACGCATAACTCTCTCCTTTTATACCGAGAAATAAGCTGCGCGAAAAATATCGCGATGTCGGCGCTGCTGCTGTAGCTGCTGTCGAGTCACATCCAGCTCGCGCCCAGTATTCTATTATGTATATAGGTCGACGTCAGAAAAACGGCCTGATGCTTTTTTAATTGTAATTTTCCTCGAAAGAATTCGCCGCGCTAAGCTCGCGAACGCGCTGACATATTATTTTACGATAAGGTATTTATTTTCGCGCCTCTTTCTCTTTCTACCTCTCTTTTTTTTTCATTTTATTTTTTCCCATCCAATAGTTCGCGATTCCCGATCTTTTGCGATAATTAAAATATTCCGCGTTGTAAATATTTTCGTACTAAAAAAGTTATTTTGAAAATACTTGTTGAAGCTCGTAAAAAAATATAAGTGCAGAGCACGCTCGCTCTCTGCGCTTTTCTCGAATCGCGCAAAAATAGCGCACGACACATATTTTGTGCAGCTTTTCAAACTAGAGCAACGAGAAATTCCAATAGCTGCACTAGCGGATGATTGTAAAATACTTGAGTCAAAGCATGAGAGCGTGCGCAGCTGCATCGGGGAGAGGGAGGAATCGTTACGGAGCGCGTTTAAGAAAGCGAGTCGAAGGCAGAAAAAGCGCAAAGCTCGGTGCTTTCCGAGCTCGACCCTGGCACAAGCCCCGTAGAGAGCTTTGAAGCCGGATGAATTCGAAAGGGAAAATATGTCGGAGTACGACGCGAGATGGGCTGTGGCGCTCTCCCAGCTGGTGCATCCCATCTCTGCTATTCCATAGTTCGATTCACGTATATATCCCACCCTCCGCCAGCAGCAGTAGCAGAAGCAGCAGTAAAGCAGCACTAGCAGACGCAGTTCAACATTTCGTCTGCTTTTAATGGATTTTCTTACACGTTATTCGGGAAAGCTCCGTGTGACTGTGTGTCTCTGGCTCACTCCAGTTCGCTCTCGATTCGCTTCATAGATCTCAATGTATAATGCCGGTATATGCTCGAGGAGAGTCGAGCTATAGTAGCTCATCGTTGACTATCGAGGAACACAGAGAGCAGGAGAGAGAGAGAGAGAAGGAGTGCGTAATTGCTTAAATTAAGTACTTCCTTATCTTGCTCAATTCGTCATTTACCTCGAGGCGCTATATCTTTACCCCAAATACGGGCTGCGGCAGTGGTGGTGGTGGTGGAGACACGACGGCAGCGACTGTGTATACGGTTCGCTGGAGTGGAGAACACAGGAGAAAGCTCAGCTATAGGCTCAGCGAATTTCGCAGGGCTTCTAATACCACGTGCGATGCAATATTTTAGGATACATGTGTGTGTGCAAGCGCGCCTCACGCTCTCCCTGTAACATAAAGGATGACAGCTTTGTATCGCTTCTCTTCCCTTCTCCACTACTTTGGACGCTGCGAGGGAGGTGTACACAATGGATCAGACGAGACACACGATGATTACGTCTTGTTAGCTTTATTTTGTACACGCGCCGTTGCCATCTCTTTTATTTTCCGTCTTTTTTCCGATATACAGCCCAGTCTTTGCATTACTGCTTGTTGCCCGCTTGTGCTGTCTCTACTACTGCTGCTGCTGCTGCTGCTCTATACTGCCTTGGCTAGCGCCACACTGGGCTAGAGATAAAACTGCTGTACGTGAAATTGCTTTGGTGCGAGAGATACGTTTAACTTTCTCATTTTACGCTTGGCAGAAAAAGAGCTTTTCGGACATTGAGCTTGTGATTGTTGACATTTGGATTATGCTAAGGCACGTGGGCTATTTATACAGATATACGCTTTTCGCTCGTCTTTCTACGTCTTCTGCTCTACTCTCGAGGATATTACGCACTCCGCCTAAGGTGTATAAGCTCGCGATCTGTAAACATTCATCTACATTTGGGGTGGTGACAGTAAAAGAAAAGATTTCTACTCAAGCGGCCTCGCATGCTTTGTTTATGAACGTTTCGATTTCCTGTACTACTTGCCCGAGTTGCTACACACACATATATTGGGAAAGAGAAAAATGTGCAAAGCTCTGCGCGAGCTCGGATGGAGCTCGGCTTCGACTCGTTCTATTTGCTCGCGGAGCAAACGACCATTTACTTATTTCGAGAATAAACACTAATGTTTACTTGCTTTTTGTGAGGCTCGCTCGCAAGAGAGGCAAGTACATGCTATAATATGGCGTGTTCGCCGTTGCTGCTGCTGCTTTGAAATCATGTTGATTTATTCGAGACATGCAGCGCACGAATATGTATATCAAAGTATCTTTGCTGCGATGCTCGTACATATATATGTATAAATAAATAATTGCAGCGAAACCGCACGTACACCGATCAAAAGCCAAATTGAAACGGATAAAAAAAACCGAACGTTTACACAAATGCACACTGCAGGCAAGCTGTGCGGGGGAGAGTCAAAGGCACGCAATCTGTTTCTGGTAAACTCGAGGCTCGCTGCGACTGCCGCTTTACTTTTCGCAAAGTCGTAACCAGGTCTCGAGCGCGCCGTGTTATAGCTATAGCTGACAAAATAGAAGGAAAAAAGGACGGAGAGCGATAACGATCGGTCGAGGTGACAAGTCGCTCGCACTCCCTTTTCTTCTTCTTCCTTTTTCATTATACCGCCGTAAACAATTGTCACCGCCCAGAATAAACAGCTCGAGGGATTTTTGGAATCAGAGCCACCTATATAGAGTGAGAAGAGGACGGACAGGTATGTATAGCAAGCAATATATACACACACACGCGATATAGTGTGGCGACGCTCAACAGGCTCGGCGAATTTTCGCCGAGTCTCAATCACTTGACGACACAGCAAGCGATAAGAAGTTTTTCGGACGTGACAGGATAAGGGGTTATCGGCAGGGCTCCAGCTGCGGCCTGCAAAGCTTTTTTGGTCCAGTATCTATGCGCTAGAGCCTCTTGGACATGTCGATAGCAGACTGTATAAACGTAGGGGCGATAAATTGTTGAAACTTTTCTTCGTTCGCTTGTTTCGGGTCTCTCCATCTCGCCTGTTTTCTTGCCTAAATGCAGCTTCAAGAACCTCGGGGGTTTTTTTTAAATGACGAATGTGTTTTCTTCTCTTGATCGCTGTTCATAAATCGTTAAAATTTGACGAAAATAGCAGCTGCAAAAATTGAATAAAGAGCAACAGGTCACTATCTTTCCCGTGTATGGAAAGCTCGCGCACACGAATGTGCGGACTAAAAATAGTAATCAGTTATTTCATTGAATCGGGCGCGCGCGCGGGGAACACGTCGTGTCGCAGCTCCGAGTTGATATTACATTTTTTGCATCGCTTCCAAACTACAGTTGCAGACTTCCACGAATCTATGCTATACGGCCGCCACTCGCGCAGTCTTTTAATCCAATAACAATTAGCCCGTAAATGGAATTCGCACTCGGGGCAGGCGATACTCGACTTCGCACTAGCCATTTTTCTCGTCAAGTTTCGCACGTGGCCTCTCTCTCTCTCTCTCTCTGCGCCACACGTACGTACAATATATATATGGGACGAACGAGAATCGACGAGGTGGCGGCAGGCAGCGGAGGTTGCGTCGCGCGCGCGTGAATCAAGTTTATGCCTCCATCAAGGCAAGGATGACTATATATTGCAAGCCAGCTTCACGATCCGGTCTCGAAGATAATCTTTTTCGGTGTTTTCGTCAGTCTCTCTCTTTCTTTCTCTCGTCGATGCGCTGGTGTTTGCTTATTTTTGCATGCCTGATCGTTGCAAAAACCCACGGCCACTTGGGGTCCTCTCTGGCTCTCCTCGAGCCTTATTACGATTCTCTGATTTATCGTATTTTGAGGGCTAATGTTCCGTCGATCGTTTTATCTCGCCCAGGCACTGATGAATTTAATCACCCCGGAGCAGTGCGATAAATTTTTTTTAAAAAATAACGAGGATGTAATATCGCCAGATAAAGTCGGATCTTCCGGGCGAAAGAGTGCAAGATTGAAGAATTTTTATTGCGAGTAAAATTAAGTCATTTTTCGATGTTTCTTTCGTGTATATAAACATTAGCGAATGATTCTATTTTAAAACTTGGCACGCTGTATCGAGTTTCGATTCTCCGGCTCCACGAATATTTACTTTAATAAATCAACACTCTGTACATATTTTATGAAAAATCAAGCGCGTCCATGTAGGCAAGCAATTTAAAGACTCGAAATACAAGAAAATGTTAATTTTATTATGCCATGAATAAGTCGATCTCGGCGAATATAATATATTCGCAGTTAAATTATATCCTCGTTTTTAATTGCAGGCCGATAAAGACGTCCGCTAAAATCGTAACTCCGAGCAAGCAAGTCGTCAACTCTTTCTCTAATTTTTTCTCCATTTTCTCGCCTCTCTGCGAGCTCTTTCCTGCAGCGCGCACACAACAGGTTTTCGAGCGTTTCTTTTTTCACGCGCAGTCATGTTCTTTAATAGTGCGAATGTACGCCACACCACGGCCAGGCAGAGATCTCGAGTGCGGCAAAAAATCGACCTTCAAAGAGTCTAAAAACCAGTTGGGACCTGCATCGTACGTACACGGTATATATGTATATGTGCGGTGCAGCTACCCTTGCGTGTGCCATCATTATCCACGGAGCAGACTGTTTTTGTATTACTTTTTTTTTAACTCAATCTGGCATCAATTTGCCCTGAATAGCCGTCGAATGATTAGCCAAGTATAGCAGACGAATTTCAAAAGTCGAATCGCTGTGGAGAGCAAAATAATTAACTGGTAGCCCACAAGAAGGATCGAAAATGTCCAATAAGTTAGAAATTAATGTGCCAATAACGATCGAAGAAATTTGCCACGGTAAAATATATTCCACTTCTATGCTTTCCTTCGTTCTTGCTCGTTCGTACAAGTAAATTTGTATCATCGTGACGCTCTCTTTTGCCATTAATTTATTCACAATTATTGCAGCGAATGTAATACGGCGTCAGTTTTCGATACTGCACAGAAACGATCGAACGGCCCTACGTGCGATATACGACGACAAAAAGTCGTGTCGTGCTATTGATAATTTCCTCAGGAATGCGTCAGACTCGAGAGATGCAAAGTTGGCGAGAGTGAGGAGAGAGAAAGAGCGAAAAAAACGTACACAGGAGATAAAAGAAAGATATTATTTTGTAGCGGTTCGTGCGCGGCATCGGGCCGTGATTTAGCGGTATTGCAGCTGCGCCGAGGCACACACAGGAAAAAACAACTGGCTTGCCTATATACCGAAACTGGGCTAATGCGCCAATGATAAGGGAGTAGAAAATGCTTGTGTGAGTGTGCGAGAGTAGGTATACAAAAGCAGCCAACTGCAGAGTGCGCGAGAGCTGCTGCTGCTACTGCTGCTCTCGAATAATTATGCAAATATAAAAACGTTTTGTATATAGCCCAGATTAATGCGGCTGGCATATTATAACTATACGCAACTGCTACTGCTGTATACTCTTGCGCGCAATATTAAATGCACACAGACACGGGCACACGCGCGAGAAAATGAATATGATTTGCATTGCGCTGCGCTGGTTATAAACGTAACGCCTCGCACGCGCGATGTTCCTGGACTATCGCAGCTCAGTCTGTTTTTCTGAGATAAAAATTATGCTCGTTCTCCCTCATCAAAAGGTAGATAAGCGAGAAATTTACGGATCGTGCGCGCTTTTTTCCCTTTTTTTCTCTCTCTCTCTTTATCTCTCTCTTTTTTTGGCTACCCGACGAACTGGCGAGAGGGCAAAAATTCAAGTTGCACAGCGCCACGCCGCGTGACGACGACGACGGAGAAAAAGCATACCTTTTTCAATGGCTGTTTTAGCGTATCGATCGAATTCTCCCGGCTTGTTTTACACACAGCCGGCAGAAACCTACTGCAGCGCAGCGCAATACGTATAGGTATACGAGCGCACGCTGTCGTATGCCTCGAGAGTCGAGAATTCTAATTCCATTTCCGCATCCTTTCACCCGAATTCCTTCGATTCGGGGGGCCTTTTTCACTATCGGCGTGTAATCGAATTCTCGCGCTGCGTATATATGCATGTAAATATATAAGCGCGACTGCGTTGAAAAGTCGCGTTGTACGTCCGTTGCGCAAAGCGCAAATACACACCTACGGGCGTTCAATGCCGGCTCGCTTCGACTCGGCTAGTTGCTGGTCCATTGACTCGCGATTCTAAATTGACTTGGAGTTTTGTGACGAAATCGCGCGTATGCATATATGTGCTCGTGCGCAGTCACTTTCCACGACACGCGCTTATCGCGTCAAAGTTTTTTCATCGATTCACTCGATCTCTGCAGTTACATTTGCAGTAACTTGTTTTTATTATTCTTTTTTGTCTATAATTACCGAGTGCCGTGTACCAGCCCAGTCTCAGGACATCTGAATGAATCAATTAAAGCATTGACGAAATTCTCGACTCGGGCTGAAAGCGACGATCGGTCTCGTTACTCGTAATGTTTTTCACGTTTTATCGTTCGTAGCTTTTCTCTCTCTCACTCGGAACGCGGCGGCGGCGGCGGCTTTTGTAAAAGAGTTAACACCTTCTCCGCTCTTCTCTTACTCCATCGTAGCAGTTGCAGTATTATATAGCGTCAAAAGGTAACGCTAATCGTTGCTCCGCTTTGCTCTACTTCGACTAGCTTACACTTCTTGGGCTTTGTGAAATGGCAAAACAAAAGGTGCAAGGACGAAGGGGTACGCGCGAGAAAAGAGAGAGAGAGAGAGAAACGATAGAAAAAGAGCCGGCACATGAAAAGAGAGTCAAGTACAAGAGCTTCCTGTGCGCGCGAATTACTACCGAGGCGCTCGGAGAAACGTGACGATGTGATGTTGCTGCGGCGCAGGTCGGGGCGAGAAGCGAGAATGGCGGACTGTTGACCCTGCACAAGTCGCGGCGCAGTGCACTGCGTGTGTCTGCGCGTGTGCAAAGTGAAAGTGTACCTATACTCGAGCATGAGGCCGCGTGATAGAGCGAGAGAGACAGAGAACGAGAAAAAGACCCCCCGGTGGCTTTGCCGAGCGCTGCCTCTATTAATTTCGATCCTTAGCCCATGAATGCTTTGCGCGCGACCGAAACGCACGACGGAAAAAAACGACATTTTACTTGCTGCGAGCATGACCGCCTGCCCATGCACAATGAATAGCTGCGGTGTCGGCGGCTAAAAACTGGCTTTTTCGCCGCTGCAATCCAACGCGCCAATAATATTCCGCTCGCTGGGCTTATCTGTTTTTATTTTCATATTTCAAAAGCTGTCTCGGCCGTTTAATTGAGACGTTGAAGGTTAATTGATTTGAATTATCGGTCTCCTTTGCGACTCTCTCGCGTCGTGGCCAGCTGAGCTACATGCTGTAGACTGCCAGTGCGGCGAGGAGAAGGAGCGAACCCGTAGAAAGAGAGTCGCTTTGTCACTTATTTATGTGTTTATAAAGTCTCTCCGTTCATGTGCAACAACATGCATACGTATATATATGCGCCAGTGTAGCACATTGCTACATTAATACACAACACGTTACAGCTCGCGTATGTAGCAGTGCAGCTCGTTTCCCTTCCCGCTCGCTCTGTATGCAGCTTAACCATACGTACTATATATATGCCAAGCAGCTCTCGGCCACTATACAGAACACAGACTCTCGAAGGCTACTGCACGCGCGTGATCCTGGAATTCGATGTATGTCGTTTTCTCGTACCAGCTTCGCGTCTCTCCGCTGTGTAAAGTCATTTATTTAGCCGGATTTTTTGGATTCGTTTCTTTTTTCTCCCTCCCCTCTGAGCCGCACGCAGAGCTGCAAAGAAAGAGACAGAGAGAAAAACACGTATTCGGCGCGACTGGCGCAATTAAACTTCGCGCCGAGGTGTGTAATTACCGCCCAATAGTGGCCGCTTATATGATTGGGTCCGCTCGCTGCAGTGTCAATAAAATATTAAGACGAATTAATTAGCTATGATACGTATGTAGTGCTACGCGTTCGAACGCATGTGTGAATCTGCTTCTGTACAGGATGCCTCTGTCCTTGACGATCGTTTCGTTTTTAACGAATTTAATAGATGATATTTCACAATTAATTAGCCCGTGTATACGCATATACGCGAGTGAGGATCCGCGTGCTGCAACGCACGCACGGATTTACGAGGCGGGCGCAAAATTGCAGCTGTTTATTTATTTTACACGTCGGCTAATGGATCGCCGATGGCTCATCGGGCCTCAATGATATCGAGTTACCCATCGATTCAATCGTCTGCATCGTGTCCACGCGCGCCTACATACGTACCTTTTCAGACTTAATTAAAGTTCTGCTGCACGTTATATCGTTCCTTTTTCAAAAGCCAAAGTTGGATTCTTGGCCTGTGCAGAAAAAATGCCAACTTTGGATCTTTGAAAAAAATGGTGGATGGATTATAGTTTTTAATAAGATTTGGGGACAAATCTGTCATCAAAAACTGTGCACGCATGAAAAAATGTGGGCAATTTGATTTATTCCATTGGTCACGAAGAATCTAACTGCACTGAGAAAAAAGTTTACCCTTGGCTCAAGGAGACTAGTTCCGTTGTGATAGCAGAAATAAGCTCAATTGGAACAAGTGCAATTTTTCCTTGTGACATAAAGAATCTCCACTTGCCTATCTTAAAAAGTTCTAACTTCAAAAGTTAATTTTTTAGTTTACCATCGTTAAGATCCACGAGGAGCTCCATTGAAATGAATTCCTCAAGATATGAAATGTTGTGGCGGGCGCCAATATCAATGAGATTTTTCACAAAAAATTTTATTATCATTTGATTTTTCATCGTGTCGTTTCGACTTTACGTGCACGAACTCTACTGTACACGTCGGATTCTACATCCTTATATTCTTCAACTGGGGTTACCAGCTCGCAAGCAGTGGCAGAGAAGAAGCTGCGAAAAGTCGATTCATAGCTTCGCTCCAATGACGAGGAACAAAAAAGAAATTAAGGTTCTTTTTCTTTCTTAGCGCGCTCGAAAATAAACGTTCATCGAATTGCTACTACGCAAAAACACCATGAGGTCGTATATAGACGCGCGCGCAGAGAGCTCGAGCAGCAGCAGCGGCAGTTGTTGCCCTTGACTTCCACAGCGTGAATCCTCCGCCAAGGCGTGAGCGCAGAGCGAGAACCGCACGTACAGCATTACACACTTACACACACACACACACACACACACACATATGTGCCGACTTGTGCATATGTATATAATGCACACCAACGATCGTTCTCCCTCTCGAATGGATTTTTCTTTTCGTTCTCTCTCTCTCTCTCTCTCGTGCCCGATGCTCGATGCAATGTAACATGCTCAATTAACCGTAGTTTGTGGACGCGGTCAAACGAGCCAGAAGAGTCGACGTTACGGTCTTATGCATTACACTCATAATAAAAGGAGAGTGTTTGAAAAGCCATCGATGGGAGTAATTGGCCCGATGAAAATCAGATGAATATAAATCGGTGTACGTACAGTTGGAGCGCATGTAAACGTATGCAAATGACGGTATAGAAGAAAAAAGTTTCGTCTTCTACGAGATGTTCTTTGACTTTCTTTGGGATGAAAACGAACTATGCCGAATCAAACGCGAGTCAGTTTATTTATCGAATAAATCAAATTGCCCACACTTTGCAAATCGACTCCTCGTTGATACGACTATAATTAAGTAATGAATCCCTTAATGCGCGAGAGATCTTTTTTCAATGAAACTTCTTCAATGCCCAGCTCTCTCTTAGACTGTAGCTCGATATCAGTTCTCTTATTTTTTTCCACGCTTTTTTTTGCTGCTCACTTTTAACTGTGCGTGTGTAGAGCCAAGACGAATGTATAATATCACTTTCATCGAGAATGTCTCGGGAATTGAAATTTTGCCGACGCGGGTTTGTATACAGGCGGCATTGTGCACGCCGCATAGAATCGCTTGCGCGAGAGAGTAACGCTGCGTCAAGAGTTAAATGAAGAGAAAATCGCGTGCCATTATCAGCTGCCAGCTATGAGACGATCTTTATTGCTACACTTTTTCGCCTCTCGCTTTTTGATTCGCAGCCTTTTTTCGCATCTCTCATCGCTCGTTCAACGCATTTATGTGTATACATTCACTTCCGACTTTAGGCCTTATCTAACTCAGTTTAATGACTGCAGGCTGGAATGAACGAATCGTGACAATTCATAGGCGTACTTTCACTCGCTTATAAATTCCCTTGCGGCTGATAAATACGCACAAAATCGCATTGAGTCGCGCGAATACGCCGAGAAGAAAAGACAGCATTCATCGAAATACATCACAGTTAACCCAATCATAATTTCCCTGTAAAAATTTTATTTCTAGTATTTTTTTTTACCACTGTAAGAAAACCTTTCAGAGCTGCAACGCAACTTTTGGACCAGATCCAATATTATCAGCCAACGCAAAGCTCAAGCTGGATTTCTTTGACTTTGAAAAAGTCTTTTATGCGGTAATGGTCATTGATCAGCACTGAGCTTCGAAGAAGGATCTTTCGCCCTCAACCACCTCCCGCTCACGAACTTATATAAAATGTTACTTTTTTTTGTAGAGCTGAAAGCTTTTGCCACTCGCTTGGTTTGAAATAGTGATCAAACACATTTTCTTCAACTTCGAATTATAACCGGGCGGGAAGCATCTTGTGAGCTTTTTAACTTTTGGCTAAAAATTGTATCGCTCTTTTAACGATTAGATAAGTTTTGAATCGGATTGTTACGTGGTCGCTCGCTCGTTTGGTTTATCGGCAAAAAGCGATAAAGTTAAGAAAAACATTAGTTCTCCGAATCCCTCGGAGACTCGTCGAGTCGCACACGCGCGACGTGTAAATGAAAAAATGACAGCTGCTGCGATGTGCATCCCTCCTACACCCCCAAGAACGCGCACCATGTCATATTCTGGGTCAGCAGCGCTGCAACAGGCAGAGAACGATCCGTGTGTGTGAGTGTGTGTGGTGTGTGCTTCTAAGCGCTGCACATCGCCCGGGTAGCGCCATAAAAGAGACTTGTATTCTGTGCAATACAGATAAAGAATCGCGAGATATCGCCTGAAAGCAAGAAGTGCCATTAAATCCTCTCTCTCTCTTTCTCCCACGGGATGCGAGAAATGTCTGCAAGTGTTCGTGTGTGTGTTTTGAAGCTGCAAGACGTTGGTGCGAGCTTATATACGCTGACGCCAGGGATTTTCATGTGCAACGCATCCGAGAATAGGCACGTACAAATGTGCCGCCACGCGGCGCCTACGTCTCTGCCCTATGTGTGTGTGTGAGAATATATTTTTTCGGTTTGCTATATGTACGCCCAAAAGAAAAAAGAGAGGTAAAAATGACGCTTTAACGCTTCGCTTGCGAGGGCTTTAAAGGTATATATCGAATAAAATAGGAGACTGTAAAGAGTCGTTTGTGAAAGATTCATGGACTTGGAGGGCTCGTTGACGCACACAATTAATGTCCTTTGTTTATCGCGACTTAATCCAAGCAACACGGGATTTCTTTCTCACTTTCACTGGCAGCGCACTAGTCGGGTTCGCTTCATTTTTATCCGATCCACATGTTTTTCACTTGTCTCGGAGAATTACACGCTGATCTAGCGCTGTAATTGTTTTGTACAAAAAATAAACCACCATGTGAGATCTCATTGAACGATCATCAGGAGAGGATCATTAGTATCGTCATGAGTGTTCACACTTGGCATGCACTTGTGGGCGCCGCAAGATTCTATTTTTGTACTCGGGAGCAAGTTTGCCTCCTGCTACGATCCTTCCAAAGAAAAACGTTCATAGTCACGACAAACTTCTTATCATTGCCATCGTCGCCGCGGAGCTCTCGCGTCTTTTTCAACTTTCTTCTGCTTAATTCGTTAACCTGAAAGCCAAGAAAAAAAATAGTGCCGCCGAATTCAAAGAAATGATGCATTTGCAAGAGCGCAAAGTATTTCTCAATTTTCAGCTATGTAATAAAAAAAATCTCAAGCGTCGATGATGTTTTTATGGGCTTTTAATGTATTCCGTGTGGGGTATGCGTAAAATTTTGAAAAAGCAAAAGTACCGGCTAAATTTGCCAGTCAACACATTGGTCCGACTCTTTATTGACCAATCGAGTAGCAGTAACGAGACAAAACGTGCGAAATATATTCATCCTAAATTTTTGCATAAATCAGGTTTCGGTATTGCCCGATCACTCGAAGATGATCACGAGATTGGCAAGTCGAGTACGCGCGAAACGAACGCAGCTATAAACTAATTTTCGCTAAAGGAGCAGCTCACTCGCGAGTGCAAACGAAGCCAGTTATTCACGCTATAAATTGCAATCAAATCAATTTCCAACCGATAGGATTTCAAGTTACTCATTCATCAGTGATATCTCGTCGTCGCTCTTCTCGAGCATCAAAACAAAGTATTTTGTGAGGCGCGCGCAGAGTCTGTCGCGCAGTTCGTCGTTCGTTTGGAGAAAGAGCCGCCACTGCTATGCAGCTAAAAGCTCCACTTTAGACCAATCAGAATTGTTTTCATTGTTCGCGCTTACGTCGAGAGTCGAAGCTCAGCTTGTTAAGTAGTCCAATGTGTCGCGCTATGGCCTGGACAATATTATATCTGCAGTCAAAACAATGGAAAACAAGCTGCTGGCATAATAGCATAAATACAGAAGCTCGCGACAGGTGAACAACAAAGTCTGGCGTTTGTGGATGAATTTGCATAAAACGTTATGATATGAATTTTCGGTCAGTACGTGTCTATACGCTTCGATGTCATTATGCGGGTTTTTTAACGAAATTTTCACGCTACGCGGTTGGATGATGAAAATTCATTAACTTATTAATTCAAACGAGCTTAAATTCCACGCAGCTGATACGCATGTGGGCATGCAGTTATACGAAGCTTGTGCGTATGCACGACAAGGGGCGTGTGACTATGTGAGTGTGTTTGCGCATGGCACATTTATATTGATATTGCTTATGAAGCCGGTGTCTTTGTCAAGAACTATGACCGTGTCGTAATCCGATCTTTTATAATAATTATAAAATCGCTCGTCCAGCTGCTAATTTTGCATGGCGTGCATTAATTATGAAAGCACCATGTTGCAATATAAACGTCCTCGTTCGTAACTCGACATTATACGTACACACACGAGGAGCTGGAATACATTTTTTTCATAAATACGTAGAAAAATTACCAATAAACGCCAGATCGATCGATAGAAATGGGGTCTCGTGGCTAAGAAATCGATCGAATCGTATACTCGCAATGCTATATGTGTCTGGCTCATTTGAATTACGTTAGCCAACGCCCCGATGCGACATTGTGCGTGTCGTTCGCACCAATACACACATACGCACACATATATGTGCACGTTCGGTGCCCGTCGCCAATGACGCACAATCGTAATTCCGCCTGATAAGCATCGCCCCGGCCTGTGCAGCGATCTTAATTGTCAATGGTCAGCGGGATGCAACGAGCCAAGTAAAGCACGCGTGTACATTCTCGACTCGTTCTACAATGGAATGGATTTGGACTCGAGCACACGTTCGTCTCTTAACGAAGTCTAATAAACGACGCGACGCTTCGTTGTGTGTGCCATCTCTTGAGAAATTGATATTTAAAAACTGGAGGGAGAGCATCGCCTCTCGGATTCGGGTCGCGTGTTTACGAATTAAATCTTGCCATTGGGACGTTATTTGTTCTTAACACAGCACAAGTTGCTGAGAATTGTTGGAAATTTCGTAATATCATTCCCAATAGATCAAATTGACGCTTCACTTAATGATTTACAAGGCCGCTTTAAAAGACAAACTATGTATAAATCATCAGGTTCATCCTCCCATGCTTTATATTCTTCACAAAAGTAGCTTTGGTTTTAATAATTTTTTTTGCTTATTCCGAGGCTGCGGCTTTGCAAAATTTTCTCAGTTTTCGTGGGCTTTTCTTTTTAGAAAAAAACCGGGACCACAGTTTTAAAATTTTGAAGCGCCCCATACTGCCATCTTCGGCAACAGAAAAACGTTAAGAGGATCTTAGCTGCATAAAAGCCCGGCCGCCCGCATGTGTATACGCGCGCGAACTGCGACCTCTTTAACATATATATAGCTCACGCCGAGGCTTTATATGCATGTGCCCGCAAGAGCGAAGTGCTTTGAGCCGCGAACGAAGAAGCCGAGGGATTTTATACTTATTATTAGTCCCTCGAGCGCATTTAATCGTGACAACCACTTTTCATATAGTTGATTTAATGCTCGGCTTCCTGTCGCTAAAAATTTGTCACCAAAGCCTTTTGAGGTTATGCCTTGTTCCAGCTGCAGCACCAGACCTAAAGCCACTCTTCACCTTAGCTGCATATTTAATCATCATTTTTACATTCATAGATAAATGAGGGATGGCTTTATGCGATAAAAAAAAGAATGGAATTAAAACGAGAATTTTAGTCGTGTCGCGCATTAAGCCGTTTAAATGAAAAACCGAGTAAATTCCATTTGATTTAAGAGAATCTGCAATACTTGCATTGTTTTTCGTGAAATTCTCTTAAACATTTATAATTAAATATTATATTAAAAATTTCAGTAAAAAAATTAAAACAATAAATAAACTTGTTATCTGACGCAGCTCAGCCTGTAATATTTTGAACAAAAAAATTCTTAATATTATTTAGATTGACTAATTGTTAATAGATGTCAAACAAGAATTTTTGCAAAACTTATAGTGGTAATATAATTTTTGGTTGATATTTGTACAGTAATGTCTCTTAAAACTTTTGAAGAAGTCTGTTAATTTATCTTCTTATATAAACTACAACATTTGAAAAGTAAAATAACAAAGTCGAAACGCGCTCTTCGAACACAAATTAAATATTCGATTGGCGTGGAAACTCGATAATGCGGAATTTGCGCTTTATAAAATAGCAAACGCAATTAAATTGATAAAACTTTCATTTAAATTTGTCGCTTAGTTCTTGAAAAAAGGATGAATTTAAATATTTTACCAAATCGTAAAAAAAAATTTCTGAGCTTTGAAGATTATGAAAATTTTCTGACTATGTGCGTACTTTCACTAGCTTTAGATTACAGCGAATTTTTTTACGGCACCCCGCGCGCATCTGAAATCGTTAAATTATGCTCACACATAGTCGTGAAGTGTGATCGTAACTTCACCTTATGGGTATTAGTTCCGAGTATCCGAGGAAAAGTTGGGGAAATAAGCCATTTAAAGCGTCAGTAAGAATTCATCATCGCTCTGATATGTATTACACAAGCGTATACACCGATTTCTACTTATCAACTCCGCAGCTATACAATTACCTTATCCATTATGTATCGAAAGGTGAGAATGAAAAGTAGAGATTATTTAGATTTTTCGGCAGTCAGCTTTATCTCGGGCGCATTTTAAAATGTATCTACAGATAAAATCTGTGTGAATATGCTTTGTTATAACCATGCCATATTATTTTTTTCTGTTTCTCTGTGAATAATAACGGGAAACTGCATCTCATTGCCGAGTCGTGTCGAGCAGAGGCCGAAATTCGTTAACAGATTTCTCGGTATCTCGAACGTTAAACATTCGTCACGTGCGGGCGGCATTCGCAAAAATGCCAACGAAACGTAATATCTCGCGTAACGTCGAGGCGACTTGGAACAATCGTCCACGACACTCACGGCAGCAGCACGAGCTTAAAATGTATATGACCGAATTTGAAATAAAATCCACGACTGAAAAAGATTTGAAAAAAAAAGCATCTACATGTATATATAACAGAGCAATAAAAAACTAGCAGTAATCCAAAACCTTTTCTATATATTTACAGGCTTTACTGCTGCAGGTGTCAAGTAAACGCTCTCTCCTCTCTCTCTCTTTTTCTTCATTCTCCATGTTGGTGTGTGGGTATTTGTGTGTCTCATTGGTGTGACAGTAAAAAAAGGTACGACCCTTCGCACCCTCGATCACAATACATCGGGAACTTTGGTGAACAAATCTATAGGTAGGAGATGTATTTATTCGTCTCGCCCTCGGGAAGGTATACAGAAAACAGGCTCAAGTGTAAGTGGAAGGTGAGAGCTGCTGCTGATGCTGCTGCAGGCAAACTACGCTATATGTACTGCGATCGAAGAAAGAAAGACGTAATATAAAAATTCACGGGCGAGCGAACGATTGCCGCGCGCGAGACGCTTCCCGTCGCGAGAGAGCAGAAACTGGGGGGTATTTACATGGGAGAGGCCCTCGCATTACCCCGAAAATGCGTATACGGGTTCAAGACCTTCGCGAGTCTTATACTATTACATGGCGTGCGACATGTACTGTACACGCATGCGTTCGCGTAGGTACATTATAGACGAGGACGTGCATAATATGCGCCGCTGTCGCCCGATCGTCGTCGTTCCCATGTTCCATATCCATGTCTAATTTTCTCTTGCAACGCTGCTGCACATAACATCCATAGACACGCGTACTATAGTAGAGAATACGTTGAGCTATAACGAGCGATCGGATGCGAGCTACGCATAGCACGAGAGAAAGAGAGGAGCCAACTGATCGATTCTCGCTGTGCTCCGATTTGTGGCTACATATTCTCTTGTCTACATGCCTGTCTGTACTTACACCTTCTCTTTTCCCACACGCGCCAGAACTGAAATGCTGTTATTTTCAAACGTTTTTCTTGAAAATTTTTGCCCAAAAAAAGGGAATAAAAAGAAGAAGGACGAGAAAAGAGAAAAAAATGAAAGGAAAAAGGATCGGGAAAAAGAGAAGAAAAAAGAGAGCGTAATACGTGATGGGTATAAATCATAGCGTGAGGTCGGCTCGCTGGCTGGCTGAGGATTTAGAGCTGCGACTTTTCGACACATGCATGCGACGACGCGACGGGGTGTCATTGATGCCTGCGAGCACGAGCTCTTGTTGCTCTTTTCGTTGACGGATATATTTTCTTCAAAACACAGCTTCGCTATACGTGTGAATGGATATTTTTAGCCCAGTCGATCCCTTCCCTCTGCGCACAGCTTCATTCTACGTGATTTTTCAGTAAAAATCCGACTATGCTCAAAAGCTACAACATTTTTCATATTTTTTTTTTCATCGCAGCCAGATTAATTAGTTCCTGACTTTGAGCGAGGGCTCGTGTATAAGAGAAGTGCCAAATGTGCTCGTGAGCATCGATTAAGCCAAGCAAATTGATACATTAAGTATGAATAATCATTATAATGATGATTGTCTTGTTCGCGTCTGAACGATTTAAAAAAAAGTTACATTTTGGATGGTGCTCAGTCAAGTGCGTGGCGGGCAGGGGCACGTCGTTTTACCACGTTATATATACAGGGCAGATCGCGCCAAGTCGATTGTTAACAATGGCTACATAGGCTCGAAGGATAGGAACTGCCTAAATGCGAAATCTTCGACGACGATGACTCAGGCTTCGCACCGAAGTGCGTACCCCAGAGTTCCTGGGCTCGAGCGTTATTAAGAGAGCTGGCGATATATAAGGAAAAATGGGCTCTCTCTACATACATATCGAATATGTATCGAAGAATCGGTCACGCGTGAATAACGTAATCGCGTCCGACAATTTAACACGGCTGAGGCATGACAAAAGGCACGCGCAGCGGCAGCGGCAGCAACTATTTGCCCGGCTACGTCTCTTTTTTCCAGACACTTTCCCCTTTGTAACTCGGCGTGTATAACAAGCAGCCAACACAATGTCAATGAGTAGCGTACGCCTCTCTTTCTGTCGATTTTTATTCGCATACACACAGACACACACGCACTGACTTGTATACGCGCAACAGACGCTTTCGCATCGCGAAACTGCAAAATTTAATTTCAAGACAACAACAAAATACCCGCCAGCCAACAAAGCAAAGACTCCGCTTTCGGCCTCTTCTTTTTTTTTGTTCCCTCCTGTTTTTTTCAACCCGTAAACGCGTGCCGGAGATGTGCAGAAATTTTGTTTGCCCGGCACAATGCGCGATATCAAGAAGAGAATGGAATTCAACTGATTGTGCGACGAGGAGCTCCGCAGCACAGACCCATACACGTGAATCTTCCGCTACATGTATGTTTGCGAATGTGCTTTTGGTATATCTATGCGTATTCTACCACAAACGAAAATGAGAAAAGAATCTTGCTCTGCGCCGAGCACGCGAATTTAAATGTGAATAGAAAAAAATTTGACTTTAGATGGAAATAGTTCGAAGCTACGCTGCTACTGCTCCCATACACGTACTTTCTATGTAGTTACTGCTCAGTTCCATACTCGCAATATTCTTATAAACGTGTACACATGTATAGAGGCCTTGCGTGCGAATGTGTGTGTATAACATGCAGTAACTTTCGTAACGCCGTAATCGCTCGGCAAGGTGCAAACGTATCCGAAATTATAATGTACAAGTGTAAAATAAACATAGGTGCATGCGATGATTGAAATTGCCCAATGTCTTACATAATTCATATCTCCGTAAGATTTCCCACTGCTATATACATCGGTACATACGTACTGTATATAGGCGCGTTCCATATACCTATACTCGGCAAGAAGTGCATATAATATAATATGCAGCATCAGCCTTGATCCTTGGAAGCGAGAAACAATTCAGAGTCGGAGTCGGTGCGCATACATAAAAGGTAGGTTTGCTCGCGTGGAAGGCGCACATGTAGGCGATCACTGCCAACGCACAAGGAAATCGACTCGCGAGAGAGAGCTCGTTTCAATAACTCGGGCATGAGCCGCAGAGAGAGAGAGAGAGAAGCGTTCCACTAGGTATATAATACATATGCATAGGTCATTCCGCGTATGCGAGTATAGAGGTTATAGGTACAATAGCGGTGCACCGCAAAATTGCAAATACTGGAAAAACACATCGCTTCAAAGTTATGACTTGGATAACGCGAGCTCGCTTTTACCTATATATTATATGCCTATATACACATGCGATGGTTTTTGCGCTCTCTCTCGCTCTCTATAGATATATACAAAGGTACACAGAGCAGCTGCATTTAAAATGCTATACCGCGCGGTAGCAGGAAGAAATTACGTTTTCATCGTTGTGCTTCTCTTTCTGTCTCTAGGTTAAACGTCCGAATCCGATTGGGTTTTCAGTCATTCATGCCGAACCCGCTGGCCGCTGGATTTGCCGCAAAATCTTTGCTCCGCGTACCTATCTACGTATATATAGCGTGTCGAACGCGTGTCCCCTATACCACTCTCTCGGCCTCTGTATATATGTACCGAAACTGTCGCCAAAATCGATCGATCTGTCCTGCGCACGGAGTCATCGTCACGCGGTCGCATACTACACTATATAGCCACCTATATAGCCCTGTGCCAATGCCATATGTGCAGGCGCGCGCGCGCACGAGCCGACGAGGCGATATATATTATGGAACAGAAGCTCGACAGCTGGGCTGCAACTTTAGGCGCGCGCACCAGTGGCATTAGTGGCTTTGAGGAATTTCTTTCACGCTGCACGCATGTACGCGATTGCCGAGCGTAGCATATATGCCAGTGACATATTTCACTTTTGCTTCTTTTTTTCTCTTTCGCTGCATTTTTAAGAGAGAGAGAGAGGCTCTACTTTTCTCTTTCTCTCTCTCATTCTATGCTCAAAGCTCGCACGGACACGATGCTGAAAGATAAGTCCGCGTGCGTACGCCTGCTAATGAGACCACTGCCACTGCGATACATCGCGTATCATACATGTGTAGTCCTGCGTATTCTCTGCGTGTATAAAAGCCTGCGCATATAGAGCTACGCGTGTGAGCTGATTTTTTACGCGCGTCCCTTGGATTATGTTACGTGGAAGGCTCGTTAAAGCTTTTTTTCTCCTTCTCCCGGAATATAAATGACTTTTCCATATAGCGCTTTTTATATTCCCGCTGCGTGGCACGGCACATTCGCACACACCGCGCTTATTGATTTTTAATTATATGGCATATTTCGTTAGGTGTTATTAAGCTCATCTCTTTTCGCGACGCAGTCGTAATCGAGAGCGAATATAGCCTAGCGTATTACAGTATAAACGATCGACGGTGATAAAAAATTTTATTTCCTCAGCGAGAAAAACTATTCGAAATTCTTACTTCGACTCGCGAGTCCTTTAATCACGTCGACGAGTGACGAAATATCCGACCAAAGTAGAAACTTTCGGCTCGACTGGACGCTGTTGTCGTCGACGTCGATTGCGCCCGCATCCATTATGTATGCTGACACATATAAACGTACACATACACACGGCAGGGTCACTTTGTTGTTGCCAATATTTGGCGTGTGTGTGTTTGCATATATACCTATATATACGAGCACTACTAGCGAATTGGTCGCACCGTTGTTCCAGCCGCAATAAAACTTTTTATGGACCCAATTTTTGGATTACCCGCAATGTCTTCGAGTCTCGAAAATTCGACGAATTATAAAATAGCCGTCCATTTTAATTGCTTAGGATCGTAGCTAAGGTATATTATGTATTAAAAAATAAATAAATAAGCCGCGCAGTTTACGAGATGAACGACGCAGTCCGGTGTTGATCGTAAATGAATCGTGTATTAATCATTCGATCCACATAGTGCTCGACGACGCTTCATCACATTCGCATGTGAAAATATCAATGCCTCGTGGCTCTCGCGACTGACGCTTTTACCTTGAAAGTTTAATGTCTTTTCAGGTAAAAATATAAAGAATAAAAAAAAAAGAGTAGCCGCGCGCGCCGGTCATTAAAATGGAGCGATATCTCTAATAAAAATCAAAGTCTCTCTTCATTCCGCTTAGTATTACGAAAAGGTATGGCGTGTTAATTTCCGTCGAAAAAATTTCGTCCGCGTTCGAGACATTCCAGCGAGCATGCGTTGTTTGTAATATACGCGCAGTGGCGAGCGTTACCTGGGCGCACACACGCACGCATACACAGACAAACCGGAGCGATATAACTCAAATCATCGACTTTTGCACCTCAGGATAATCCGTTGTCGATTATGATTATTATATTGCACACAGGACGATATATTTGTATACAGGCTCGCACACATACATGTACATAATACGCGCCCATAAGAATACAAGCGCTCGAGTGTTAGTGTGTGAGTGTGTGTGTGTGTGTGTATGTATAGCTGCGGTAAGAGGGCGAAGGGGCAGGCTCATAATGGCGTGATAAATTTGCGCAGCGCGCGAAAAGTCGCCTGCAGCCTACGATTGATGTTGGCTTCGCTGCAGAGCGCCCGAACGTCGAGAGCCAAAGATCGATATACAACGAATATGTACATGCATGCATACACACACATTGGGTAGGATGCATATGCACGTCGGCACTCGGCTAACGTTCAACACAGCGTGAATTTATGTATCCATACAACGCCCATCATCTTCGTCGTCGTCATCATCATCATCATCAGCGGCCGCATCGGCAAATCGAAGCTTTTTTTCGCTCTCTTTCGGCCATCTCGCCATTAAAAGTCAATAAAAAACGAGCGACCGAAGTAGGTCGATAGCGCCAGACTATGTATACAGAGCAAGAGTGAGCAATGCGGACGCGCCGCACAACCTTCGAGTGCATATTATATATTAACGCGTTTGCGCCGCGCTGCATGCGGAGCCTCGAGTCGATCGAAAGATTTTCCTCGCTCCAAGTAGCAGCAGCTGCTCCTGCTACTTTACTCTTATATATACTTGCGCTTTTATGCCGATAGATAAAAAAAAGGAGCGATCGGAAAGAGCACACGCGACTCTTGTTTGCTCGCGCACTTCCAAGTTACGACTTGCTTTGCTTACTTTGTTATTTGTTCGAGAACGTGTGGCCATATACACAGACACACATATATAGTAGGCTTTTTCTCCCGCGCTCTAGTGCAGCGTGTACGCGCCTTGCATATACTGCGCCTGAGCCGATAAGGGGTGGGTAAGGGTGAGTTGTATGTTGCAATTTCCGTTATTCTAAAGTGCTCTCCGCTTTGTTATGCGCCATTCGATGCTCCGTGAACAAGTAAACGATTCCGTTTTTTTCTTCTTTTTTTTTTACAAAAATAGAAAGAAAAAAATATAACAATATTGGCTGGATATCGATTCGCGTAGGTTCGGGCGCACACTCGAAAGTTACGCGACAATATTGAAAATTAAAATTTCAGCCTTTGCGCTGCGAGGCTTTTCAATTCCGCGCGCTCGGCGATACGCTCGAGCTCGTTTGCAAGATTATTAATTCGATTCTACGCCGCGCGTGTACAGCTCGCTCAGGGCGCACCGAGTACATACACGTCGGAAAGACAGAGGGACGTCACACGCGCACGTACACGAGCTCTACGGATAATTTTTGAGCATGAATCGGTGGATTTCGAAAACCGCCAATCGCGTTTGAAGGCGCCATAAAAACTCACCCCTCGGCAAGGAGAGAGCCGCTGCTCCCCTCGCTCGCGCGCCAACTGCACTGCACGAGACTCGCTCGTGCGTAACCGTACGTTGGCCGCACGAACATGTACTTGTGTGTGTGTGTGTTTGTGTATAGGTATATAAGAGTTGCTCACTCTCTGGTGGAGCTGCTCGCTCGTGGAATAATATAAAAATGCTAATGATCGGCTTTGTAAATGAGAGTCCTGGCCTTAATGCGAGGGTAAGAAAGTGCATGTGATTTATCTGCACCCAGGATTATGTCATAACAAGCGAAAATCGAACAACACTCCGAGTCGATTCGCAAACGCGCGCATGCACTGCCTAAGCGCACAAGTATATCTGTATATAAACTGTGAACAGTTGAGAGAGTGAGAGAATAAAAATTACAAAGTTCGCTCGTCTACCTTAGTTCGCATCGTTTTCTCTCTCTCTCTCCTCAAATTAGATATTTACCGAGTCGATAAGATCATAAGTACACTCAACAAAGCTCTCGAGTATGCTTCGCATGCAAATTCGCCTGCCGATTGCGCAAGCAAATCATTAAAAGTTTTAATTTATATACTTTCACGCGGGCGCACTCTCGATCGGCGCGCGGCACAGCCGAGCCCGCCTCGCTGTGTAGTGACTGAAATTATAAAAGTGAGGATTTTTCGAGGCTCGTAGCAGCCGCAGCAGACGCGCCTCCGATCGAGTTTCGCGCGCGGGCCCGCGTCATCGGACTTATTTTCGGCGGCTGCCGTGTACACGAAAAAGCGCGACGAGCGATTATACACACGGACGACGAGCGAGGCGTCGGCATTAAAAAATTTCGATTTGTTTCTCAGCAGCAGCAAGAAGAACCGGAGCGAAAAGAAATAAAGCGAGAAAAGGTGCTGGTGCGTGCATTGATTAGTCGAGTTTCTCGAGCGACTGACAGTATAACGCGTCGAAATAATCCCGACGCGAACACGCATAATGCAAGGCGACGTATCGCCGAGCAGATCGTCGATTCGTGTTTTCAGAGAAGAAATGAGAGCTGCGGCAGAGCAGCTCTTTGCGTGATTGTCAAGGCGCGATATTGCATTCTTGCTCCGCTTGACATGCGGATCTCGAGTTAATAACAATAATAATAATTACCATTTAATGCAGGTTTTACGAGTCCGCTGCATTGCTGCTGTGCCTGTGTGCACTCCGACACGCCTCGGATGATTTATACGTATATTACCTACGTACAGTGCTATAATAAAGGCTGCTCTGTGTGTGTGTGTGAAAATGCTCAGCGCGACAAAATTGAAATGGTTGCTTGCGAGCCGAGTGCGCGCCACCGCAGCGCGCGGGCGACCATAAATGCATTATATATATCGGAAAAAGCTTCATTATTGTTATAACAAATGTCGACGGATTGTTTTGGAATTAAAATTTTCTAGGTCGTCGAATAATTTATTGTCTCGCGCTGTGAAATTCTGCGATGTGATAGGCTGTACGAGAGGCAGTGGCGATTAATTTAAGAATAATTGAAACCACTGGCAGCAGCAGCAGTCAAGCTGCGGTGCACTGGTGCGCGAGATAAGAGTAATGGGAAATTAAAGGCATTGGATTTTTTTTCTAATGAATCGTTTTATAATGCGCTGCTGCCGGCGTATGATGACTATCGATTCTACATATCGTGCATGCATAGTCTTGGCTGCTGCTGCTGCTCTCGCTGCTAGTTTTACCACGATCCGATAAACCCTTCGATGAATTATTGATTTTGCACGATTGTTTTAGAAAATCCAGCAAACAATTGTGCTCGATTGAACAAATTATTTTTAAGATCCTATCGTCCGTCGATTTGTTTAAACGCTTATTTATGAGCATTTCTTTGATCTATAGATCTCGCGATTTTTCACTAATCAAATTACGCACACTGTGCGTAATTGAAAATACTTTCCCTTGAAATAAAAGTGAAAAAAAAATAAATCATATTCGACGCTCTTTATGATAAAAAAAAAACCTTTGCCAGCCACCCACGCACCAAGAAAAGTTTTTTTTGTTGTTCCTCGACACGTAGGCGTACACACTGCACATACGAGTAAATAAGCTCGGGCGTATACATACGAGATGACGATTTCATTTAAATATCCGAGGCTCTAACTCATCGCCGGTATAAAGCTTTATACGGCTTGGTGTATGCATACACATACAGTATACATAGGCGTGCGACTCGATTCGTTGTAGCAAAGAACCTGAACTGGCTGCCCCGGGCGCTAAGGTCTTTTAATATCCGAGTTCAATGCCGCTCGCGACCTCTGCATCATTGCGAATTTATGCCCTCTCTCTCTCTCTCTTTCGTATACACATAGTGCGCGCCTCGCAGAGTACATGCAGCAGTGCATCGTATACGTACCCTTGGTCGTTTTCATCGGAAAAAAGCTCTCTCTCCCGCGTACTCGCACGGAGCGCCAAAACCACGAGCTGCTGCATCGTTTTGACTTGTGGTGTATAGTGTAGCTGCTGCTGTTGCTGCTGTCGAGCACTCATTTCCTGCGTGAAACAAACCCTTCTCGTCGACGATGCCCTTGTTTTTTTTTCACTCCGAACGAGAAGCTTTTTTTTGAATTTCAACTCGACATCGAGGCTGAAAGACGCGATACATGCGCGCTCCGGGCCGCGCACAAGCCATCTCTTTGTGCGTCGTCGAGTACATGCTTCGCGGCATATGTGTGTGTACGTTCTATCAGCCTCGCTAGTGATTGGCGGATGATTAGCGCGTGGATAAGGAGTAAAATAAATACTCGATATAATTAATTTAATTGCTCGGCAATTTTTCAGAAACGCCATTTATGCCTTATCGCGATTGCACGTATCTGCGATACACGAATCGCATTCGCATTAGCATTTTAACATATTATTTATTAAGACTAAGTGTATGATATATATTACGAGCACATATAATATAGCAGCTGCGGCTTGGCGTATGTACGTACCTCTGCCAGTCGCGCACTCTTTTTCCTGAAATTAGAGAAAAAAAATTAGCCTGTACCTTCATGCGACTCTGCCCCCGCGTGCATACACAAAGCTCTCGTGTGCGACTGCCGCACGCGCGTGTGGGTTTTTTAATTGTGTTACCACCCTTCGGGCTGCGATAATATCTGTTTCGCGAGAAAAAAAACACGAGCTTAATGAACAGGTACGATTTGAGAGAGAGAGAGAGAGAGAGAGAAAGAGCTGCGTGAATCACCTCCTCATGCGCGTCTCACTTTACCTTCCTGCGCTCGAGTCACATGTATAAACTGCGCCTTAACGTAGTTCGCCATCTACTTTGCAATATCAAACAGTCTCGATTGCTCTTAATGCGTAATTCATAAAACGATGGGAGGTGTACGCCTCTCAGTAGCATTTCCATAAATGTGTCCAACGAAAGGCTCGAAGATTAGATCGACGATGGAGTGCAAAAAAATAAGCGCGATCTGCGGCTGCGACGAGTTGAGAAACGTCGAGAATCGCGATCACGAAGCGCCCACGCCCGCGTCGTGAGCTAGCTCGATTAAATATGACAAAATCAATGATCTACTTTCGCCAATAATTATCACACATCCTTTTTTACGACCTCGCAAGCTTGTCGACGCTCTATTTTTGCATGCACGAGTTGATCAAAGCTACTACTACTGCATAGTGAATGCAAGCGTGTCCATATGGGTAAATCCAAAAAATGAGTTCGCTTTGTGACCCCGTGACGCAGCTCATTTTGAGTACATTTTTGAGTATCCCAACAAATATAAATCCAAGGTATGGCTTGCAGAAAATGCACACAAAGTTATGAGTTCATATTTTTATTGGCTCGAAAGTTATGATTCATATATTTTAAAAAACATTGATTATTTATATTTTTACATGGGTATAATACCATTTATTTTTCAAATTTGAAGCAATCGGATTAAGTGTTTTTTTTTGTTATGTTTTTTTAGTGTTGCCTACCTTTTTTCTATTGCTGACTATTGCTGTTAGATCTCGATTCTTTTTTGAAATTCCTGTAATTTTAAGAAACGTTACATTACATTGAATTATCGGAGTAATAAAAAAAAAAAAAAATAAAAATATCTCTATGAAAAATTACTATATTGGAACAAAAATCGTGATAAAATTTAAATAGAAAAATCGCCAACAGATGGAGAACGAAGATTTTTAGCAAAACTCTCAAGTATCAAAAGAATTTGGAAGCAGGTGAATTTCGGTTATATGGATTTTTATTCAAAGTTGCGCAATTTATTTAAAAAAAAAAATTATTTTCTAAAACGATCACGTTTTTTGGATTAGCCCATATATTTTTTATGCATACAGAGGGCAAATTTACACAATGAAAAATTGACAGCTAATCAATCAAACGCTTCTTTTTCGAGCGATACAACGTCGCGTTCGCGCGAGACTGAATATTAATTTTCCGTCGAGAATCTCCTCGTCAGTTTTTTTTCCTTTTCGAGTACAGAATATGCACGCCAATCTGTTTCAATCAAAAATCCACGCGCACACATGTTTCATAGGTGCGCTCCGAGAAGTGGGAAGGGATGCGAGCGCGTGACCTTGGACTCGATAGCAACAGCACAAGCGGCAACAGTGGCAACGGCTCGTCTCGCACCTTCGTCGTATATAATATACGCGCCAAAGATGCAAGATAATGCGCGTATACAGCTCGCAGTGCGTGGGTAAACGCACTCTTCCACTCTCTCTCGCTCTCTTGTTATAAAAGAGAGTATCAAACGTGCCAAGGATGAAGGTGAAGAAGCGAAACTCGATCGACCACTTTCGCGCCTCAAAAACGTCGTCGGGCACGAGAGGGCAACTTTTCATTTTCGTGCCGTAGCTTGTATGCATACAGTCTGCAGCCGATCGCCTAAAGGCTCCGAAATCCAAGCGGATGCGCTTCCTTTGCAGTTCCTGCATCGATCACGCCTGTTTTCATTAAAGCGGAGGCCGACAGGTGCTCTGCATAAAAGGATTCGGTATTAGGCAGCGCTCGATCCCGTATACAACGAGCTCAGGCGATTAACCTACATCGAATTTTCGTCGGGCTCGATTAATTCGTTGTACTATAGGTGCTATTTGCTGCGATTCTTTTGGGGCTAAAGGCATAGGGTTAATGCGCAATCAATGGCTCAGCTGCGCGCGACTCCCTGGATCTCATCAAACTCCTGAGTATACCATCTGTATGCAGGCAAACGCGCGCATTATCTCGGCACAAGGCGGCCCATCATCATCTGAGCCATACCTGCCTCTACCTAGGCTTGCGCGTCTATATTATACATATTACATATAAACGTGTCTAATCGCCTTTTCTCACAAGCATCGTGTGGCGGCGGCGTATAGGCCGATATCGGAGGCTTACACATGCGCCTGCACCGATTCTCTCAGCGCGCCTCGGTTAATTCGAAACGCTGCTCGTATAAAGCACTCGATGCTCCATTATTGAGGCGCTCCATCGGATCACGCATTTATACGTGGATTATTGCAGTACGTCGAGATCTGATTCACCGCCGGCAACGACTCTGCCCCCGCCCAAACACACGTATATAATACAGCGACGTGTACGCGCGCCTGGTAGTTTTGTCATTTTGCCTATTTGGAGAGAAAAAAAAGCTCCAACTGCACAGCTCACAGCACGTTTTATTGCCGCTACGTCGTTACGTGCGCCATCGCAAAAGTATATATAATACACACGTATTCATGTAGGTTAAACGCATTTGATTCTCGCGTGAGAAAGTCGACGATTGATAGTCCACTAATGCGTCCATTAAAGGAAAAACGCCGAACCTTAGGCACTTGTACTACTGCTATAATATAGAAAAGAGCAATAGTATCGCAGTGGTAGTTATCGTTTATGCGCGTTACTTTTTATTTCTGACCTCCTCCTCCTTCCCCTTGGCATCTCCTATTTATACCTACATCTTCTTTCTGCCGGACTCCCGCGTGTCCGCGTGCGAGATACGCCAGTGAAATTGGATTGTTTCCAATAAATATTTTATATAGAATTTAAAGAGTAAGTAGCCTCGCGCGCACGCGAGAGAGTCGAGATAGCAGTAGCTGCAGCAGCCGTAGAAGTAATGGCCAAAGTCGGAATAACGAGTCGAGTCGTTCGGTCCCGCAATTTATACACCTTTATGTCGCGCCCGAGAGCACAAAAATTGCCGCTGCCACTACTGCACCGTATCGCGCTCGCGCCCTAAAGAGTCAACTCCGATGAACAACCAACATGAAAATAAATATATTTCCGCCAGAATTTGAGTACCTACTCCGAAAGATTAAAAGGTTTATGTGGATAAAATGTTTTTGCCTCCGAGTTCGTCCTCCATCCTATTGCCATATTTTTTATTCTATTTTTATTTGACTTTTGTGACTTTCGCGTATGAGTGTATACACACTGCATACACATTATATTCATTCGTCGATGCGACTGCTGCCAGTCGCAGGACGCACGCTTATATTTTAGCGAATGAGCACAAACGCGATCGATTGACTCTTTACATTAACCCCATGCAATGATTGCCGTTTGACGATACAAAAATACTGCGTGCGCATGGTCAAATAGTGCCAGCAATCGACAAATAGCAATCGAGCTATTGAACATTGGGAACCGAATCAATGAATATACACATCGCGAGCGGCAGTGCTGCGCACGACTAACTAATCATTAACACGATTTCTACAGTAACAAAGAAGCACAGGACCACCCTTGGCTATATGCGATTGTATACGCGTGAATGGGCCGGTAGCCGCAACGAATTAACCCCTCTATCCCACTTAGCCCAAGTAAGCTTTAGAAAATGTATTTTTCTAGCAGGGCCAATATTATAAGGCCCATGCGCGATCGATGCGCCGAGCACAAGTAGGTAGTAGATCGACCGCCCATTTTTCTCCTTCGAGCAGAGAGCTACTGTCCGATAATAATGGAATTTCAAGCGGTGGGCTGGGCCCAGGACGATTAATAGTTATACGAAGGGGTCAAATGACATTTGCTGGGCTTTTTAAATGGACGAGAAAGCGAACATGTATATTCAGTATGTGTACACCCCGATAGTAGCGTGACCTCAAGCAGCGCGAACCCAAACTCTGGTGCTCGCACACACATGTGCAATTTTTTCTCTAGCTCAGCTCTCTCTCTCTATATTATGTATTCGACGATTGCCTATTCTGTTTCTCCAGCTCGTCGCCGACGCAGGTGAAGGGTATTATAACGTATAAATTCAAACTCCGTACTAACGTACACCACACGTGCGCGCATTCATACTTTATGATTGAATTACTAACGAGGGAATGCTGCTGCTGCTGCTCTGCTTCGATACCATTATTATAGAGACGTACTTGTTACGCTCGTGCGCGTTTATGCGTTTGTTTGTTCCTCGCGATTAGGCATTGGCTTTTTGACGTCTTTTTACTCAAAGAGTTTATGACTTGGATAAATTTGACGAAAGTATCGTCGGGATAAATAACTGCTACAACTGCATGCGCAGCCGTTTGGCATCTTTCAAAGTCTAATGAGCTTATAGAAGTGAGACGCCAGACTTTGGCCAAAGTTGACTTCGTTCCTTACTCTCTGTTGGGCCCAAACTTGCAGTAATCCCTCGAATTATACGATTAGAAGCAATCTTCAACGGCGCAGACGTACGCAGACGTATAGTCAATTTGTCTTCGAAAATCAGGCTCGTGCCGGGATCCTTATAGATCTTCTTGGGACGCGCGCAGCTCGACGAGCTCGGAGCTTTAATCTTGCGAGCCAGCGAAAATGCCGAGCGCTCGGCCAACTTTTGTGTACAGCATCGCAAATTTTGCACAACGTAATTAATCAAGCCTCGAGCGCGGATGTATCCATGTCGAGCCTACAATAAAGACTCGAGTCCCCGAGCAGGAGCGACTATATTATGTACGAATGAAAATTGCTTCTTCGCGAGCTGCGCGTCTGATCAAACAGAAATGCAATGCTTTGATGTGGTTCACCGCTGCCGCTTCTGATCTTGTGCGTGTGTCGAGTGTCCGTTTCCTCATCTCTCTCACCTTTCCCTACTTTTGTTCAATAGATATGTTTACACTCTTATACGTTCATAAATCAACTTTATCGATACTCGATAGCCTGAATTTGCCTGTCTACTCCTAGTGTAAATGTTCAATTTTAAAAATGGGCTAATAATCAAAACATAACAGAGCAAAATATTTTAAAATATTTGATTTATTTTTGGCTATTTTTCTGTTAAAAATATGTTAAAAATATTTTGCGCATTTCAATTAATGATCCCTGAAAATAATCATTTGATTATTCAGAAAATGTAGGTCACTTTAAATACGATAATATCGCTTTAGGTTTCAACCACTAGATAGCGAGTACCATTTCCTATAAATCGGAAAGTTAATATAATCGTCTATCAGTGTAAGCAAGATTTTCGATAAGTCACCCTGCCAATCGATAGTACATCAAATGTGTCATATCTGATTATGAATTTTGTCATTTCATCAACAAATGGAGCATTGTAAAATCGCAAGAAGTAAAACACATTTTAAGCTCTATGTATCCAGAAACACCATTATCAACCTTAAGAACACATTGATTAAGCCATTCTGTCTTATTCTGCGCTTACCCTTCGTATTTCTCGGAAACTTTTTCCTACCTCGTAGTACTTTACTTCTTTTAGTTTTTTTCTCTCTCGTCTTGTTAAAAATGTTTTAAATCTTTGAAATGCATAGTCTCTTGAATAAGTTCCGTTATGAAGATGCAAGATTTTCCTTTATTTGCATCGTTGCAATAATAATGGCGGGATGTGAATGGCAAGAGAACGTGTGTGCGTATTATACATGTGCCAAATCTATTAACATGTATAGAGGCGCAGTTTGTAGGCTCACGCAGGCGCTCCATTGAAATTGCAATAAGTCATAATTTTACCAATTACGCCGCGAGAGCTGTCAAATATGAGCGCGCGCGGCTTGTACACGCCGCAATTAAAAGGAGAAAAAATATCGCGCAGCCATCACGCTCGGCCCGAGATAAACAAAATAGATAAATGTACACCACAGCCTACTATAATTATATGCGTATACTTCACACACGTACTCGGAGGCTTTTAATATATATATATATGTCGAGCGGGTGCGTGTGTGCTGCATTAGGTCGAGCTCGGATACTGGAAAACATTTCCACACAATGCAAAAATCTAGCCTCCGGTAAACGAGTGTGTAAATATATAAAAGAACACGGTCTAAATTCAAAGATAGCTGTCGGATTAGCTGTTTTTGCACTCACACTTGCACATGCCAGAGAGAGCCTGGAACCGGCGCTGCCGCCGCCGAGTGCACGTGCATAGATATTCCAGTTAGAAGCTACGCGGGATACGTACGTACGCATGCGGGGCATGCGATACGGCAGAGAGTCGGGAACTGCGTGTTGTGCAAATCATTATTAGCGCGTTGATGATGTAACTGTGGCAGTGAGAAAGAACGAGGGACAGAGTGGAGGGAGGGAAGCAACATTGATCGTGAGCCGAGAACATTATGCAGCCGACCTACATTTCGTCTTGTTTCGTATGAACATCCTCGCGCGCCGCTGTTAATTGTTACGGCTGCGGTTACGCCTAACAGTACACCTCTTCTCGCATTTGCGAGCCTTTTGCTGAATAATAACGCGCGCGATGTAAACTCGCCGCGATCCTGTAATCGAGTATCCGTGCTATCAAGGATTTTACCCGATATTGGAGAGCTCGACACGCGAGTACCTCTAGCGAGATAGATCCGGTATTATGTATCTCGATAGAAAAATAACTCGAACGACAGTTAGGCAATTCGTTTAATGCGCGTAATTTATGTATTGCCAGCTCGGAGGGGCCCGATCGGAAAGAAAAACTGTATCGAGCTTTTTTTCTTAATTTCACAGCTGATGAAATCACGCGATCGAGTATTACAGGCATGTGCATGGGGAGAGTAAGAAAAAAAAAACGCCGGTCGAACCTAATTGCACTGCCGAGCACGATCAAGCGAGTAGGCGCGAACGCCGCTATCACACATTGTTGCTGCTGCTGTTCGGTACAGCTTATACACACACACACACACACACAGACCGTTCATTACGTATTATACACGTCGACTCGGGTGCGATCGACCTTGTTTGCAATGGAAAAATGTAACTGCAACTATCGCCGCTTGGTTATTAAGTAATAATCTCTGTTATTTGTTTACACACGTTATAATATATTCAAAGCATCTAGAGAGGGTATATGAGTATGTGTAAAGAAAAATGGTGTATACGTATATATAGTAAACGATCTTACGACCTGTAAACGACACAAGTGTCTCGAGTCGTGAACTCGGTATCACTGACGTAAGAGAGGACTGCGCCTTGACGTAATCCTCGATGCGGCGCATAACAATATACTGTCGACACCAGCACGTAATGTATCTTTAAAGTCTGCTCGCCTACCGATGACTTATCAACCTTTCCCATGTAACAATGAACTTTGCGCAGTTGGCGATATGCCAACAACGTGTTCATATGCGAAAAAGAAAATCACGGGCTTACATAACGACGCTACGTACGGAATACGACGACGATCGTCGGAGATATAAATGTATAAGCCTATCGAAGGTCTAGCTCTTTCACTCAATTGCGCGAGTCCTGTGGCGCTGCTGCTCTCGCGTGCACAAATGTGTTGTATATACGAATTTATATACGTAGCTCTGCGTCCATCCGATATACGCGTATAAATGTGCAAGTACGCACACGTATTTATATATGGTACACATTATGCTCTCGGACTTGAATGCGATGAGCACGAGGTGTATACGTATGTAAGCTCCTCTTTACTTGTCTGCAATCTCGAGTCTGCATCTGCGTGAACTTGAATTATATCGGCGTCGGCGGCACCCTACCTTCAACCTGCGCGAAATGATAATCTATCCCTCCCCCCGTCGCTTTTCGATGCTTGCAATTGCCAGGGCTCGAGGTGAAATTTTTTTTCTTTGCTTTTTTTCTTTCGCCGAAGCAACAATAACAACACGCCATGGTTTTTTCCCTCTCTGGCGCGCTTTGCTGTTCGACTCCGTGAACTTGGCTCTCTGTAAATGGTCAGAACTATTAATTCAGGTTTAATCGTGCATTATTACCCACACACGAGCTTTTGCATCAGTATACCCTTGTTGTATGCTTGTGTGCGTGCGTGTGACTTTGTCTCTGTGTTTGTGTGTGTGCATGCGCATAAAATGTAATACAAAAGGAACCTCATCGTTTGCGCTGCAATTGTACTATCTCGAACGTTTAACCGTTAGCGTGGTACGTACGTATATGACTGGGCTGCTGCCCACATGCATACATATATAGCGCGTATATAGATAGATAGCGCTTGGGTTGCGACGAGGCCTTGCGGCAGCTTTTACAGCTGTGCACTTGTGTGCGTGCGTCGATGCACACACGCGTTACTATATCTATCTATACCTACCTACGTGCATTCGCAAATACACGCACACACACACACATACATACAGCAAGAGACACATACACTGGCGGGGCGTGGCGTTGGATTTCCCATCTATGCAATTGCAGTAAATCGCATATACATGTCCCGCGGAGAGAGAGAGAGAGAAAGAAAGAGAGGGCCTATCCTTTCCGCATGACTTGGATCTATACGAATACTCCATGCTAGGCTCGCTCGGCATTAGCATGTATGTATGGAGGTCACTGATTCAATTCGTCTAAGCTATATCTGTTCGGGCTGTGCATGACTTTACATGAACATTATACGTATATATATTGTCTACCGGAGCTCTTCTCGGGCGCAGGAATGAAAGGACCCAGGGAAATATCGCCACGTTTCTGCGTGTACTAGTTTACTTCTCTCTCTCTCTCTCTCTCTTTTCCTCTCTTTCTCTTGCTGAGCAGCCCCGCTCATACATTAGACTGCGAAACGTATTTTAAATAAGGAGTAGTAGGCCGCCGCAGCTGCGCGCGAGATTTGCATTGATTATTTTATTGCGACTTATCTCGATGTGTCTATATGTATGAAGGTATGTATGTATGGCACATACACACTCGCAATATCCAGCTTAAACATATATACATACGTGTAATCGTACGTGTACGTACATAACTTTCCGGTATTGCGTGCGTCGAATGACGCAGTAATGCGCGCTCCAACAGCAGCAACACCATCACCACCGCGTGGCGCAGCGTATACTGCACGAGGCGTAGGTACTGAGCACCGTGTGCGCCGCGTATAGCCGAGTAATTACACACTTTCAAAGAGATAGAGATTACTTTTAGTCCTGTTCGTGGCTTCGTGTGCTATATATTCCATCTATGTGTGTGTGTGTGTGTGTGTGTGTGTGTGTGTGTGTGTGTGTGTTGTGTATATGTGTGTACGAGTTAACGCCTCACGCAAATGAAGGTGGAAAAATATTTTATTTTTACGAAAGCATCGTGAATGACCAAGAGGGACGTTTATAATGCCGTTCGGCCGATTCTCGACACACAACTTACAACTGCACGACTAAGACATTGTGGTCGGAGCGACGATTAAAACACTCTCGCGCGCGCGCCAAAAGCGATGCTTTTTGCATTTAGCTCGCAGTTTATTTTTCCTCGAATTACCGCAAAAACGAAAGACTCGTCTCGGCGAGGTAGAAGCGCGCGATGAAGCACGTCTGTAAGGATGTCTATATAGATGAGAGGAGGCATGACGATAGGAAAAAGACGGGACATTTCAAGAGTGAGAGAGAGAGAACGCAAAAGAGAGCTTTTTATCCGCATCCAGCGTAAGCTATAGGTATGCATTTGAGACGGCGGAATATGATGAAATCTTCCTGGCTGCATCCGCGTTTATGCATATATGAAAGCCCCTGCGCGATGTCAGAAATATACATTTTTGCTTTTTTTCCAAAGGTATATTCCTGTTTCGCGGAGGAGCGCGCTGTGTATGATATGCGCTGCATACAGCACAAGCTCGCGAGACTATATAGCATATATACATATGCATGCAGCACTACATGCTATTGGCAAAAAGAAACATGCAATCTGCGCGCCCTTTGATTCTTCAATGTACATATACGCATATATACAGTATGCTATACGGCAGCGGCAACTTGAGATTTTAGAAAATCGTCACGTTTTACGAGGCCAACAAGTCAGAAAACTAAATTTCCGGAACACGTTTCTTCTTACACACACACACGTATATAGAGAGAGAGAGACCCGCCCCGCACTGTTCGCAGCGCCTCGGCTACATGATTTTCTCCTTTTCTTGCGAGCTGCTGCTTCTCCCTTATATACGAGCGCCGCCGCCATCACCACCACCGCCGAGCATCGGGTAACTCGTGGAAAAGATTCGAGGCGGCCTGAATATCTAAGCCTTTGTGGCGAGTCTTTTTCTTCGACTTTCCTGGCGCCGCACGCGCTTTTCCTTCCATATAATACTTCAGAGATTTCCGCAATTCCATTTTACACGTTTGCACGTATATACATCTGCTTATAGCGTCCATTGTCTGTTGTACGCATATATATTATATATATACAGTAGGTGACGAGGAGGAAAAAAAATACGCAAATTGATATTCGAGGCAATATAAATATTCAGAACTGCACTATTTTTCTCGCCTTTCGTTTGCACCGCGACTTCGGCATGCAAATTTCTCTCTCCAGCAGCAGCCTGCCAAGTTTGTTAAACGCTTGTTTATCGAAGCGAGATAACAGAAAAAAAATAAATACAACAAATTCAAAAAAAACCTTCACAGCCATCCGCGACTCGAGCTTATTTTGAAAACAGCTTCTCGCCATCGCCGCAATGACCAAAGCACTCTGGGTGATTTTTCACGTCACATGCCGCGAGTAGCTTTTTTACATCCCAAATGCGCTACTTTGACAAACTTTCGACGATTTAAAATTCAACGAGCTTTCTCTTATCAAAAATTACAGCGAGAGGCAGAGCATAAGAGAGAGTTAAAAAAAAACAATACATCGCCTACATAATGCATCCGAATGGACTACGGTGCAATATTTTTTAGTGAGTAATTGTACACGCAGGCCTCGGAGTTTTAGTATGCATCAGCATAATTCACGAGGTTATTTAAAAATAGTAAGAGTTTATAACTCATTTCCCTGACAAAGTCTGCACGCAGTGATAAAGCAAGTCTCTCTCTCTCTCTCACTTCTCTCTCTTTTTGCAATGACCGAGGCAAGCTTTTTATGATGAAAGCACTCGGCAGAGCGCATACATACATGTATAGTGTATGAGTGCAGCTCGCTACAGCTCGAACTACATAGTAAAATCATGAACTCGTAAACAGATGTAAATAGCCCCTAGTTATATATACTTACACGCACACAACAACAGACATTATAAAATGTACACGCACAAGCATGTATATGTGCCCGAGCTTTATGCACACACACAAACACAGAGAGTACGTGGCCATGCAAAATGCGTCGCACGAGTGCAGTTAGCGGTGAGCCATTAGACGACTCATGAAACGCAATAAAGTCGTCGTCTATCGCTGAAAAAAATCTTGCGATTCGCAATTATGCATCTTTGCAATTACACGCAGGGCAAATCGAGTCGCATCCCTTAGTAGGCGTGGAAGAAAAACTTTTGCCCCGAATTCTCGCTATTACTTCTGCATATTTACGCGCATCCAGCTATACGTATACAAACTTTTGCGCGCGACGTGCACATCTTCATATTTGCGTGGGCGTACAAATTGGAGCGAAAACTTTCGATGCTCGTTAGGTGAGGAGCGCTGCATCTTCTCGACTCTTTGCGCGCGCTCACAGTCGTGAATCCGCATGTACTGGGAGGTAGAATGGAAAAAAGTACTTTGGAGAGGAGATTGTGCAAAGGAAGCTATTTCGCTCTCTCTCTCTCTCTCTCCCGATGCCATGCTATGCGTGCGCCGCTGAATTTTTCGTCGTCCTATGCAGGATATTATGGTCGACGAATAATCATAAAAGCGATAAACTGGTTTTGACGCCGTTAACGTGGGAAATAATGTCTCTGGGCGTTAAATACCTACGAGTTTTACAAAAGACTACACGGGCAGCAGCAGCGGCAGCCGCTGGAGTGCAGCCGAGTCGATGTACGCTCGGCGCGACTTACACTGAGATCTATATTATTCGAATGGTTTCCTTAATTGAACGCCGCATTTCTGCGATTCCTGTAGACGACGATCGTGGCGGCGGCAGCCTTTTTGCGCTCAGCTTATTTAATGCACCTAGTGTGGGCCTTGTAACGTCCGTTAAAACGTCTTAATTAATTGATTTCGATTACACATATATACACGCTATGCGAATATCCGAGGCGTGCGGCATATATAATATAATACTATATACGCGATATAGGGTAGAATATAGTTTATTTTGAAATTGATGTTGATTGGCAAATTCCATCGGTTAGCTTTTCTCTCTCTGTCTCTCTCTCGTCGAGCTGCACTGCCGCAGCATTTCAGATAATATATTGGCCTACATTTCTCTGCAGCTCTCGCCCTCGCAGCTCGCGAGCACATTCAAGTACGTATACCACGCTCGGGCAAGCCAAGCCGTACGGCATCATTTTATTATGATATAGCTTATGGCAATATTATTACATTGTGCGCGCGCGGACTGCATCGTGTTACAGCGCGACTATGTGCACGACTGTGTGTGTGTGTGTGTGTACATATACGCGTCTTATTGCATTGGCTATATTTACGCAGCGCAACGTACATAGCGCGTCGGGCAAGCGGCGATCGTGTTTCACTTTACTTCGCATCTGACCTAGTCTACCTATCATTCGGATTATTATTTTTATCTCCGAAAATTAAGTCTGTGATTTTAGCTCTGCCCGGATTTTTTTTCTCTCGCGCGCGCGTATAATGCTGCAGGCTGCACATTACAAGACAAAGCAGGTCGCAATTGCAAGTCGCGCGCGTTCGTGTAAAATAACAGCAAAAAAAATGTTATAATAATAAAACACGACTCGAGGAGGTCCGATTCGGTACGCAACGAGGAAAAGGAGAGCAGTAGCTCCGTTTCGCAATAAATTGGAGCTGACCGTATCTAACGATTGTGTCGATGTCTCGCCGGATCGCGTTTCGCGCGTGTGTGCACATGCAATATGCGTATGAACAATTTGAGTACACGCAGAAAACACGACGACTACGACGACGGTCTCTTTTCACCTACAACTGGCGAGAGTCGCGCGCGCGCACGGAGAACAATAAAAAGCACCGTACAGCGGCGGATCGATGCTCGCGTACGACGCCATACACGTATACAAAGTACACGAGAGAGAGAGCTTATATCTCGTATTTCTCAAGTGTAAAACAGTCATTTTTTTGCGCGCGGACTCTCGTCGGAGCTCGGTTCACCTTTCGCCGCGCCGGTGTGATACTTAACGCGCATGTGTACAGAAATCGCCTCGAATAAATCAGATATTACAAGTTTTCGCACACAGCTCACACATTATACACACGTGCCGAAATTCCACAGACGGTGCACAGCATAAGCTGCGAGGAGAGAGAGAGACCTTTATCTGTCTTTGTAATACGTCTGTCTTGCTGCGCATTCGCCCGTGTATGAGAGCGCAATTGCACGCGTACATATGCGCTGTTTTATGTATTTTGCGCGGATCTCTGAATATTTTTCTTCGGACTATGGCAGGCGCACAGCTCGATGTGTTAAGCTAGCTTTTATACGTGTGTGTGTGTGTGAATAGAAAAACGCGCATCTATAGACATGGCAACAACAATGAGCAACATCAAAGCAAAATCTCGCTCTTTTCTGTTGCTGAAACCGAAAACAATAGTCGCCTTATCGTCCTTTGGAATCGCGTTACGCCAGCGCTGGTGCACGCATGCACCGACGAGAGCAGCAACAGCAGCAGATGTAGACTCACTTAGTGTTCGACGTAGAAAAAAAGTGAGCTCATTAACGACGAGCCGCAACAATTGCCTCTGTGTGAACACGAGCGATTCGAGAGCTCGCGAGCTTTTTCAATATACAGCGAGTGTCAATACTTTGATTTTCAATTGCAGCGACGGACCCGACGACTGACCATGAATACGTATAAGAATCGAAGCCGTTTGTACACGGGAAACGAGTTCTCTCTTTCTTCGGTACAAAGTTGAAAGTTTCGCCGATGCAACGCTGACCCAGTTTTTCCGATTATTCGCGAAATTCGAATGCGAGGGACGACGCGCGCCTCGGCTGGGAAATAGCTTTTGCGCCTTCTTGCGCTACGCTGCAGCCTCGACTTGTCGACTTGTCAACGCGCGCGCGTGCACTACAGTAGCAATCTGTATACGCGCGAAACTTTGACCACGACTCCAAATCAGATTTTGCTCGCTCGCGAGGCAGTAAGACGTGTACGCCTTTCGCAAGAAAGTTCTCTCGAGCTCGCTAGCCTAGGAAAAAACTTTGGTCGAGGTTTTGTCAATTTTGCATTGGGTTAATTAAACTGCGGCGCGTTACACATATTAAAGTACGAATTAAATCGTGAAATCGGTATAAGTGCATAGGCAAGTAGTCGAGATATTTTCTTGACTGGCACTGGCCTCGCGGACGCGTGCATAAACACACTCGTGCATATAAACACACATACGCGCGATTCGTTCCATGCCGCACCACATGCCGTTAATCTCCTATAAGCTCTTGCAGTTATTTCAAATACAGACACTTCAAAAGCAGTTAGTATATACTTTATTTCATTTTTAGCACATCTGCGCGTGCTCGCGCGCGCTCGCTTGTGTATTTGTAGAGTAGCTCTGTGCAGAATCCCACGAAGGTGTGCATAAATTTTCTTCCTCGACGACATCAGATGTTGGCTGCTGCTACTCAACTGCGGCGCGTATGTGTACGACTGCGCGAGTCTATAACGCCAGTGGCCGTCGTGTCTTTCCGCATGGGGGTACAAAAATATCAATGCGCGTTAAAGCGCCCCAGCGGCAAGCGCATGTATATAAAAAGTGAAAAAGTGTCGACGCCCAGTTTTGACGCCGTTAGAATCATAATATTATAAGCTTGCGAGTTCGCAGTTCTTCTTCTCTTCTCTCTCTTTTTTTTTCAAAGTCAGCTCATCGTAAAATACCACGCACGAGCTTATATATACGATGTACATGTTTTATATACCCAAAGATGATTCATTAAACGCACACGATGCGCTCCTCATGCGGGGCGTTCTCCAGTCCAAACAATACTCCACGTTTTGCTTGACAAATGGCCCCGCCGATAAATCATCGTCATCGCGTCGGTTTTACCGAGCCATTCGACGACCTCTGCTGCACGAGAAACTAAAAATCGATGAAGGTACGGATAACCATTGTAAGTTCACTACTCCACTGGTCCTGCACCAAACGTCAAACGGAAAATCTTAAGACATCATCCGGGAAAGCCCATTTAACCTAGTTACTTTTTGTTCGATATCGGTTAAACAAACACCACTGGTGTACAGAAAAAGCAAATCGAAAACATTGCCAATGTTTCGTAAATTTTCTCCTCCGTTAGACAGAATGTCGAGCGCAAATACTACGGCAGACAAAAAAAAAAGAAGGAAACGAGTACCATAGCTCGCAGCGTTTGCACGTGGCCCGCTATATGTAGCCTGGCGCGCATGTCGATAACACGGCTTTCGCAGTTTATATTATATGCACACTCGCATAGAGCTGTAGTGTGAGCCGCGCACGCACCACACGCAGCGCTGCAAGAAGGACTTTTACGCAATTCCTCATAAGTGGGCCAGCAGTGCTTTGGGTGCACAGCACATAGCGCGCACACACACGGGATCTCTGCCTCGCGCGTGCATACTATTTCGTGCGCCTGCGGTGCTGATATGACTGGGCTTCACGCGCGCGTGTCGAGCTTTTATTTTTGCCCCCCGTTCTTTAGCAGCTTTTCTAGCCTTCGTATGAACTACTGTTCACGCCGACGGTGCTGGAACTCATACCCCCGCGAGTCTTTGCTATACACGTAGTAATTCGCGTTATTATTATATGTAGTGTATCGCTGCCCCGTGGCACGAACGATTTTCTTTCTTTCCGCTGCAGTCGAGGAGGATCCATTTAGGAATCGCATCGATCGCTTCTCCGTTTCTCATTTCCTCGATTCAACTTTTCGCATTATAATGATTCTCAAGCCTGTAAGACACGCGCGCAGACGCGTAAACGCAGCTTTAGCACTCCGTACACGAGGAGGAGGAAGCGGTGGCAGCGATGCACGAAAAAATTACTTAGCCGCAAAGTACGAAACCGCAGCTTAACACACCATAGCCGCCGCCGAGCTCCGCAATACTCGCGCATACTCCGTCTTGCATTCTACTCTATATCATATAGAATATGTATATGTGAGAAATAACATTTCCTCGCTCGAGTAAAATAAAGACGACGTAAAGTCCGATACAGATCGGAACAAGTAATAAACACGTAATCCCGCGCATAGTGCGGCAAAAAAAGTAGCGCGCGCATATAACGTATTATACGTGTATACCGGCATGATCGCCGTAGTTCAGAGCTCGCAGTCGTATTACACAGAGGCGTGCAGCCGAGCGCCCATATATAGATACACATTTGTATAAAATAAAAGCAATTTCGTATTGCGTTGCATGAATGCAGCTTGTACATAGAGTATAGACGGGGTAGAGATCGGCATATATTTTACTAGCACATGCAGCATCGTGTGCTAGCTGTGGGCAGGATCGCCGCGGTCTCTTTACATACGTATAGAATATCAAGCTGTTAGCGCGCGCGATCGCCGCTGCTGCCCTCTATTCGACCGGCAACGCGCGCGGCTCTTGCATATGGGATATTTTGCGCCAAATGGATATGAGGCATAAGTAACTGTTGTTCCTGCGAAGAAAGGCGTCCGCCTTAATGTGCTCCTCCTCGCGCTTGGTGCCGCGCTGCACACGCGCCAAGATCGCTACATGTACAGTTGCGAGCCGGTGTTGTTGCTTCTTTTTTCCTACTTATTGGAACAAACGATTTCTCAGCTCGCGCAGTGTTATAGCTCTGTGTACTATGCTGCAGATGTACGATGAAAAGTTATCATTTAGGATTTGACACGTGTGCCGGGACACACCTTCCGCTGCTCCTCGCGTCTATCCAGCTCGAGTAAACGCATAAGATTCTTAAGCAGCAGGGAAAAGAGAACTCCCGAGTACGCGTGTACGCGGAAAGAGGAGAAAAATGTTATCCACATGTGCGTATATTGGCCGTATAAGCGGGATTAAAAAATCGCAACTTTCATTCGATTTACAGTGCTGTATACAAAGTGAATGCAGCCGGTTCGCTGCTGACTGTACACATACACAAACACACAGCAGCACCACCAGCAAAGTGGGCAAAAAACGTTTTACACAAAGGGCGAGGCTATTATACCAAGTGCAAAAAAAAATTGATATCGATTTTACGCTCCTTTCCCGCAGACACTTGTATCGTATTTTCGTGCCTGTTAGCGTGCCATGTGTGTCCATGAGTCTTTCTCTCTCTCTCTTTCTTTCGCTTGCTCGCTCTCAATGTCTTGCTCCTTTTGTTCCTTATAGCACGTTCGCGTTGACATGTACGTGGTCCAGGCGTACAATGTATACGTATGAATGCGCTGCTGCAGTGGTGTAAAAGCTTGTCAAATGTTCAATTTATGCCGTGTAGGCGATTAATTATTTAATATTGCGTTGCTCGGCTTGTTGTTTCGTACAAAATGATAAGATGTAAATGGTATATTTTGATATGATAATCCAAGCCGGACATTGGGGCCACGTGTTTCACTTTCGCCTACACACTGCTCTATATAGGACGAAATCGCGATAGCAAAAAATTGGTTGCATTTGCTATCAAACTGGAATTGAATTTTTGACTGGAGTGAAATTTTTCATAGGAGGAGTGTGTCATCTTTTTAGGATGAATTTTTAATTAAATTACCCCAACGCATGTGGTGATTCGGGACGAGTATAGCGACACTAGATATTCTGCGAGGGACTACTCCTTTTTCCAGCGGGACCAACTTCTGTGTTAGACATACGGACCTGACGCGCGCCTCAGAGAATGCCGTACGTGTATCTGTAGTATCTGTAGTATTTGCGTGCGCATTTATATATAGGTACGCGCTTTGTATGTGTATACGTCTGTGCAGCCCATTTTTCGCTTGAGAGCACTGATGCTCTCTCGCTTTGCATCTCTGCGCTCGAGATGGTATAATTGGATGCGAAGCGAGAGCGAGTGAGAGAGAGAGAGAGAGAGAGAGAGAGAGAGATCTCGAGCGTATTAGGATTAAATGTCAAGTGCTGCATGCAATGTTCACTGGGAAATGCGTGGAGTGTACCTAAACCCGGGGAGCTGCTGCCGTTACTGGTTTTCTCTTCGTGTATATGGCACAAACACTGCGGCTTCTCTCCCTCTCTCCCTCTGTCTCTCTCTTTAAATTTACCGATGTGTGAGTCTGCTACTCTCCTACACACAACGCACATCTCGCAGCGCTGCCTCTGCGTACACCTCCTTGCGCCCATCCGCAAAGGTGCGATTTTATGACTCGTTTAATCCTTTCGAAGATATTTACGCCCTGCGGAGCTCTGCGTGTGTATGTGCGATCGTTTGGCCTCGTATACGACTGTTGGAGCTACGTACGACGAGATGCGGCCGATTGAAAAGTTTCGAGAAAGAATTTCGACATGTTTATTACAGTTACGAACAATGATTTAGCGAAAAGCAATACACGCGTCAAATCATAATTTAGTTTCGCACGACTTGCATGCATACTCATGCGCGCATCTTTTTAACGTCATATTTTGCCGTTTGCGCCGGCGTGTGTACACATACATGTCTAATTACTCGTTACTTGCAAAAATCACGCGAGTTTCCCTGCACTCGTGCATATAAGCGCACAAATTACGTCTATAATATTATTAAAGATAAAATATATTTTATAGGCTAGGCAGTTTTTTCGCAGTGGGAGTTCTATTACATACAGTTTCTTCACCTGATGATGATGATGATGACTTACGTGATATATTCAAGCATGCGTGCGCCGCGCTTCCACGGGCCAACGAGAACCTTTCGTAATAAAGAAAAAAATTACGTAACGCGCGCGTAAGCAGCGTCACGGAGGAGTAGGAAAAAGTGGAAAGACGAGCAAAAACGAGGGAAAAAATACGGAATTACTTTGTATAGGCAAGATCGTCGAGTGCACTTCCGCTAACTTTGAGTGGATTTGTACACTCACATACACGCGCAGCTATACTAATGCAGCTCCTTTGCACACGCATGTGTATAGTGCATAGGCCAGCAAATTTTCGCGGAATTTTTTTTTCTAAGGATTCGAAGCGTCGATTCGTCAACGAGCCACGCGGACATTTATCAAAGTACAGAGACCGAGGCAGTTTATCCTGCGCTTGAGTGCTCAAAGAATAAGCCGAAAGCTCGCTTTATAGCACGAAACGGCCTCCTCCAGACTTGAAGTTCCGATTCTAACTGTAAATCCGCGATGAAACTCGTTGGTGTATCTATTTTGCGAGCTGTGCACTGTCGCGAGTTCTGCGTGACTACGCTCCGGCATTTTTATTTCGCGAATCTGTTAAGTGTCAATCTAACGCAAGCGATGCTGTCACTGCTGCTGCTGCGTCTTCTGGTGCTACAGAGCTGCTATTACTGCACTGTACACATCCTTTGCTCTTGCCTTTTTTTGCCAGGCTGAGAGTTTGATGTGTTTTTTTTTATCTTCTGTCCTCTCCGGCAGAAGAAGAAGCGACGATGATACGCCTCTCTTTTGACTAACTAGATCTTTTTACGCTCGACAACGAGTTTTGCATACTTTAATGAGTAGAAAAACGATTGCTTATTCATAAAGTTATAGTTAAGCCGTTTTTTTTAGCAAGGGCAAAAACTCGTTTCGGCCTTGTTTCGTAGGGTACACAACGCATGTCTCGTGCTACGAGTACGACGGTGCATTTAAAATATACCCGCGAGCGCGATAATTTCAATCATAATTAACTGCATATAATAAATAAAAGCTCGCGACCTTTTTTTTACCTCGCTTAAAATGTCCTTCCGCTCGCGTAGCTGTAATAAAGTTTGACAGCCTCGCGAATCACCTAATAAAATATATGTATTCCGCAGGCCGCGCAGTTGGCAACTTTTTTCTTTGCGTCCTCGCCTATGTACAGTAGCAGCAGCAGCAGCACACTCGGGCTTTTAATAGAGCTACCACGTTTACGTTTGAAATTAACTTTGCTGCAACATTCGACGTTTCTAATTATAAGTTACGTTCAAATGCACTTTGAAAAAGTTTCCACTTGCGCATTGTGCGCGCAAGCGAACGAGCGAGCGAGCGTTACAGTTTACGCGCGCGCGCCCCGAAAATATTCATGCCTTTTCATTCGCGGCGGCGCGCAGGAACGAAAAACGAAACGCGCGTGGCACACAGGGCGCAAACACGATTACGAAATTGTGGCATGAAAACACACTCGTATACAGCGTCGTTTGAAGTCTCGACGTCGACGCGATCGAGCTGCAGCGAGCGAGTTCATCACGAGATAAAAGCCCGTAGATTCAATTAGATGGATGCACCGAAAAATATCATTACACGCCGCGCGCCGCCCGTGCAGTCTGCAGCGAACGCACCCGCGCACACGTCTACGCTACAGTGTATGTGTGTGTATAAGTACGTTTTATATATATGTGTGAGCCTGGATAATTGACTTTTATATAGCTATTCTCGCGTCTCGAAGCGAGGAAACGTAGAATTGCATTTTCGCCTTTGCCTCGCATGCGAATATGGAGGTAATAATTATACCGTTGGCTTCTGTTATACTGTATAAGTAGAGCTGGAAGAGAAAAGCAGGAAGCCCGAAGTAACGCCACCGCCGCCGCATCAACATCATCATCGCTTGGCGTGCCGCCGCCGCCGTACCGCCACCGCCGCTTCGCCTGCCTGCCTGCCAGCGTCATCATCGTGAATCGTGATCGTAAAAGTTTCGCGTTAATTGCGCCTGCGCGCTCGGCTTTTCGCGCTCGAAAATTCAATCCCGCCAACAACGCCAGCCATGCAACGACGCATCGACGATAAGAATAAAGTGTATCGCGGGAACGAGAGGTGTGTGTACTGCAGCTCGACTATACACACACACATGCACACACACATACTTGAAGCACATGTGTGCAGAATGTATATTGCCTATAGGCAACTACTGCAGTTCTCCTTCTTGTATACGTATGAGTGTGGAGCATATAAGCGGAGACAAGAGATTGTTATGAGTTTTTCCACCTAACAGAAGCAGCAGTGCAGCACTACCACACGCGTCTTCGTTTTGCGGAGCTGTTCTTTTTGCTTTTTCCCTCCTTGCCCTGCTGCTGCTGCTGCAAGTTCGTTCGCGGTGGAATTGGATTTCTTCGCGATTCTCGATTTTTTCTTTTTTCAGCTCTCCTTCTTACCTCTTTTTTTCTCTCTCTCTCTCCTTCATGCCTCGTCCTCGTTGTACAGTATATACGTGCCCCGTCTATATACATAACGTGTATTGCGAGAAGCTTTTTGAGATTTAGTTGGCCAGGATATTTTAGATTATTTCTTTTCTTCCTTTCTCCTAGAATTCAATATTTCGATAATTACATTTTCTCGTTTCAGTTCTCCAGCGAAATATCCAGTTCAATTCGATTTTCAAGCTCCCATGAGTCTCTCTCTTTCTCTGCGTACAGTACTTACTGCTTATATACGAGTAGTGCTCGGCGAGCGCATTCGAAAATCGGACACGCGTGTACGTTACAAGGCAGGGCGACCCGAGCACATATTATATGAGTCAAGCCAAGTGGGGCCGCCGCCTGCACTTTTCCTATTATATACACATTGAACGCCAAGTAGTACGTCTATTTAATTTATCATATAATTAGTCTCGTATTACTTACGCCGATATAAATCACGATCTGCGCACCGACGCAGATACCCATATAACTTTATAAAAAGGAGCAGAAAATTTACTTGCCTATTGTTGGCTCGAGCTTTTCCACTCGAACACGAAGCTGCAACCTTTGGCCAGGCCGTTAATTAATCATTTCGCGCGCGCGGGTCAATAATTACTCGCCCTCAACCTCTCTGTACAGCCAGGCCAGTGTCTTATCGGCGAGCGATATCTTTTTTAAAAATAAAATTTCCAGCACGATTTTAGCACGTAGAGTGCAGCTCGACTCTCGAGCGGCGCCATTGCCGCTGATACGACTCCCTAATTAAAATTGCTATACAGTCCAAGCTACGAAAATGATCGAACGGGTAATTTTGCAAACTCCTGGGTGAGAGCGCGCGCGATTGCAAATATCTGACAGCTAGCCGAAGATGTGTATTTAAATTCTTACGTATATAGCTCGTGGCAGCGGTAATTCGCAGATAAAAAGTCGCGCACTGCACCGACGAGCCACTCGAGTAGCAGTAGATTTATCTTGGCACTGCATTAGTCGTGTGGACGCGCATGTAAATTCAACGTTATAGGAGCTGCATGAAAAGCGTCATTTTTCCTGGCTGCAATCGCACTCGCGTCCAGCATTATAATTATTTTTTTCCTTCGTATAGTTGCTGCTGCTGCTGCAGGACATCATCGGTGGCTCCAAGCCGCGATCGTCTAGGCAGCTATAAGCTAATCCAAAAATTTCTTCAGGTAAATCGAGCTCAGCCTCTTCGAAACGGGTGTGTATAAGATAGCATAAATAAGCTGTGCACTCGCTTACGCGCGCATCTACGAGACAAGAATCATCTCATTCGCTTCTTATACTTACGAGTGTGTATGTGTGTGTGTGTGCGCGCGCGCGAGCGCATACACGTATGTACATATATCTACATAAACATAAAAAATAAAAAAATAGCAGCAACGGTGGCGGCGGCGGCGGCGGCAGCAGAGAATGAGACTCCGAGGGCACAAACTGGTATGGTAGGTGAAGGGCCTGAACTGCAACAGCAACAGCAATAGCAACAGCGGCAGCAGCAGCAGCAACAGAAGGTAGTCATTTTCTCCGAGGGCAACTTTACAGCAGCTCGCCTATCCACTCTGCATCGAGAAAGTCGCTGTTGCACACGCACACACAACAACAACAACAACACAGCGCCCGTGTATGTATGTACGTACGTTATATGCACTGTACTCACACATTCATACGTGTGCGGAGCGGGCGGGGCGGTGGAATAGCAGTTATACGAGTCCATCGCACTCTCCTCCTCTCTCTCTCTTTCTCTCTTCTCTTCCTCTCGCTCTTTCTTCTTCGCGGTATAAATAAACGCGCGCGAGGCCCGCGAGCATAGAGCGAAGAGCGAGAGAAAGAGAAGAGAAAGAGAGAGACAGAACCTCCTTTATATTTTGCTATAGCTTTTACGTGCACACTGGCCGCATGTATATACTGCGCACTGCAACTCTACTAGCTCGAGATCGCGACAGTCGCGCACCACCGTGAGTATATCGCCTCGTGCTCGGGCGTGCGACGTATGTGCCTCGCTGTGTGTATAGCTATCTCAAAGACTATTCCGTAACTCCGCGCGGCTAGGCTACACGCGGAAATTCCTTTTCCTGCGACCAACTGCGCTTTCGACTGGACTTTGATTGTAAATTGTAAACACGATCGCTGTACGTACGCGTACACGATTCGACTCTCGATGCGTGAGCTGATCATTTTCCGCGCAATTGTACTACGAAGTACTTGAACATTTTCAGGCTTGTTACGCGTTTTTTTTAGCACAAGATGACGAAACTAAAGCATAACCGATCGAGTTAACGAATGCGTAGATTTGTAAATCGGTATAGACTTTATAACGTTCCCTCAAGCCCTTGGTCATCGGAGCGAGCTGCAACAAACTTTGCGATCGCGTATCGCTCTCGGGGCAATTTTTCTCGACCTGGATCTGTCCGTACGTAAAAGACAGCCCCGGAACGGGAAGTCTCTGGGCGTCGTACCATTTACTAGGGCGCGCGCGCGTGCACATGCATGAACACACACAAATACACACAATTCACACATACACACACTCATGCACTATATACGCTTTCTCCTTTATAACGGACCGCAAAGTTCACAAGAGACTCGCAGCAGAGAGAGAGAGAGAGAGAGAGAGAGAGAGAGAGACAGGAGAGAGTATGTGTAACGCAAACTCGCTGTTTTTCCTATCCCATGAAGTATTTACATAAACGCTGAGAAAATGATATTATTTTCTGAACGCGTGCGCTGTATATGGCAACGCAGAAACATCAGCGAGACGCGAAAATATTATGAAGTTTGCATCTGTGCCCGTAATATTATAATAAGTGAATTTCGCCTCATTATTCAGCCTCTGCCACGCTGCTGCTGCTGCTGCTGTTGCTGTTCCTGCTGTTTTGAGATATGAAATTTAATAGAGGCAGACGTGTAATTACTATTACGAGGTCACACATTTTCTTGCAGCTCATCGCGCGCGTGTAAATTGCGATATAGTCGCACGAGTGCTGCAGCTCTTGGAGGATACTTTTTTTCATTTCTTGCTCTCCAGGGAATCGACTCGCGCGCACTTGCACAATACCCGGTAAACTGCATTACAGCCTGCTTCATTTTTTCCTTTCGGACGATCAGCGATATAAATTGACATAGGGGTAGCGTCAATTGCGAGTCGCAAGTTGCAATTTGCGCAATACGGAGAGGGAGATTCTGCAAATGCACATCGTTTACACGTGTAGGCTCATTATCGCGTCGCGTTTCGTCCATTAGCTAACATCGCCAGTCCACGCGAGCTGCTACATAATGCGCGGCGCACTAGGGGTGCAACAATAGTAGTAGAGCAGTGCACGCGCGAGCTGCAACTGGGAATAATAATATCGCTAATGAAATCAATGGCAGCAGCGAGAGAGAGAGCCTAATGTCGCGTACAGTCGAGCTCTTGTTTGTTTGTTTATTTTTTTCGTTGTTTTTTTCGCAATATTCTCCGATATATATAATGCATATATAGATATTCGTTTACACGGGGCTATAACAGCGCCAACGGCACATGTACATATTCGCATTAATTATCTCTCGTTGATATCTTCACGCAGCCCGCGTGCAGAGTACGTGGACTGCGCAGCACACATATATACATATGAGTGCAGAATAATACCGGGCGATCGCAGTGCACATGTACATGCACGCATAAACTCATTGACCGTTAATTAATTTCCCAGTGTATAGTACTCTAGGAGGTGCGCGAGCGAGCGAATCGATGCTCCATTCACAATACATACATACATACAGATGTATACACACGGCTCAAGTACGTACTGGGCCTTTTTTCTCGTCGGGGGAAAAAATAGCCAAAGCTATTGAACTGAATATACGTGTATATGCACGGCGAGTGCGATCGCGGCACAGGTATTATTATCCTCGAGGGCCGTCTTATTTATACGCGCTCGGGACACAATATGCATTCGGATCGGCCCGCGAGTACATCTCTGCAGGCCGAGAAAAGGTAAATAAAAAAGTCCTTCAAAGGATATATCTGCACACGTGTTGTTGATTGTACAATGCATCCTCGAAGGTATAATATGTATGTGTGTGTGTGTTTGCGTGGCTTATATGGCCGCATCGCGCTCCGGTGCATATATATACAGGCTCGCGCGCCGTCGTGTGTTTTATGCGTTCGACTCTTTGCGCGAGCGAGTCGTTGTTGTTATCGCCCGCGCCTGGGCTCCACATATGTACATAGAGCCCACCGTCGCCGCCACGCACTACTCGACGTCGACTCGATTCGAACTGTGTATATGTATGCGCCGAGCGCGAAGTACCGTTTCGCGGAAGTATATAGTTGCGTACATACACGTATACTAGCTGCAGTCTACAGACACGTGTGCACGTATGCGTCTATAAGCAGTTATAGACGTGCTAGAGAAAGACCGATGACACGAAAAGTCGGCGCGACGGGGGCAAACATTTTATTCTCCAAGCGCAACGGCTCCGATATATATTGCGCCTGTCGCCTACGAATTGCGATAAGCTAACGATTCGATTACTCATTTTTGACTATAAAGCTCGCGGAACAAAAGTGACCAGCTTTAAGTACACGACTTCGATACGCGGGTAATTTTTTATTTCAGAAAACAAGCTGCCCGCGTAGAAAATAAATAATCGCCCAAACGTAGGATGCGTGAGCCGTTAGAACTCCTGGTATATCTGTAATCAAAGTCCTTATTTTTTTATTCATATATAATGCATTTCTCTCCCTCTCACTCTCTCTCTCCGACACGCTGACTGCACAGCGGCATGAAATCGAGAAAGAATAACAACATTGAAAAACGAAGCGGAGAAGATGCAAAAACAAAGAAAAAAGCAACGGGAGGGGAAAAAATGAAGCAGCTCTCGAGAGCAGGTCGAGCCTCGGTCGATCGATATAAAAATACAAAAAGTCAAAAGTGAAGAAAAAATCACATTTACCGATCGTGTCCAAAGCAATAGCTCGCAGTGTATACACTCTCGCACTGCTCTGGCTCGAGACAGAGAGAAAGAGAGACGAGAAAGAGAGAGACGGGCGGGGTTTATACAGCCAACGTTATCCATCTATCTATCGGAGCGCGCAACTCACCATGGGTTCACCGCGACTCGGCTGCTGCCGTTCTCTTTTTCGCGACTCGCTTTCTATGCGCTATAGTTGTGCCGTGCAGCGCACTAGAGTCAGCCCCGGTCGCACTGCATGTGTATCGCGGCACTCCGATCAAAACCAACGGAATTCAATGTATAAATATATAGATATAAACATGCCTCGCGTATATAGATATGCAGCCTCGTTGGGATCTGCGGGCGACCGAGATAGTAGCTAGCTGTGCTCGCGAGCGCGGCACAGTCGCCCCGCTAATAATACAACTTGCAAATATGCGCATTGCCGCGATCGAAAGGTCGGGCCAGCTCCGCAGTTGTCGAGCGCAAGTCTTTAACCTCCTTCGCGTTATGTCTTCTGCCGTGTTCCAGTTGAGTAGTCCACGCGGCAGCTCGCGTTGTTTTTCTCTTATGAAATTTTCATCCACCCGTACATGTTTTAACTATATTCTCCGGGATTTTCGTTCGCATTCAATCGTGGAAACGAGAGCGTTGAAAGTGATCGCCGTGCGTGCAACCGAGTTCGCGCAAAGCAGGATTAATTAGAATGGCTCGGATTATAGCGCGCGAGCTACATAATTTATTTATCGTTAATTTTCGAGAGCTAGCTCAAATTCTCGCCGCATGCAGTTGCAACGCGATGCAGCTCGGCGCAACTCGAGACCGGCGTACATTTTATATGACGACAAGGACTGCGACGACGATCTGTATATTTCATGCCGAGATGATGAGCGCTGCAACTGCGCGATATATATAATACCGCAGAGCATCGTCGTCGACAATGAGCGACTCTCGAGGCTCGTGTCTCATTGTTTCGAGCAGCTCACCTCGCTGCAACCCCGTGCATGCAGCTGTACGTACGATTTGTCATGCTGCGTTTAACGAATTAGTTTTGCTACCGCGCACGATTGGGTGCGCCCGTGAATGCAGTCGCACAGACACACACTCGTTTATACGAACATGCGAGCTCCGAGCTGCTGCTGCTGCTGCTGCTGCTGCTACCACTGCTGCACTGCGCAGGTGAAACACGTACCGTGTTTATACGTAATCGCGTAATCAGACATTTTTCTCTTTTTTCTGTCTCTCTCGCTCCGGCGATGTTTGCGTGTCTACCCCCTTGCAGTTCGAGCTCTTGGCTACAAAGAAAAAAATAACCAAGGCAAAAGGAAAAAACAAGCTCGCTTCTAGCTACTGTCTCCTGTCCGCTCGTACTCGCAATTATCCTTTATATAAAAAGCCCCGATCGATTCAGTCCTGTGTGCCCATCTGTGTCCATGCGGCCAACGACGCGTGTGTGCATCTCGAGTGCCACAAACTCTATATGGCAGCAGCCTCACAATAAGCAACAACAACACGGCCGCAGAGAGCCGTGTCTTTTTTACTCGCCAAATTAAACAAACCGCACTGGACCAGATCTGATTTCATCGCCGTGTGTGCGCGCGCGCTACAACGTTCTGCTGGCATACTTATTATAGGCCTCTCTCGGTTGCCTTCAAGCCCTCCGAGCAGAGACAAAATTACCTCGTTAACACGCTAGACCGGTTGAAAGTTAGAGAAATAAGAGGCTCATTTCTATGAGTCGTGTGTGAGTGTGTGTGTGTGTGTCGACGTCGATATTTCGCCACCTGTAAGAAAATCGTCAGCCACGTACATAATATGTATTATTCTTTAATCGAGCGGGCAAGAAGAATAAACACGCAGGCTGCACGCATGCGGGCACGTAAGAATTGCGACGGTGTAGGCCTCATCATTGTGTGCAGCAACGTCGCGCGCGTGCACAGGGCGCGGATAATCGTCGGCGCGGGATCGCCCGGCTCCTTTTTTTTTCTCGGGCGTGTGTGTAGCTGCTGCGTTCGCGCGTGCACACGTGAGTGAGAGAGAGAGAGAGAGAGAGAGAGAGAGGAGGTCTGGACCAACAGACGCGCTATACGGAGGCACACGAGTGCCATGGCTTGAGCCTCGCTCGAGGGCTATTTCGCCTAATTGGGAGGCCGTACGAGTACGCAGAAGCCGCCCTCCGGATAGTTCGTGTCTGCGTTTGCAGCTCTGTGTGTGTGCGCGTTCATGGCAAAGCGGCGACGACGACGACGAAGACGCGGCGTCTCGGAAGTTTTAAAAGTCGTCTGGGTACTTCTCTTTCACGAGTCGGCATAAGTATAGCTGGCTTTTTGCAATCCACGTGCGTGCGCAGGCCGGAAAGGTCATCGACGGCCAACTATAACCGACCGGATCCATACACTTCTATTGGAATTGTTCGAACATTTTCGTAGCTACCCTCCACGTGCCATTCTAATATTGCTGCTGATCGTTTGCTGTTGCTTCGACAATTGCGGATCGGCGCGAAAATCGAAAGTTCAGCTGAAGGCACGATATTTATTAGATATCCTCGAGTCAAGTTGATCGTAAAGCTCGATGTCTAATAAAAAATATAATAGCAGTGGCGCAGTGGCTCACAACAAGCGAAAGAAGAGGAAGAAAAAAATTTATATATACAAACTACAACGTAAAGGAGAAAGTTGGAATCGAATCGCCGCTAGTGCATGTAAGGATACTCGTGTACACGGTGTAGCACATTCAGGAATTTCTCTCATGAGCGTCCGTCGTGTCCGCGAAGAGACTTTTCTTCGTCGCTCCTATTGATCCGAATCGCATAGTGCTGTCTGTTTATTGACCATCAAACTATACGTATCGTATTATGTGTACCAGTAGTTGTTGTGCTTTTTTGCCGCCGCCGTTGCTGCTGCTGCCAGTCGTTACAGAGAAGCGACTATACACACACCGCCGAGACTAAACTTTATTTTCTATATACGTACACGTATATTGGAAAAATCAAGCCGCCGATTTCGCTCCGATGAAAAGCGAAGGGAATCGTTTTTCATATAATGCAAAGCGATATTTTCGCTTTTTGTCTCCTTACGTGAACTCGTGTGTGGCGTGCATCAGTCGAGAGTATACGCGAATGAAAAGCGCGGCTGTATATCGCATTTGACGTAGTAAATCCATCAGTATAATATGCACTCGAGATATTTTTACGTGTGCTTTTTTTATAAGATTGAAATAGAAACGTTAGAGCAATCGGATAACGTATAAACTTTAAGAATAATACAAACAATTTCTCTTAAAAAGTGCAATCCAATTGTGTTCGACGTCCAATTATTATAAGACTAAGGAAGCTGAACTTGAACCTGTGTGCGAGCTAATAATATGTTCAAAACGCTACTTTTAATAATAAACTTTTTACGCTGCATAAGAGGACATTTAAAGTTTCGGTTCCATATAATAAATCTGGTAATTTTGGCGCTAAGGTACACAAAACAGTAGAAAGCCAAGCAAAAAAAGCATCGAAATGAAAAGAGCACAAGCGAAAGAGATGCATCAAAGAGCCTTACGTTTTAAATATCCTCTCTCTCTCTTTCTCTTTCCCTCTCACTCTCTCCTTCCTTTGGCCATCGCTTTGAGGTTCTTAGAGAGCTTTTTTTGTTCTTTCTTTTATTTTTGCATCACGCGCAAAATACCAAGAAGATGTTCCTTTGAGCGCGGGGCCTAGCGGAAAACAAATGTTGATGCAACTCCTCGTCGTCTAGCGCTGTTAATACATACGCATTATTTCATTGCTTTCATCTCCTAATATAGGTAACATACAAGTATATATATGCAGTGGCGGTGTGGCAGTGTCGGCACTTTGATGGCCCGGCTTATAGACATGAGAATATATACGCGTGAGGGAAGAAAATGCCAAAGAGACCCTATCCGAGGCTGCTGCTACGCGCGCAAGTATAATACGGCGACTATACCCAGCAGCGGCGACCGACGAGTGCGCCTCAGAGATTTTTCGACGAGTATCGGGGATCTTTGTCGCGAAATTAGCTCGGTAAATTGAGCCGTTGGCTATATGCACCAAGGTTTTCTTTTTAGATCCGGATGAGTGGCTGCAAGTACTCTATACTAGATAGGGGGTCAAAAGTTGCCCTGTACTTCAAAGTTATTTACAGGGGGAAAAAAGTTGTGCATGGTATCATCGGAGGTAAAAAATTATACTTTGCCTTAAAACGTGTTATGTTGAAATACATTATAAATATCCCTTAGGTCTGATACAACTCTTGTAAGATCAATAAAATTTAAATTTTAAACATTTTGTAAAGACAATCAATACTTTGGATTGTAATGATTCAAAAATATACTAAGAACCTGTTCGTTTGTCTTATTTAAGGTAGTATATCACCAAATTGAAATTATGGAGAGATTTCGATGAAACTCGGCACATTTCTATATTTATGCATCAAAAAGACTCTGACAGATTTTTGGACTCTGGGGTTAGCTCTGAGTCGAGTAATTAGTCATTAACATTTCGCTCATTAAACATGGGTAACATAGGAAACATTTATATTTTATCGAATATATATCAAACCTATGGAGAGATATCAACGAAACTTTTTGTAATAGATTAAAAATACTTCAGCTTTATGTGAAACTTTTTAGAATGTCACTTCATTAGCTATTAATTAGTGAAAATCTGAAAAATTAAAAAAAGAGGTTAGAAAATTGAGATTTTTTTGCTGATTAAGTAGTTTATCGAGGATTTTAACTAAGAGTTGCCTATTTCTATACATATTTTAATGTAAATTTGTGATTTAGTTGCAAAATAGTGCCTATTCATAAGTCAAGTTTTGACAAAATGATGTTATTTTATTGTAGAGTGACCCTATAGGTGAAATGCTATCTTAATCTTAAGCTCATCTAGACAGAGCCATGCGAGTTATGTGAATCAATCTAAATATTGCATTTTAATGTTTGGTTTTCGCGTTGTACTTGATACAAATTGTGAAATGATTGTTTTCAGGATCACTTTTAGTTTTTGGAGGATATCAGTATTTTACGGTGGTTCACTAATCACTTTTGCCGAGAGGATAATAAATAAAAAGTGGCTAATTCTATATTATTATAGGGGTGAATTGCATCTTTTCAGAGGAGTAACGTCTAACATGCAGGTGAGAAGTTCTCCAAGTAAAATAACAAAAATGCTTAGTTAATTTAATTCATTGGTTTAACAGTAGTCCCTAATCTTAGGATGTTGGTTCATTAATAATAATAGCAGCAGCTTCATTGGATGTTACCAACACTATGCGCTTCAATTTAAAATTGCCTGCCATTAAAAGGCAATAAAAAAAGTGCATATGCACTGCTGCTTTATAGCCGACGACGTCGACACAGAAACGATCAATCTGGCATTTTCTATCCCACAAAAGATTTCAATTAAAGCAAGTGAGTCGCCACATCGAGCAGCAAGAGCAGCGGCATCGCGTAAACGCCCAAATTTTTTTTCGTTCTTCAATCGCCTTCTCGCGCCTACTCTGCAAACGCTCAAAAATAACTTTTTTCCTCGGCTTTGTAATAGGCGCTGCGTAAGCGCACAATAAGACAGTGCGCGATTGAAAAAAAAAGGAGCGAGCGCGTAAGACAAGCACCGCAATATCTCGCACGCATAAGTATACAAAATAGAGACAACGGCAAAGCTACAACACGTAGTATACCGGAATGCTTTCCTCGACTCTCATTTCTTTTTTTCTTTTTTCTCTCATTCATTCGTTCGTGTTTTGCAATACGGAGTACGTCGTCTCTTTAATTAGCCTGCCAAGGGCTCCTTCACACCCCAATTCTCCAAACTCGCACGTACACGCGGACTTGTTTTCTCTCGCTCTCGCACATCAATTTGGCCGCATGCAAAACTGGTGTAGCATGCGCCTATATAGACTCGCACACACTCACGTCCTTTCTTGCTTCCAGCGTCACTTCTGCCGCTGCTGCTGCTGCTGCTGCTGCTACGAGTGTGAAATATTACATAGCCGACGGTGACAAGGTGTTTACCGCGCTCACCCTTGGCTCGTCATCGTCTTAGTCGCTTGTCCTCTTTTTCTTTGCTGCCGTTGCAAAGAGAAAGAGAATTAAGCCGAGCGCGTCTCGATCCTCCCGCTATAATATAAGTATATGCAGTAAGTAACGAAAGTGTTTGCCGAGAGATGAGCCAGGCCAGGCCAGACCCGTGTCAAAAGTCGACGACGAAAGAGAGATTGATGCGCAAACGAAGCTCGCAAATTGAAAAATATTTCGACAAACAGCATTTTTGCATACATATAGGTATACGCGTCTCTGTGGAGCTCCGATTCTATATAATGTGTAGCCAAAGCAGATATACAGTCACCGTTACCAAGAGCACGCGCGTCTTTCGTTTATATGATCATTACGCGATGTGTATATGATTCGTCCGAAGAGATAAGAGCTGAGTCGTGTATGAGATACGCGAGAGAGGAAGTTTTATCTCGCGTTTATACACGGGGTGTGTCGTGCTAAAATCACTCGATGTGTGCGCCTGCGAGAGAGAGAGAAGAAAAGCTCAATTACTACGTACTCAAATCCCGTCCGTTGACCTGTTTTTTCATTTCCCATATACATACTCGCGGCTCGAGCGCTGTTTTATGATATTTTAATTTGACTTTGTAATTGCCTCTTCCGAGGAGCGTATCACACCTAAATGGCAGCTTCGAGAGGGCCCCGCGCGCACAAGTACAGTAATCGCATCTGATTTTTACAAGACGCGCGCGCGAGAGAGGGCAGCTCATTTTTTCGACGTTTGCATTTTATAATATATTTTATAAATATATCGCGCGCGGCTCGTGTGCGCAATCGCTCAGGCCGATGTAGATGCTGCTGGCACGTATACGTATACAGTGCACATAGCCGCTCGGCCGAGAGTCACTCGTAATTGGTAAGTACGCGAGCGCACGCGCCTCCGTCTGTCTAATTAGTAACATTTAATATTTCATTTAACGTCCGGTGTAGCAGAAGCAAAAGTAACAGCGGCAGCTTCCCTTGGTCCTCGCACTGGGCGCACTGCACACCTTTCATTTTAATGCACATTGTGTATGCACGAAATTTTATTCCTCGCGCGCGCGGCTGCAGCAAGACGATAATTATTCATGAAACCATTACGTCCGACACTGGAGCTCTCATTCTTTCAATGTCCTCGGTCGTCGTCGTCGTCGTCGTCGTCGGTCGTCGTCGTGCTGCTCTATAATCAACTTGCAAAAGTCGTTAAAATAATCTTACAGCGCGTTTGGGCCTTCGCAATTTCGCGACGACGATGGCCAAAGCAAAATTGCTACAACTGATGGAAAAAATTTATATACACGTTATACGCTGCATATATACTCGCTGGGCCATTCGCCGCAACCAGGAGTAAGTAGGAGAAGAGGAAAAGTTAGCGCTCGGACATTAAGCGCGGGCGATTCGGGCCGAGTCAGCGATATAATGATATAAAACGATCGTCATCGTCGCGGCCCTCGCACGCACGACCCGTAAAACTTTCAAGCTCGCAAGCCCATGCAAGCGCTGTTCGGCGGGCTTTAAAGTTCTCGAGCTCGGTGTAGCTGCCGACACGCCGTAAAATGTGCTTGCGTCTACTACTACCATCACTAGTGTGTGTGTCTCTCTTGATCTTTCACTGCTTCCACGACTACTTTGTATGCTTGCGCGAGCTCGCAAACTATTATATATATGTACGCACACACACTGCTACATGTATCGGTAAGGTATAATGTTGCGTGCAGCTCGCTCGAGAACATCAGAGGGAAGCGAACTCGTGTATAAGAGCTCGACTCCGGCTGTCGACAAGCCGTCGATGGGGCGCGAATTTCCCTTGAAATGTATCCAGCTGTTGGCTGTCTGCTGCCTCGCGCCAGAGAGAGAGAGAGAGAGAGAGATACTCTTTATGAGATGGATTTCCTCTCCTCCCAAGTCAGCTCGCAACGTCTCAGGCGCTGTTGCTGCGTCGAACTTGCGCGCATACCGATGCCATACAGACGCGGCGCAGACGTCTTTGCCCTTTGAGATAGTCATGCCAGCGACTCGGGATATCTATTGCGAATTGGGTGCGAGTGGTAGAAGCCGCGAGGGAGGCCAAATACCCAATGCATCTCAGGACTCGTGTCTCGAATTCTGCGTATACGCATATTGTCTACATAACTGCCTCAAAAGCAGAACATCCCCAATTGCAGTATATCTGGTACATTTGGCAAATTCTTCATTAAGCACGCCGCGTCTTTGGAGTGCGCGGATCAATTCGCGTCGTCCAACCTCGTCCAGCCTCGCCATTTGATCGATTGGAAAATCGCAATCACGCGTCACATCCAGACACTGGCCAACAAATCACCGATAAAACCATCTGCTTGTGCGCAGCGCCTATAGCAGTTAGGCACCGCGTGCACCACTGCACACACGCACGAAGCAGATGAGAAATCACAAAATCATGAAAAGAGTCTAACGATCGCACGTATAATATGCGTAGATAAGCTCGAGCCGCAAGCAGATCGCTTAATTGACCAGTAACAATTGTAGTAGCTCGACGCGAAATGGATACGCGTCGTTACGCCGGTAGAAAAATCTCGCATATGCGGTGCTTTTCGCGCCGAGCTAGTTATGTGCTACACAGGCTGCAGCAGTGCACGCGTACATAACGACACCTTATGCGAGCTATAAGGCTTAATTCACGGGACATTAGCTTTCTCAATGCATATCTGCTGCTGCTGCTGCTGCTGCTGCTGCATTGATGCTGCCTAATGCGCCGTTAAATAATCGATCGTTGGCGCGCGCGCGCGTGTGCGAGCTCGCAAGCCGCAACGTGTGCCGCAGACACTTCCATTTAGCAATAAGCCACGCGACGCATCTCTAGCGTACCGCCAGCCAGCTATGCTGCTGTTGCTGCTGCTGCTGTTGCTCCTGGCTTCTGAAGCTTCTAACGTTGCATCTGACATTGTCTTCTCGTGCCGTGCACATGTCGCTCGTGTGCGAAGCTCGCGAGCTAGCTCCGTTTCAGCCGGCAGCAACCCGTGGTATCACCCCCTCTCGTATGTATACGTATAGCGCAGCACCTGAATATATATACGTAGACCGAAGAGCGAGTTTAAGGTGGATGATGTACGTCGCTGTTGCTGCTGCTATGTAGTGCTCCTTCTGAAAAAGCTGCTGCTGTTGCTGCCTCTGCTGCACACGAGCGCCGACTCGACTTGTGTGCCGTGGAAATGACACCGAGACGGAGAGATGCTGCTGCTGCTGCTGTCGCTGATGCTGTGCTCTCTCGAGCGAAACTTGGCGATGTAATACACCGCTTGGGTATACACGATATAGTTTACCGAGCGCACACATACATACACACACACGCTAGCTCACGTGCTCCTCGTCGCGATTTTGTCTTCTCGTTTTTTTTTTCATTTTACGCGCTCGCACCCGAGCCACGCCATCTGGGTGGCCTTACGCGCGCCACTGCATCAGCTTCTTCTCTCGCATGCGGCGACTATTCGTGTCGCCCAACTCGAGAGAGAAAGAGAGAGAGAGAGAGGCATGATTCGCGCTTCTACATGTATACAAGAGCAATTACGTGTAATAAACACGCGATAATAACAATAAATATATAAAAGTATTTTTATTCGTTAACGGCCTAAATGTACGTACACATGCAGATCGTTACGGGCCATTAGATTTTACGATCAATAGTCTTTGAATAAAAATTGAAAAGTTTCGGTATATATGACCTGGCTGCACTGCTCGCGATTCGTCGATATATCTACGTAACTCAATATAGTTTTGCGGATCACAACGAGCTCGCTAAGAGCCCAAAGCTTGGAGATTATAACAACAATATTCAATATCGCTTTGATCTCATTACGATAAAGTAATGATTTGTAAGAAGAAAAGAAGTAATGGACCTTAATCATATGGTATTAGATCTATGTTGGCGATCGCGAGCCGAGCTAGAGCTCCGATTTTATAAGCTTCGAAAGTCGAGGCTCTCTCTGGCAGCGATTCAAGTGCGCCGAATGTACTTTATAAGCTGCTAAACGCGCCGCGTGGCTGGCGTGCAGTGCAGAGGCCGTGTGCCAAGCATTATGCATGTGATTTCGTGTAAATAAGTGTATTGTACAATATGCGAGCGTACAACATATAGAGGCAGGGATCACGCGCGTATAAACGTCGGGCCTGTGCGCGAGCGCGCGTATAAAGATATTATTTCGACGTATCGAGTTTCAGGCTTTAAAACAATATCATAATTTTCCAATAACGTGATTTTATAAAATACGCTCGCATCACGGCTGTCGTTTTCCTGCGTGCAGCATGAAAGTTTCTATTTATAAAATGTACGCAGCTTTCGCGTGTACGCATGCTACTTTTATATATTATATTATACAAAGAACAATATATTACGACGATTTAAAGGGGCCTAATAGCAGAAGACCTAGAAAAAAAAGCTATGCCCAGAGAATCATAAAGCACAAATTACTAACAACATGAGCCAGTAAATTTTGCACTTTTTTCGCTCGTACATCAGATTGAGTGCGTGTGCAGTGCGCAAAACGCGCTGATGCGTCATATTAGCGTCGGCTGGAGCTAATTTTTTGCCTCAAAAAAACTCCTGATGCTCTCGCGCGACTATATGTGGGATCACGCGCACGCGTGCATACACGGCTTTGTAGGTATGTCTGTGTATGTGTGTGTGTATATATGCACTCTGTGTATGGGTACTACAGAAAGTGCTTTAGGGCCAAATCGCCCGCCTAACAAACTGCCCTCAATAAATAACGTTGCGTCGGCGTCGGCGAAATCGTCGTCGGCATGAAGCAGAAGAAGAAGAAGCAAAAGACGAAAAAGAGAAGAGCTGCATTCGCGTGCAGCAGCAGCAGCAGCCGTTCTCGCTTTCTCTTGCCTCTTCCCTCCTCGTTCGCGTAACGACTTTTTCCACTGCGTGTCATCGCGTCCATTCCTTTAATCTAATCCAGCTGCGTGCACGAGTATGGTACTACGCATATATGCAGTACTACAGCAGCAGCAAGAACGTTGCGATGAAAAGTCGATTTTTTGCACGCATCTTCTTCTTCTTCTTCTTCGCGTCTTTCGTCTTCTTACACGCATATTACGAGCCCGAGTGTGTGAGTATGTGGGTAGGTAGCTTCCGAAGCTCGTCTGCACAGCTCGGCAGAACGAAACGCGGAGGGAAGAAAAGTGAAGAGGATATGAGCATGACGAAGCTAAGATGCGCTGCCGTGGCTCTCTCGAGTTGCAAAAAGAGAGAAATAAAAAAAGGAAAAAGAAGAAGAAGCGGCTACGAGATAAGGCAAGGCTCTTTGACGAAAACCCGCGCGTCTATATGTACATGTATACACACGTTCACGGATCGGAAGGTTAATTTTATTATCGCATGACGAGTGCGCAAACCTTCGAAGCTCCGGTCCATGAGCCGCGTGGCCTAAGAGGAACGAGTTATTGCTTTTTGCGCGATCTTCGGAAATTTCGCTTATCGCGGCTGTGGCTCCTCCGTGCGCGCATACCTCTACTTGGCTCAGCAACGACAGCAACGTCGCAATAAGCTCGAGTTTGCGCACTTTTCGCGAAAAATCTTCCCGAACGTATATATATGTGTATGTATACAAGCATATAAATGTGATACATATGCGAAGAGGTGCACTTTGCTCTGGACGACGGTGAAAGGATCCTTCGCTCGGTGCGCTGCCGGCTCTCCGCGGCGAGATATGTAATTGCTTTAACCGATATTATTTATCGCAAGTGTCGCGAGGTATGAGTTTGTTCATAAGTTAAACTGCGGCCGACCTTGTATAGATTGTGTACTTGCCCGTCGAGGTTGTTGAGCCGACTGCAGGCGGCGTACGCACTGCATCCGATATTGCCGGTGCGCTTTTTAGTTATGCGATCAACCTTTCTTAATTACGAGTCCGCGAATTTGACATTTTTGTATTTATTACAATAGCGGCGCGTAATACAGGCCAAAGTTGCTTATTAAAAAAAATCATGAGCCAAGCGCATATATAAATTTTATATACAACAAGAGTGCCCGAGTTAAATGTACAAGCACGTCATGCACGCCGCTTGCGCGAGCGATTGCATCATCGGACTTTGTTTTCAGCGCGCCGAGATAAGTTAAAAGTGTCAAACACGAAATTGCTCAGTGAGCCCGCGGCGGCACCGGAGCGCGATGATGTCATTCAAGCCCCTATCATTTTTCGCCTTGATTACATTTGCGAAATTTGCTGAGCTTCATTACAAAATAAATCAACGTTCATAACATATATCGGCCATTTGTTCATTGATTGGCAAAAGAGGCAGTGCCGCCTTTTTTTCGCTTCTCGTCAAATTCGTCGAAAAATAATGAAAAATCAAGCGTAGTTTAATAAAGTAAACTAATTGAAAAAATAAAATGACACGTTATTTTTTCACAAATAACCACCTCATTTTTATAATAGAATGCAGTAGTACTTGGAAAATCTATTTTCGCTCCATCTTCAACCGAGTAGACATTTTTCAGTACACAAACGCCCGAGATTTGAGTGTACGAGATTTGTCCAATAATCTACTCTTGACTCTGCACCGTACGCTCTGCAAGATATGCCTCTCGTTGATGTGTGTTGTAAAATCCAAATGTGTATATGCCTTTCAGCTCGAGGAAGAACGACCTGTTAAGCGGACTTCGTATCAAGTTGAACGCTTAGCTTTCCCCTTCGTTCGACTTGTTCTCTCCCTCTCTCGCACTTTCGATATTCACCGTTGACAGCTTATGTATTGTTGACGAAGGCTTTGAACGACGTGCCGTTATAATATATATCGCGTTGGCGCTGATTTTTATTCGCAACTAATGCAGCGTTGCTGCTGCTGCTGCCGCTACGAGGTACAAAGTGTAAAAAATACGGGAAAAAAAATCGAGCGAATGTCGTTGCGCTTGAAGAGGAAACGAGCAAGCACCCGCGCGCCACTTTTAATCGGCAGAAATGTCATTTCGTTGGCAATTTTGGCATAATAATGCGAAATATACAATGAAAAAAGCAGCAAGCATAAACACGGAATCATGAACGTCGAAGTATATCGAGTTTGCCTCTGTAGATGCGCACACGCACGAATATATGCGAACTGTTGCACGCCATCGTAGACGCAATTTTTACTTGACAATATATGCTAACGACTGCATGAGCAGCATCAAGAGAATCCGACAATGCGGAGGTAACACGTTCGGCGCATACGTTACTGGTGCATGTCTGCTACGTTAGCGAGAGAGAAAGACGAGCGTTCCACAGTGCACTGGTATAATTAACAAGTGGATCGCAGGCATTTCGCATGGGCCCGAGTGATAATGAGAAGCGCCTTATTACTATCATTTCATTTCTTACTTTGAATTATTTACGCCAAGTGAGTTTGGTATGCGTATCGCATACCTGTTGGCCAGTGCAAGAAAAAGAAGCATTTGGTCATGAAAAATAGGAGGAGTAAAGTGTCATTATCTACCTTTGTAGGAATCTATATCTTGTAAAGTAGATGAAAAAATACAATGTACCAACCCTTCGAATGTAAAATTTGCCTTAAATAATTTTCAGACGAAAGAAATCTCAATATACATATAAAAACAGTACATTTTCCCATCCGGCGTCAATGAAAAAATGAGTTCAATGAACATCAAACTCACGTTAAATATTGAAATAGCGTCACCATACAACATATCCAACAAACAATCGCAGCAAATTAATATTGCAATTACCTAGAGCAGTCATCACTTTTTAATTTAAAAAAAAATATGTCCTAAAGTATTGGACAAGTTGAACAGCTTTCGAGAAGCTTTCATCAAGCTTTCTTCAAGTTTTCATCGTGCCCACAGGTCAAACGTGAAACAATTTCAATAAATTACAATAAATGTTGCACGGATGATATTGCAAACACCAAAGCAGGTCGCTCGTGCTATATACCATGCCTGTATGAATGAAAATAAAGCGTACATACATATCGGCGCGTCGCTTCTTCGTGCGTATAAGCATACTGCTTTTATGTACGTGCAAAAAGTCTCCCTTATCTCTCCATTAAAGTCCTTGCTTCGCTGCGCTGTTTCAGATAAAATATCACGATGGCAATCCATTATCTTATATACGGCTCAGAAAAACAAAAAATCCCAGAGGCGCGCGCGGGGCATAACACGCACGCATGATGTCGTCCCGAATTTCCAACGTAAGCACGCATACACACACACACTTGCATACGTACAGCCCTCGAATAAAGCATAAGGAGGATACATCTACTCACGCACACTCTACATTAGCATAAAGTCCCGCGAACGCGAAACATACATATAATACCGGCTGGAAGTTACAAAAAAATCTACCCACAGGGGGATAATAGCGTATAGCAGTGGCAGCGGTAGCAGCGAACGACAACGCGATGCACTGTATCGCATCATATACAGTGAGAGCGAGACTAGCAGCGCGAGATCTATATAGATTCTTTCTCTCTGGCTTGGCCTTACACACATATATACGCTCTGTAACACGTACGGCGGGGCACACAGTTTAATGAATGTTTCCGTTGTTATTTATGCATATAAGTCGAGCTGGCAAAGGCTGGCTCAAAGATAAAAGTTTGGCGCGTCAACCGATAACGAGTGCCTTACACGAACCTGCTGTATAAGCACAGACACACGCACAAACGCGCGTATATACCTGCTGCACAGGGAGGAGCGCAGGAGCAGCGGAGAAAAAACACGCTCGTATAACGAACGAGTGATACGGAGCTCGTGGCAAAACAACAAATACACGTGGCCTGGAAAAACATGCGCGAGTATCAACAACAATGTCCCTCGAGTCTGATCCTCGGCTTCGTATACAGATCGCCACACGTACGACGCGACTTAAGGGCTTTTAATTGTTTTTGCCACACTATCAGAGGTGCCAAGTGCACAAGAGAATTTCGTTTCGCAACTCCGAGTATGTGCACACAATATGTGAGAGGCGTGAATCATATATTATCGCCACCGCCTGCGCGCGAGACTCGAGCGCGTCGATGATGCACAAAATTAATGCGAAATTAAGAGCAGATAAAGATCTCGCGAAGCTGTTAAGCTGCGTCCCACCTGCTCTGTCTCTCATCCCCTTGTGGTTTTTTGGTTAGCTCTTGTTTTTCGCCTCTTGGACAACTCGACCTTCTTTCGTTCATCGACACGACGTGCGATGCACTCACAGGTTATATGGGTGTACGTCACAACAAACTTTACAGCGAACAAGATGATGATGATGATGACGACGACGCTCGAGCTCTTTTGCTGCAGCAACGACGTTGTAATTTGAGAGAAATTGTGTTAGTCGAGCCGATCTGCCGCGCAGCTTTATCTTAACTTGGATACGCTCGGCCGATCCTCTCTCTTTCAGTTCGATATTTTTATACTTTCGATCGAAGCTCATTTTATTAGCTGTACGTATTTATAAATACAATTTTTCACTTATTATGTGTGGATATTTTTTGCCAACGAGCTCCAATGTTTTTGCGGATGTGTCGTACGGTGCATCGATTCGACAAAGTGTAAAATCGATCAAACTAAATTGCTCTGCGATATTTTTAGCCATTTTTTAATCATTTCGAGTGCTCACTTATGTATTAATGATTTCACCGATTAAAGTAGGAATCGAACTAAAATCCATTCTCTAATCCATCATCTCGTATACTCGAGCTACGTATCAAGTGGTGGGATTATTTTATTTCAGGCACCTCTTGGAGAACGTAAGAGCCCTACAATGCATATTACATGAAATTTTCTCTGCTCGTTCAATTAAGATATCGTTTTACATCGACTTAACGCGCGTGCGGCGCGATCGTCTAATGCGAAGACGACGACGACGATCAGCGGTGCGAGAGAAAAATTCTCGAGTGCAGCTAATAATCGAAAACGATAAGCCTGTTACATATTCATATAGGATAGGTATTGGTATGTCGCGTTAAAGCAAACGCTGCTCATCTTTTAAATAATATTACGAGCAAAATAAAATCTTTTAGTGATCTCGTGCACTTTACGCGTATGCGTGGTATAATATGAGGCGTAAGACATTTTTACAGCCATGATACCGGCATCGACGTGCCGAGTAGAGAACCTCAACTATGCACATATAAATGGGCGTACTTTATAAAACTATTTAATGACGAGAATTTAAATTCAAATATTCTCTATTTCAACTAGTGGCTCGAAACCGAGTCTATGTCGTTTACGCCTCGCACACAAAGAGTCATTAGGCACTCATCGTCACCTATTCGGATTCACACGCAGGGACACGAGAGCAGCAGCAGTAGCAATCGAGGATCAGTACGACGTACCTTTCGCTGCAGCGTATAGTGCCAGCGCGGTTCAGTGTGGCGCTGTTTCCTCTCTCGCGTTGTTTTGCATATATCGGCGGCGAGACCTTGTTAATGCGAAAAATTGTTCAAACTGTGCAGGAGAGAAAGAGAGAGGATTACATATGGAGAGCGAGAGCTGAGCACGTACGCTCGGCTAAATTTCCTCTTTGTCTCTTTTCGCTCGCGCCAGGAGACCTCTAATTGATCAGGGACGTTATTTATACATTTATGTACGTCTCTGCTGTATGCATGCGTACCTATACGCGAGCAGTGTCGATATATATAGTTGAAACGACGACGAAAGAGAGTCTGCTGCTGCTGCGGTGGTGTCGACTGCCGATCGCATCGTCATTAGCGCGCGCACGAGCTACATCGCACAACTGGGAATTAAATCTTTGCTCGCTCGCGTATAGGTGTCCATTTGCCATCGGCTTGGCGTGGATTTATCGACAACTTTATTATTATGCGACAATCTTAACGAAGCCGAGCCGTTTACGCGAGTCGAAATGTACACAGGCCGTGGAGAGTCGAGCATATACATCGAGCGACGGGTCCACAAGCAGCAGCAACAGCAGCAGTGGGAAAATTTTTCCTCGATTTATGCTGCGCGTGCGGCGGTGTAGCGCAGTCAGCCACTCGAATTTATGGCATGCATTTGCTTGATACGCACTGCACGCGCACCGCAGCGTATATACCTACGTATATACAATCCATATAGCTATATGCCTCACATATACACGTTCTAAATACGAAAGATATAGATCACACATAGAGCAGACTCAGAGAGAGAGAGAGAGAGAGAGAGAGAGAGAGAGACGACCATATACGGGGGTGAGTGGAGATAAGCATAGCTGAGATGTTACTACTGCTGTTCAGGAGATAAACGGGCGAGGAAACTTGGATTGCTTTTCGTCCGTCTTCTTTCAAAATCCTAGCTTCACTTCGACTATGTCTCTCTTTCTCTCTTTCTCTTTCTCTTTATCCAGAAAGAAGAGAGAAAGTTCAGGGATAAGGAACAGAGAAGCCGATGCTCTTTTGCATCCAGTAGTAGCAGCAACCTCGCTGGCTTTTCCTAAAATGATCCTGATAAATGAGTGGGATATAGACGCGTTTAGATTTGCATCGCGACGTAGATGGATTTAGATCGAGGAAAGAGGTTTGTTTGTACGAGTGTGTGTGTGTGTGTGTGTGTGTTTGCTAAAGGGAGAGAAAGAGAGAGAGATTCGCTACTGCAGATGACACTGGCTGTAGTGTAATCGAAAAAGAGATAAACTTGCGAAATTTCGGATGATATTTCATTTTTAACTCGCCCTAACTCTTTCTTTTCTTCTTCGCGAGCTGCGTTGCTCTTTTTTCTCTGCCATGTATGAAAGGGATGCTTGAAAATATTAACTGCGACAGGTGTATTTAAGAGCTGGTACGAGACTTGCCTTGGCAAAGTATTACGCTTTGCCTGAAATTGAAATGAGTTTTGGAAAAACTTGAAGAAAAAAAGCATTCTTCTTTATTTTTACATTCAGTTGATAATGCACACACTTGCATGTACTTGTTTTATATAAGAAGAAATATCTCTATTCGTGTTACTTTATAATAAAAACATTTCGGAAATCGATCAAATTCCCGAGTTCTACGAGTGCCCAAAACCGATATCGGTTGTCTGTTGGAACATTGACATGAAAAAGTTGTTAGAAACAATGCATAAATATATGGAAAATTGACTAAACTTTTACTCTCGTTCAATTTTAATAATTGCTTGCAATTTTTGTCAAAAATTCCCCTGGAATACTATCACAAATGAATGAATATCAATTTTTTACAACAACTATAACAAAAAAAAATACAATGAATAAAGAAATGTACAAGTACCGATGAATTCACCGAATCAATAAATATTTATTTTTCGTTAATTATTAATTTTATGATTTGTTTTGAGTAAGAAATTTATTACACAGATTGAATTCCAATCGAGTAATAATGCATGAATTTCTAACAATTTTAGTATTAGTTATTTATGCAACAAGTGTGGATATGCTCTTTATACAAAACGAGGGTTGCAGCACGAGCCAAAGACGAGTGCTGAAACGAGTTTTGCTGAAAAAGCTTATTCACACTCGTTACATACAATCTTTTATAAGACGAGAGCCTAAAACTAGCGTCAAAGTTTCGATTTTTATAATGTGCTATAACATATTTTAAAATGCATGACTATTTATTTACTCGTTTTTGACAATTTTTATGATAAAATTATATTAAAAATATTAATCGCATTTTAAACGGCCTGAAAACAACAATTGAACTGTATCAAAAAAGTTGGATCAGTTTTTCATTCGATAATACCACTGTAACCCTCTACCACTAGATGACGAGTACCATTAACTTTTAATCTGCAAGTATCAAAGTAAAAAGAATTGTATAAGTCAGAGCCTAATAGTGGAAAAATTATTTCCATTAAAATTTCAATAATAATAAATTAAAAAAAGTTATTGAAAGTTTGTTTAAATGATGATTTTCATGGATTTTATAGAACCACAAAATAGTACATTGTAATTACAAATGTAATACATTATATGGTCATGAAATATTGAAAATACTTGATACATTTATTTAGTATGTGTCAGATTCCAATGTTTATTACATGCCCAAGAAACTTTTCGGTGAGTCAAAAATTAACTATAGAACATAGAGTGTGAAATTTTTAAATATCATCTTATAAAATTATTTCTTATCGTAAAACGGATGATAGCAAATATTTATAGTCTACTAAAACTGATCAAAGAGGGAAAAAAATTATTATAGATTTATTAAATAGTCGCGTCAGTGTGCACAAATGAGTTTACTTTCATTTTTATTTTTTTTTTGTCTCACACCATACACAATGCAACATTTTATACATGACTCTTGCTTTCTCCATGGCTGAGAAAAAAATTGTTTGCCAACCTAAACGAGCTCTGAGTAATTTAATCATAAGCGCGCGTGTGCAGCTGAAGACTCCTGAATTCAAAAGGTATATAACGCACTGCATGCCTTTCTCCGTTTCGCGGGCGCAAAAGGCACATGCAGCCAGCGATGAAAAAGACCCAGCGGATAATGATGAGACTTGATGGAAAACATTCTCATCATCATTCAGCTACCGCGCCTACGTGCCATAGCCGTTTTTTTTTTCATTCGAGTACGCGCGGGAGGGAAAATTATTTTATTATTTTGCTCGACGCATTGTATGCGTAAATTGTCTGTCAGCTGCTATTGCCTGCGTTGAATTTTTTTTGCTACTCTTTTTGTTCATGTCTGCATGTACAATAAATCCTTGCTATAGCAGCGCTTTTTTATCAACTTTGGCGTGAAAAGGGAGAAGATTAATGACGTGTGCGTTTAGATGGTTCATTATAATATCTATAAAATTATGATTTTTTTAGTTTATTCTTAATAGCCAATAAAAATCATATTGTTTATGTTTTAACGAGGCGACCGTAACTTATAAGTATATCTTTTACACGCTTATCACAAGGTATTTCCATCGATTTCTACGTCACTGATATTTACTTTCCGGAGGTAAATTATAAAGTCATATTTCACGATTGACACTGGCATTATTAATAGCGTCGTACGCGTAAATACCTGTACCTTTTCGTCGTTTTCTGTCGCCTTGCTCCGCAGCGTCACTGGCGGAGTAAAATTTATATATGGTGCATCCCTCGATCGCTCGCTGGAAGAACATGTTTGAATATTTTTTTTATCGTATTCAACACGAGCCGGCTATTCACGCCTTGAAAAAGTATTTTTCGTTTGAAGAAGTTGATAGCGCACGAGCAAAGGTAAGCAGCATGGCAAAGGCGTCACGCGCTTTAATTAATAAGGCATTATAGAGCGCAGGGACGAAGAGTCTCGACACGATAGCGCGTGCCATTCATTATCTCGAAACATAGCCGCTCGCGAGAGTAACACATCTCTCGTTCTCTCTCACTCTCTCTCTTACACATACTTGTACGAATCTATTCATACTGCACGCGAGCGAGTGTATATATAGAATTTAAGGTGCGCTCCGGCGCTTCTTTGCAACGAGAGGAAAAGCCAGTGCAGTAAATGCATACGTGCGCACGGTGCATGTGCGTGGACGTTTGTGTGTGGCAGCAGCAGCAGCCTTGAAGCTGTTTACGTGGATGAGGCGCGCGAAGGTCGTCACCCTCCTTTTTAAGTCTCGTCAATTTTCATAAAGCCGTAAAGTCCCCCGCCCACTGGTCGTTGGAGCGCTTCGCGAGATGTAGTCGCAATTGACACACTGCAGCGTTGTAAGCGCGCAAGAGTGTCCGCGAACATACACATATATAAATTATATATAGACGCGAATACGCGTCGAATTCGTACTAAATAACACGACGGCTGCGGTCATTAACATCTCAGAAAAGCCGCGGCGACGACGACAACGCGATAAGGCAATAACTATTTTTCGCGCTCTCTCTTGCAAGAGCCATACAAAAGGATATCACGCTGAGCTCTGCGCGCGATCGTTACAGCTTTATCTCGTGTCCCGATGCAGTAAAACACGCGCGCACACTGCAGCTTTTACCTCCCTGCCTGGTACGAGCTGCTGCTGTTGCGATCTGCACTGTACGGACCAAGAGACCGAGAGAGAGAACATTGAAGATTCTCACACATTTGCGTATAATGTATATACATATATAGAGAGAAGTGGAGAGATTTTGACTGCGACTACACGACGACGACGACGTCGAGGTTATATGCGAGGCGCCTGCGTGTAATTGCCTGCGGCTTTTATTCTATATTCGTGCGGGCACTTTCATTACGGCTGTATGACGATTGTCTCTGCGTAGCGCAAACCTTGTAATATACGGGGTGAAACAACGTTTTCTGCCGCGTAAAAGCCGATCGTAAAATCTAGGCCTTATCAAAAATTCATTAAAACGCGCCGCGTCCCGTTCGCGTCTTGAATTTATGAATAATTAACGGAAAAGTCATACGCGCACCGGAGTCGTGCGCGCGATCCAATCTATACATCGTAGTTTACATTGTTTAATGAGTACAGCCTGCACTCATATACACTTAGCGGTGGTGGTGGTGGCGGCGGCGGCGGCGCTGGTAGCCCAGCGATCCTTTGCAGTGGTTTGCGCGAAATTTGCACCGAGTTACCGAACCAATTACCCGCAGCCGATCGACGACCCTGCATTAGCCAAATTATAATTGCATATTATATCAATACAGTTAAGTAATTCATTTGACGTAAATTTATTGACATTAAATAATTCATTACATCTCATTATTCTGCAATTAACACAATTTCCCTACATAAATCCTGCACTCGTGGTGCGGCTGGCTGGCGCGATCTGCTGCACGCGACATGGCAGCAGCAGCAGCAGCATCGCGCGAATGAATATTTTAATGGGCATCCCTGCTACGCACAACGCACCAGAAAACGAGTGCGATGTAAAATGCGACGCGCATTGCTCATTTTTTATACCTCGACGTATACCGAAGAAAAACAGACGAGCCGGCAGTACTACGACTTTGCACGATCATCCACGCTGTAATACACTGCAAGCTGGCGTACGGATGGATTGGTATATAGATTTTTTCGAGCATGCCAATTTCACGCCGTAATGAAAAATATGTCGCGCTGCGAGCTATAACGCATGTGCACAGCAACAGCAGCGACGCCGCGAGTTTTATTATCGCGCGATGGAGGACATCTAGCGAAGCCGGTTGCTTATAACTCGTCTTGTTCCTTTATGCCACTGTATACTCGCACACACGTATAAACCCCCTATATATAAGTGACTATATATACGCGAATAGGCTCGAGTAATCGCATATCGCTCTTAATTAGAGGCTATTAGGTAATAAATCCTAAGGCTTTATACAGATATATTAGCGCAGAGCTCTGCACAGAGCACAGGTAACTTATGGACGCGTGTAACTTTGTCAGAGTAACGAAACTTCAGCTCGTGCAAGCTGCTGCCGCCACCGCCGCTGCGCACTTATACACCAGCAGCTAGTACACCTCTTATACTCTCCTTTTTACAGCATATATACTGACGCATCGGCGATTCTATTCCTTCTTTTTTGCCCTACGACGATTAGCGTCAAAATTTAAATATGCATTTATAGCGATATTTAATTAGCTTCATATATCTTTCGACGCGTGACACGGCGCGTCGATGATAAATTGGCTCCTCGGCGGCTTTCCGAGAAGACGATGCTACATATGCCGTACCTCACGCATGCGATACGAGTACCGAGAGCGTCTCGGGCCATGCACTTATATACCAAATGATTTTATTTGTTCGCGCTACGTCGATTGACGCAGCTCAAGTAAATCTGCCGGTGTTACTTATCATGCTCGGCGCGCAGTATACGTCAGGTGAGTTATAATTGCTATAAATTCCATCGTCAGTAGCAGCAAAAACAGCAGCAGCAGCAGCAGCACGGTATTAACGTTGCGCGGGGGTGGCGACGATTAATCACAAAACTGGCACAGAAGAGTGGAAAAGTAGCTAATTTTTCAAGGGGGGCCCTAGCCATGCGTGATTTAATACAGCTGCACTCGAGTAAATAGGCGTATCATTCGGATAAAAGCACGCTCTCATTCTGGTATATTGGATAATAAGTACTGCTGAGCGCGAGCGGGGTTAAATCTGATATACAATTCAGCAGGTACAACTGAGGCAAGCGCGCACGCAGACAACAGTGGCACAGCATTACCTCATTCGTGTGTATATCAAACGATAAACTGCACATGTGTGTGTGTTTGTGTGTGTATGTGTGTGGGTATACCTGAATCTGCTGCTGTTGCACTCGCATGTATATCTATAAATATAGCAAGGCAGCTCGGAGTTGGCGCGCGGAATTTCTCCGTGCCGGAGCCGCCCGATAACATCCTCGATTTCGCCAACTTAACCCCCTTTCTCGGCAGCTCAGGCTATATACTTGCAAAATCTGCAAGTACACATTATACACGACCGGATGGCAATCTTAAGCCAGCACAAGCACACACAAATACGTACACACACAAGGACTCGTATTTATACTCGAAGCTGTAAAAAAAAGAAGGGCAAATTTATATACACGCGTGCATCGGTACTCATAGCTGCCACCGCGTGCATTATATTATGAGCACACTTGCACGCATGTATGCAGCGAGAAATCCTTGTCTTCCGGATGAAGGAGCCCAAAAGTACGGGTGGAGGAGGGAAAAGCTCGCCTACGAATAATACGGTCTCGCGCGTGGCGTTACTTATGCGCTAACCCCTAAAAATCCAGCAAAGAGGCAGTAAAGAGAGGAGAGGCAATGTACGCGTGTACATTATTTGCATGAATATCCGGGCAAGCAGCGGAGACATAGGAGGAGAGTCACGAATTCGGTCGAATCGATACAACCCACATATATAGGTACACTCACAAGCACGCACACCTCTACCCACACAAATTTACAGGCGTTCACACGACGAGCAGGCTTTTGAGCTCGGTGTGTTCGTGTGTCTGTGTACCCTGCGCGAATATCACTGAATGTATAAACATGTGCATTTGGACGGGTGTTGTATATAAGTTGGCGCGGTTGTTGCCCGGTGCTCTGTGAGAAAGGGCGGCCTCCTAAAGGTACGAAAAATTTCTCGTAATAAGTTTAACCTCGATTCGCTTCGGCTTTCTTGGCTCGTTCTAGAGCAACAAAGTACGTTGCAGTGTATAGTAGCGAGGCCAAAACAAAGGCAGGATAAGGATAATGTAGGTGAATTTTCCGATTTCATCCGAGCAAGCGTGTGTAAGTGCCAAACAATGCCCCCGCGCTTCCACGTGCGAAAAATCCAATATATAGGTGTAGGTGTGTTGTTAGGACGCGACGAATTCACGCGCCGCGAGTCCACTTACGCAGCTATCCCGAGAAATTGAATCCCGCCAACGTGTGGGAGGTGTTGTATACGCGCCATCGAAATAACACACGCGGCTCTTCAGTATATCACACGTGAAGCATCGAAGGCACGAAATTAGCCGCGAGTGCAAATCGAGCAGCGGCGATGGCGGCGTCGGCGGCGGGGGTCAAAAGTCGATCCCGCGCGTTCGAATCATCATCGCACCTCTGACCGCATAATATAGGTACAGGTCGGCGCGAACCGAGCTATGTATTTATAAAGTCGGCGCCAGAGCCCGAGGAAGAAAGAAAGAGAAGGAGGAGGAGGAGGAGGAGAGAGAGAAAAGCAGCTTTTTCTTAGTCCTCTAATCAGGACCTCATCGCGCGTTGATGCACGCACACAAACGTATACGGGAGTATCACGCGATACACTGTACTTTGTGCTACATGAGGCAAGAAGAAGACGAGGCACCCGAGCGAAAGAGAAAATAAGAGAGAGAGAGAGAGACGACCTTACGGAGAATTTCAATGCATTGCGAGTATACATATAAGTATAGACGATGGCTTGCAAGAAGAAGAAGCAGCAGTAACAGCAGCTTGGATGCAAAAACCGGTTCAGAGGCGCGGTCGTCGTCTTCTTGCACTTCTCTTGCGCCTCACTTTTTTCTAGTCCCCCTCAGAGGCGAGTCGTCCTCGTCGTCGTCGGAGTTTTTTTCTTCGCACCTCTGACTAATTAAAAGTACCCCGACGTTTTGAGCGCGCGTATACGCCTTTGCAAGAAAGAGAGAGAGAGAAAAGATGCCATTGCACGAGACTCGCCTTGTCCTCGGCGTCATCGTGCTGCGGACGAAAAGATCCGTTTAAAACTCAACGTCGCGCGCTGTTACGCCGTTGAGAAGCCTCGCCGCAGTCGGTTATTACAATACACACGCAAACGAGGAAAGTACATGTATACTGGATACATACACGTATACAGCACGTGTGTAGTGGCCGATTTTTAATCACATGAAGAGTAAGTGAGAGAGGGAGGAAGAGAGAGAACAAGAAAAAAGCTGAATTCGCTGCCGTGGCTGCAGGAGGAGTCAAAGATGCATCTTTCGGGTCGGTGTAAATTATAAGGTGAAGCGCTCGATGCGGTATATATTCCGGGCTATTACATAGCCAGCGAGCGATAACGCGAGAGAGCCTCGTATGCATGTACACGTATATAAACTGCGCACACGTATGCAGGCCTGGGCGCGTAAAACTGTTATCGTTGCCAGATGGTGCAAGTCCGATCCTCGAGCTTATACGTGTGTGCATGTGTATCCTCGGAGATTCGCCGAGTCTCACAGACGAAATTATCGAGATACGCGGGGAGAGACTTTCGAGGAAGTTTCTGAAGTACATTGAAGCCATCATCATCACTATCATCATTAACAGCCTTTGAATTATACACCCGAGACATCGCGAGCGCAAAATACGTAACGTAGATATTGTGTTTGGCGAGACAAACTATACCGACTCGAGTGGATCCGAGCTGATTAATCGTCTTTTTATTTTCTCTTCTTCGACAAAACGTTTATTGGGATCTGCATCGTGAAATTTTATGTGGACCAAAAAGTGCACAGGGCCCCCCTTCGGTGCCTTATATTACAATTAATACGTAGTAATTTTTTCTTGCATAAGATCCGTTCGGAGAGCTGACACTCAAGAACTTGTACTTGTCTGTGACTGCTGCTGCTGCTGCTACTTTCATTGAGAAAATTTGAGCTTTCATCTTGCTTCTGAAATTCCTTGCACATACATTTGGTGCATATCGTTTGCTCGATATACTACTCTTCTGCTTCTTAATTTTTTTGCTCTTTTCCGGTCTGCGTTTAATTATTATTTAGCTCTCGCGACAGATGCGAATTAACGAAATTAAAACATGCTTCCTTGCCGCGATGTTTACGATCGTGTACAGTAAAAATTTGAGCCGCACTTCACGAGATAAAAACTGCATCGATTTAGAGATATATAATGCCTGCGACGGCTACGACGATGATGGAAGGATCGAGATATCGGATGAAACACGAGCTCGAACGTCTCGAAACGTCATAAATTGCGCAGGTCGAGTCTCGATCGCGGGAAAACTGCTGCACGTTCGCGCACATCTCTCTGCCCCGGTGTGTGTAGCTGCCGTGCGTGCACATCACGCCCAGGACAATTTGGCCGAGCTGTTGCTGCTGCTGCAACGCGAGCGTTAATATGATTTGCGGTGCGTTACGGTAAAAGTAACACCAGGACGAATGAAAAAAGGGCCACGTTTATTAAGAAATAAAAGTCAGTGGAATAATTAGCTTCTGTCTTGATTGATGTCAAATTGAAATTTTCTGCCTCTCCTTCCGCCGCAGCGGCACCGTGGCAATCATTATTATATATTTTGAAAGTTATACGAAATTCTCAGAGTAGCATACGCAGAAGCTGGACACTCGCGTACACAAGTGTGATTTGCATTTCATAAAAGTGTGCGATACATATATTTTGCCGCGTTGTTGCAGCCAGACTTTCTCATCGAGATCTCTGTGATTAGCATCTCGTCTTTTTCTTATCGAAATAAATGTGCAATTTCTCAGATCAATTTTAATGCTATAGTTTACTGTAGTTTCAAGTACTTACGATAGAGAAAGTCGCAGCACTTGAACACGAAGCAAATAAAATGCGTGGATAAATTCTCTGCGCCATTATCGAGTGGACTCATTCATGCTTCCGACGCGTGCGAACGACTGAATTTTTCAAAAATTCCAATGAAAATTTTGCGCGCAGCCAGCAATTTTTGTCTCAAAAAAGGCGAATCGTCACGCGTTCACGCACCTCGCTCTCTGTTCATTCTCATTTTTGTCCGTTACTTCAGCATTGTCGGAAATGCTCACCTCTCCGCAACATCGAGCCATTCCATCGAATGAAAAAAAAGAGGCAAATGGAGCCAGGTTTCACGGCATACACACACACGCGTATTCGTAAAATATCTATATATAATAAACGTAGGTCACGTCACGAACCGATGCCGCCGCTGCTGTGAAGATGTCAACGTGCAATTTCATCGATTTCACGTGTAAAGTTGTATGTTGCGCTGGGTAGGTGGGTGGCGCTGGAAAAATAACTATATATTCTTGTTCTACTAGCAGTCATTGTACACCAGACCGACCTGCGGATGACACACGCGCACATGCACACACAGACACATACACACACTTATACACACACACATAAAGACACACACGCAAGCTCCGGCATGAGCGCTCGAATTCGAAATTCCCATTATTTTTAACACGCTGAAATACTCTCGAGTCTTTTTTTTTCGACCCCGCGCACGTTAGCCCCGTGTCGTGTGCCACCACCGCGCTCAGGCCATTTTTATGCTTGGCTCTTTTTTTCAACCGCATCACTGCAGCGCCATGCGAGCTTTGTCGCTCGTATGTATACAGCAATGCTAGCTGAAAATTAAAAAATAAAAGTAACGAACAATTGCTGAAGCGTTTATGGGTGTTACATTTGCGTGCATATGTTTAATTAAGCGTGCCGCGCGTAGTTGTGCGAAAAGAACGTAAAAAAAGATACAGAGCTCGTGTTCACGCGAGTATACCCTCTTACAGAGTCCACATTTTCGTTAAAGCTCATTTTTTCTCGTTACCGAATAAATATAGCCGATTCTCTGCGAATTCTTTCTTTTTTTTTTTTTTTTTGACGGCATATTCGGTCGTAGTGACCTACTGCTCGCAACATTTGAATATTCCATGCGCAGGCTTGGGAATTCGTTAGCTTAAATCATCCGTGCATTCGAGCGACGTTGTAGCTTTGACAAAAAAAAAGGAAAAAATGGTTCGAGCGTGTCGACTCGCGTGATTACAAATATCAATGATAGCCACCCAATAACGAAATATAATTTGCTCCGGACGTGAGCAAGTGTTTCGCAGTAAGACACAATAATTCTCCGCATTGGTGTCGTACGCAGCATCATAAGCATTCATTCATACACGTATACAAGCGCATGCAGTTCATAACTCGTTATGTGTATGTATAAAAAAAAAGTACGCGAAGTGACATATGTATACCGTAAATATAAAGAAACTCGATAAAGCGCGGATCGTTTCGCGTAATCGAATAATATGTCGGCCGTTTATAAATATACGCACTCGCGGCAACGCAGAAAAACTGCAGTTTGTAAATTAATCGAGGCACGCGTCGATTGCACATATATGGCTTTTAATACACCGCACGCGGGCTCGAGTGCAGCGCGCAGGTGCTAAGCGATCGGCGCCGTTTTTTTAGCGCTCCGCTACATGAAATAACTCAATCGCTCGTCGATCGGTGTCGCATTATTATATTACATTACTGATTTGCGGCCTATACGCATCGCTGCTGCTGCGATGCGCTCGCGAGCCAACCAGGGCCCCAGAGCTAGAGGACAAAAACTCGTCCTCGCGGGGTATATAACGTATACAACTCCGAGTTATATATATTATTGCGCATTGCGCGCATTATTCTTCCAGTAGTCGCGCGCGTCCCACTTATAAGCCGTAAGTATCGAGTGCCGCTTCTGCTGCTGCTGCTGCACACGTATAATAAAAGTATATATTATATGGAGTCTCGCGCGGTAGCGATCGGCGGCGTCCGGTGGCCGCGCGCGAAAAAAAAGGTACGCCAGCAGCGAGCGACGAGAAGGGATAATCGTGGCGGCCAATCTCGAGGAGTTCATGTGCGCGCATATAATTACGTCTATATGTGCTATATAGCATATGAATAACAGCGCACCGTTACGCAAACTTGTCCTCCTCGCGACGCAGCGGCGCTCGCATATACAGATCCCAAGAGAAAGAGAGAGAGAGAGAAAAAAAAGAGTCGTAAGGAGGGCGAGCCTCAACTGCTATATGTATAATCTCGAGCAGCTTGTGCGTGCGTGCACCTGATTTTCCGTGTGCACACCCTGGAAAAATCACGCTATCAACGGTATATAGAACCGTTTTTTCCTCGCGATTCATCGCAGCCAGCTCTGCCTAGTTATGGAGAAATGAATAACGCGATTATAAGCCGCTCGCAAATCTTATACCCGTATAGACGCGAGTGCGCGCGTGTTGCGCCATACTCGCGCGACGCGATACGTATAATCCACTTTATCATGGCAACCGGTGACAAGTGGAGCGGAACTCGCGAGCGATATACTAGTGTGCATATCTCAAGTATGAGAAAATCTAGCGGGGCGTCTTTGCGGGTGACGACGATTCCCTCTCTCTCTCTCTCTCTCTACATTCAGCGGGGCCTGAATTTACAGTCTTTCGCGATTGTTTTCGCGATCACGCACATGTAAGCCGCGCAGGTGTCGGAGAGGAAGCGATGGCTTTTTCACGATCCGCACGAGCTTGATGAGCCATCGCCAGGCCAAGCCGCGCACGCCTTTTGGCTTATTGTTATTCCAACGGGGAATGCCGCGTATTCGCCATCTTAATGACTGAACATTCGGATGGGTTTCTTTCTTCTGCAGCTCGGATATATTCTCTCTCTCATTCTTTCTCCTTTTTTTCATATAAGCCAAGAAAGTCGGAGGTTTTCTCAGCGTATAGTTCGTGAGAATTGCGGAAATTTACGCGCTCGTAAAACGAGGACGTTTCTGAGTTGCTGCTGTGTTTTATAAACGTCTACGCGCGCATATAATATACACAAATTTTTAAACGCTCCACTGATGAATTTGTTAGAAAAGGCATATCTCGAGCTCGCTCGTTTCTGCGCCTAGACGACTGTGCTCCGCGTTTGCGCATAAAGACATTAAACTGCATCAAAGAGCATTTCTCGTTAAGCATATAAAATGCTCTGACCGCGTCTCCTCTGACTCATGCCCGGCTGTAGCTTGAAGAGAACAAGATACCAAATCGATCATTCGGGAGTTTTAGAATTTGGAATTTATGGGGCCATTATGCTTTTTACAATGTGCCAAATAAATTACCCAGCCATGGCCGACATTTTTTTCTTAAAAAACCTATTTTTATCTTTCGAAACGGATAATTTTTCAAGTGCGAGAAAACCTATTGAAAAGCGCACCTTGGCTGCAAAGCAGAAAAAAATCTGATATATATCTCGCGAGGATGTCAATAGATTCTGCACTACAGCGCGTGGTACTGATCCATTGTACGTGGGGGGCTATATTAAGCGAGAAAAAAGACAATCGATCACAATCGAGAACACAAGAGCAGAAACATGTGACATTTTGCTGTTATGCTTGGGTCAATCAAAAGGAAACGAGAGTCGATATTCTGTTGCTTTCTTCAACTTCTCGCTAAGGTTCATTTCCGCGTTCTTTTTCTTTCGGCCCGATAACAAAGCCTCAGCCTCGGTACTTTTGTCAGAAAAAAAATACATCACTTGGGCGGCAAGTTTGTGCATATGTATACTCGCGACACAGTATATGCGTGAGCACACATAGCGCAACTAAAGTCTCAAGAGTTAAAATACACAAACGGAATAATAAGAGCCTGCGGAATTGTTACAGCCGCAAATATGAAAAAACGTCAAAGTCATAAAAGCTGCAGGGACTTGCTCATAATACTCAGAGCTCCGAGGCGCGTGTAGGTGTGTTTCTGCAAGGTAAACGCGCTTTTATATTGTGTTCCGTTGGCGACGCTGCGACTCGAGAGAGAGAGAGAGTCGCACATACGATGCTATATATACACGCGCGTGCACAATATATATCGATGAGCATTTCGAATTCGCGAAAGAGGGAGAGAGAGAACAGCTGCTCATTATGCGTTGGCGCGCATGTATTTAGATTATCGCGTGTCGTCTAGTGCATTCTCGAGGGACGAGATTATGCAGCGGAGTATATACGACGCCGCGCGTATACACACACACACATACGCGTTCCACCCATTCTCTCTCTCTCTCTCTCTCCTGCTAATCGAAAATTTCTCTCGTACGGCGTACAAGCGTATAATATAATACTTTATGCATGGCCTATACACGTGCAGTTTTGCGTATGCCACTGCTTGCGCGCGCCTCGCTCGCTCGCTCGCGATGCATATGGGATACTTGTATTTTGAAATAGAGTGCGCAAAGGAAGGGCTTTTACAAGTGAACGGTGAATATTAATTTATAGATGGGGTTGATGCTCCCAAGACTGCGAGAGAGCAGCAGCAGCAGTAGCAGCGGCAACTGCAACGCGAGGCAGCGCACATTTGTTGTTAAGGATAAGTTACGGCTACACTCCATATAATGACCTTCGAGCGCGGGCTACGAGTTATAAACTTTCCAAAAGAATTCAATTTATGAAGTGAAATTTAATTAGACGTTAATTTACAACGAGATCGATTTAATACGTACACTTATCTCTCGGTGTCTGCAGTGGTGAATGTTTAAAACCAAAGGTATGGCGGGGAAAAACAGATTCGTGTATATACAAAAGTTTATGATATGATTAAGAGCTATATATGCCGGTAGTTAACTTCTAACCCGCAGGATTTTATGCTCTTCGTAACAAATCAGAGAATCACTGTTAAGCTAGAGTGATTTAGAATATTCAATTTTTTGTCCATAGTTTTACGACAATCGCCGCTTGAGTAATATTCATACTTGAGATGAAATAATATGGGCTAAAGTTGTAGCGCTTGCCAGTAGTAAAACGAACAAATAGGCCTCGTAAAATTTTTTTGCTGCCATTGACTTAATCTAGATAATACTAGAAATTATGAATGAACTCTAGAAAATACGTGAAAGACATCTTCTGAGCATAAAAATTCGCTGACTTTATACAATTATTTTTATTTTAACATTTGTAGATTTGTAGATAAAAGTGCTCGCCATCTAGTGGTGGAGACTCAAAGCAGTACTATTTACAGTGACTAAAAGCTGTCTAAATTGTATGTAATTAAGGAGGCTCTACACCAATCATAACAATAGTACAGCGAGGAGTCTGTCTGTCTCTTTCTCGCATTAGGCAGACAACCGCTCGCACTATTCGAAATCAATGATTTTGTTTAATTACTCATTAGTTAGTTCGTTAAGAGGTAATTTTTAACATACCAATCGAAAGCTTGGAACTTTCTCTTTCAGAAAATATATTTTTTATTAAGATGGTTGATCTTTTAAAATAGTTATAAACAATAAAAGACCGCGTCCCATAAGAGCCCGTGTTAAAATCGCTATTTTTAAACTTGTGCATCTCGAAAGTTTGATCGTCAACCAAATGTTTTTTTTTTTTGGAATTTCATTTTGAAGATCTAACAAATCGATTGATATAAGTTTTATCTTGTTGGATGATCTTTTGTATTATGTGTAGAGCCTCCTTAAAACATTTAATCAAGTCATTACTAATTTTGATTACTTCTACTAGTGGTAGATGTTACTTTTTTTAGTTGTTTTTCGTTAAATCGAGCTGCCTCTGGATAGAATAAATTTCTTGTAAAATATTTTTCACTCTGAAAGGCAAAAAATTGTATTTATCGGTTAAAATAGAGCCTGTCATGAGAACAAAATACGCATATATGCACTAAAGCTACAGCACCTGAAACTAGATACTGCACGAGGCATAATTTTATTATTGAGCTGCAGAAAAATTGTTCCATTTTTTTCATTTTTTTCATCAAAGCTTTCTCTTACTATTCTCCCACGCGGAAGCTTACGTTTTCTGCAGTACAAAACTCTCAGTTTCAACGAGTATAATATACATCTATAAACTATAATGAATGGGACGAAGCTGTACCTGCACATCTTGAAACACGTTACCCGTCTTCGCAGCAGCAAATATTTGTTCTCGACAATCGAAAAATCTTTGACGCGCACCCCTTCGATCGCGAGCTGCTTCGTCGCCTGCACCCTTCGTGATCGAGAAACTATGAGGGTAGCTCGCACCACCAAGACTTTTCCGTCGAAGACAATATGTGCGCATGAGGCGTCGCAGCGAAGGGTGAATTTTCGCACCCTCCGCATTAGCCACATCACGTTTCAAGCGGTAACATTTTATCTTCTGCGTACTAGCGTCAGAAAAATTGATTTGGCTTATTATATTTCCTTCTGGAGTGCTCGCGAGAATGTAGGTTGCACATCATTGCAGCAGCACTCGCAGAAACGTTTTTCCACAAATAATCAAGTATTTTCTTCCCCCCAAGTCAAATGCACGAGGATCCAAGCAACGTATGCGAATTGCCTCGACGCCGCGTTGCGGTGCACGATCGAGCAATTCTTTTTGCCTTCGTTATGCCACAATAAAGCAGCTCTCTTTGATAGTTATAATAATTTTCAATATGAAAGTAAATTACACCGGCAATATCCGCATATATGTGCGGGTTTACACAAACAGTGGCTATATGGGCATATAGGTATGTACGAGTCTCTTAGCGGCACGCACATGGTTATATACGTGTGTGCTTTGCGAGATGGAAGTCGTAATAGTCACGCAAATCGAAGGAAGTAGCTAGCGCTTAACCTTGTCCACTTGCGTTTATGTGTACTTTGCACATTTTTTCGCGCACCTTCGTTTTTGGCCTCGTACGTGTGTGCACTGCACTTAAGTACTATATGCCGATCTATGCGTACGACCTGCTGCATAAAGAGCTGCGAAAAATATTTCCCTCGAAATAGGGAGCAGCGCGCGCACACACGCGCTATTAAGCTCGGCTAGTTAAGCTCGTTCCCTCGCATTCGCGCCTCACATTATTATCATGTGCTCTCGAGCTCGGCATCGGATTCATTATATTATACCTCGGTACGCATCTTTTTTTTTCTTTACCGGAATAGAATATTATCCTCATATAGCGCAGCAGCAGCAAGACGAGTTGGCCGCGTGCGTAAATTGTCTTGCGAGCTGCTCTCTGGCTTGCTGCGTGGCTCATACTAATGACCAAGCGCGGACCCGTTTTTTCGCCATTAAAAATGCCCGTCTTATATATAAAGGCGCAGCTGATACGTCTCTCCGTCACTCGAGCGCTAAATAAGAAACTGAATTGCGTCGTTACCTAAGCGTTTCAAAATTCGTTTAACGATATAATGCATCGTGCGCGCGCGCGAAACAGCTCGGGTGTAGTACGTATACGCTGCGAGAGAGAGAGTCGATATTATTATATATACTGCAGGCTGGCTGTGCGCATGCAGCTTACTTCCACGTATACGCCTATTATGTTCGGCACGTCTCTCTTCCTCTCTCTCTCTCTCGCTCCCTATGTATGTGTATTCTATTAAAGGAAAATCAGACGAGAGTTTCTGAGCGTGTACGCGCGTCGGGACCGATTTATAGAGGAGCAGAAGGGAAAAATTGAAGGATTACAGGTAGTTTGCGAAATTGCAGCCGGTAATCTGTTTGTTTCTTAATTTGACGCGTTCTCGATGATATTTTAAGCAGCTCAAATTGTCGATCGACGAGTGGTGGAAAAAAAATCAATTAACGGCGGAAAAGTCTAGCTAGTGCATTATCGATTCGAGCCGAACTATACTCACCGATACATGTGTGCCGGGGACGGCCGAGTATCGACTAATCTAATTACTCTCTCGACGTACTTTGCGTCCGGTCCCATGCAAATAAGCTATCCCTCTCTGACTCGAGTCTGGCAGCTACGAACAACGTAGATTTGTAGACGAGTCGCGAGAGAGAAAGACAGAGAAAGAGGAGCTCTTTAATGGGAGAACGATTGATCTTCATCGGAGTCGAGATGAGCCAAGTGATATGCAATCACTTTGGAACACGGCGAGAGATCGTCAAGGTAATCCATCAAGTCGATTCTTCGCTTTTCTCTCTCTCCCTTACGATGCTGCAGCAGCCTCCGCTATACAAACGCAGCTATATGCAGTGTGTATGTGTGTATGTGCTGCATCGCCCCCATCAAGCATGTTATTCTTTGATCGTTGCTGCGCCACCGACCGACTGCATCAGCTTCAGAGTCCAGCCAAGATCCTTTCCTGATGCGTGCACTGCTCGAGTCAAAAACTGCACGCACGCCCTGCAAAGCACAAACGCAGGGCGCAATATTTTATTGGCTCGTTTTAAGCCTCGATCACGCGGATAGTCCTCCTAATTATGCCTTTATTTATATCCTTCCGACGTTATTTATATAGCAGGCCAATCGCTGTGCGCTTACGCCGAGATCTCGAACGAAGTTGCAGTTGCGGATTATTACGCCGCGGCTCTCGGAGCAATTTATCGAGCTCTCCAGCGACTTTGTCGCATTTTCTATTCGTACAAACGAATAATTACTCGATATAATAAAAGTATTATATCCGCAGAGGGAAGCAGCACATAATATCGCGCGCGCGACGCGGTATTGCCGTATCGATAAACGCATTTGCCAAGTTCTCGTATTGTATGCGGCACGTATAAGAGACGTCAGACACTGGTAGCGCGCGGGGCCAACTTGCTTGCGCAGCATACATACCTATACACACAGATAATATAGTTTTGTTAGCGCGCGCAGCAACGGAGCACGCTCTGGGGTCTATACATCATTCTAATCGATGATACAGCCAACCACAACTTTCTACATGTTCCTACAATGCGTATATCATCGCGCGTAATAATGTAATGTATGTCGTCTTTTGCATGCAACTACCACTGCTACTTGGCCGAAATTTCTTCAAAACTGCTATATATACGAGTCCCACAGTGCAATGGAACACGTTCCGTACATACATGCACGAGAATGCTATAAGCAGTCTAGCTATACAGCGAAGGGCTGCAGGTCGGTTCGGTCGCCGGGCTTGAAAAAATCGTAATTGTATTTCGCGATAATGCAATGTAGGTTCCCCGCATGATACGTAGCCGATCGGTGCGTGCGTGCAAGACCTTGCGCGTATCTACATATTCGTGTACTTGCCCTAAGGACAAATAGACCCTCCACGCAACGTAACGTGTATGTGTGTACACGATCGCACGCGCGTATAGTAATATATATTCACGATATCGATTCGCGCCAACAGAGAGAGACAACCAAGAGAGCTTGCATATTCAAGTCGGACGACTCGAGCGAGCGAGATACGTACGTATACACGCGCGCATACGTATTATATGAGGCAGTGCAGCAGTACATGGCGCAGCTGTCGAAGACAAAGAGCCCACAGGGTGCCAGAGAGAGAGAGAGAGCCCACTCGACTACTACCAAGATCTATTTCCGAGCAAAACGCATCCTTCTGATAAATCGTGCATTATCTCTCTCTGTCTCTCTGCATGTTATTGTCCGTGAACGCACATCCCTATAACGCGATGCTCACGCGCTTTATCTGATCTTCCCAGCGGGCTGACATATTTCAATTAGATGCGACGTATTTGCATAGTATAGGCATGATTTTTAGCGACAGTCTTCTAATACGGTCACGCACACATTTGCATCGTCGCATATACCGTACGCCTAACGTTTTAAGCTCGACTGTACTTCTGCTACGCGTATACCTCGATCTACTTTGATAGCAGCACTACAACACAACACGAACTACACGTAGCTCGCTTGTAAACTTGTTCTTTCTTCGAGGCCCTTCGTTTTTCTCTGCCCCTCCCAGCTCCGATCGAGAGACACGCACTCGCGTGAGCGCGATAACTGCACGCGGCGCTCGCTCGAGTCCTAAATTTCTTCTAGGTCTTCACTTGATCGCTTTATACGAAGCGCGCGACGACGCCGACTACCTGAAGCATGCACGTCGATTCTCGAAAAATTCGCTCTCGAGAATAAATGAGCGCTTCGCACTCTGCTATGGTTATTGCGCGCCGGGCCTTTATCGAATAAAGCTCTCTTTTTCCTCGTCTCCGGGCGCGAGCTAGTTGCGCTCTAGTTGAAAAGGCATACTCTTCTCCGCTACACTCGCTACATAAAGTAACTTTTGTTTTCCCGGTGTCGTTGGCAGGCTGTTTTCCTCTTCTTTTTTTTACCTCTTCATTTTTTCTTTTTTTTTTTTTTTTTCGTTAAAACTCGTCCCTTTTTTTCGGAGACTTGGATGGAATTTCTTGCTCGGAAAACTGCTTCGGCTTGTTTATGTGGGTTGAATGGACTTTGAAAATACTTCGGGGGTAAGGGTAGAGTTTTTAAGTCGATCTGAAAAGCAGATTCTCCTAGCCTCGAAAGCACCGAGAGAGCAAGTTTGTCTTTGGCTTCTATATAAATCTATATACATACACGGAGCTGCAGCTTGTTCTTTTTTGTTTCTCGCCGTCTATTTACGAGCTCGATATACGAGTTCCTCGCTCTCGTCTGAGTGGCTGTTTCTCTTTTTCTCAGCTGCACCCCCTTCTTCCCTGCGACTTGCACTCGCTAAACAACTAGAACCTGGTCTTGCATCTTTCAACGCAAACTATACTTTTTTCGATTGCTCGATCTCGTACGCCACGACAGTAATCGTTAGTAAAAATTACACAATCCAAAGCCGCGTTTGAGCTTACACATACACACCTCTAGTGACTTTTTAATTCCACGCGTGCAGCGACTGCACCTTTTGCCTTTCCAAGAAGTTGGACGTAGTGACATAAACTCAAAAGTATATAATATATTCTGTTCATGGGTGTTATGCGTGTATAGGGCAATAGTCATCGAGCACAAAAGTAAAAAAAAAGGAAGAAAACGAAAAGAAAAAACGAGGAAAAAACGAGTAAATCGACCGAGCGAATGCGTGTACATGTCGTCTGCTCGGCAGTTTGCTCTGGAGCGCAACATGCTCAGTCGCAGTAAAACTTAATGGGACCTCGTCGACCGAGTCCGACCGAGGAGACGCAGCTATGAGAGCACTACTGCAGTGTATATACTGCGCCTCGGCTGATGCCATGGCAACAACAAGCTCGTAGTATACCTCTTCGATATGGATATAGCGCAGTACGACGTATAAGTTTCCATAGCGATTAACATATCTTAATTACAGGTGTTTTCTTCCGCGGTCTCTGTTCGAGCTCTCTCGGATGGGTATATAATATAGGCCGAGGTATTCACGAGCAGAGCAGAGAGCATTGGGACAGATAACTCTTCTCTCTCGTTCTCTTTCTCTCGCTCAATCTTTCTTTTGCCCTTGCAATCGCAATATCGAAACGACCTTGTCTTCCTTTTTTATTTTTGAATCTCATTTTTTTACTGCTCCAGTATATCTAGTCGCTCGCTGCGACTCGTATTATGTACCACTGCAGCAGCAACAGCAGCAATGTCTCGAGTCTCGTCTCTTGGCCGTTGTATTATAATCATTTTTTTGTGCGCGTCTTTCTTTATTATTGTCGCTTGTGTTCGTTATCCTGGCTGCCTCGTGTTATATTCTTCGAGCTCTTGTGCACGTCCTTGTAGCTCACGCGCGAGAACTCTTTGGTTCAGTTAATTATTTCGTCGTATGCGAACAAACAGAAATATATCTGTCAACTCGTCGGAGAATAATTGTTCGCGGCTCTCTCTGTTATATTCTCCAGAGGAGAAACGCACTTACACGCTCCGAGAGATAAGTTTAATTTTATAATTTGATACCAAATTTGCTCTCGCGCACTGTACATGCGAGCCAATTCAGCCAGGAATAAATCGTTGCGTGCTCTTGTTTTTTTCCTCATTTTGTTAAACCACTCGCTCGCACTAGAGCAGGCATTATTTTACAATATGTGCTTTGGGAATAATGAAAGTCGGTAAATGGCACATTTATTTTCATGCTTTTAGCCGCGAGTGTGTATAATACGATTTTATTGCGAATTAAAAGTCATTACAATTAAAATGAGTTATCTCGGTTGAAAACGGACTGTTGGCATGTCTCACGTTGGCGAACGTGTGTATCGCGCTCCGCGCGTGCGTGCGATGGCATGATTTATGCGTATATTCGCAACTTCGCAATCCACGCGGCAGGACGTATAATACGCAACGCAACAATCGAACTGCTATACTGACAGAAGTATGTATACCTGAAATTTTCGACGTTTCATCGACAAGGCAGAAAAAGGAGCCGATGTAAACGCTGACAAAAGTTGAATAAGATAGAAAAAGGAGCGCTGCTGCTCATGGTGTGCGCAAGAAAAAGAGCGACGAGAGAAAAAGATGGCGCACTGCTGTAAGTACACGTAAACGGGAGATAGGTATACGAAGCTGGTAGAACTGATTGATCGATCGATCCGAGCAATCGATCAGCCGATAGATCGAGGACTTCATCGAGGCCCCGTCGGGGAATGCGATCGGCTCGATACAGCGAGACACGTTTTATGCAATCGGCAAAAAGTATGCAAATGCACCTGACTTATATACCACTCCATGCTTCTACGTGGTGTATTAGCAATGCTAGCTCGCTGTTTCGCACGCGCTCGTACTCGCTTACGATTTACCGATTTTCTCATATTATCGCGCCATTATCACTCTTTGCAAAACACAATACATCCATCAAAATTAAACACGCGAAAGATCACGAAATACGTCGGGGCCTCGATCGATCATCTCCGCGAGAGGATTTCTAAGCTTCTCTCGGGGGCTTTAATAAATCGCTTACCATGTAACGCGAGTATACGTAAATATACGGAGGATATACATGCGAGAATTGCGCTATACAGTCGCTGCTCGCGCGCTGATTGCTTCGTGAGCTGATTTCCGCGACAACACCCGAGCAAGAGAAAGCTCGTTACGACAACTCGTCGACACGAGGATCGGCGTACGTAACGCAAATATTTGGAAAATTCCGAGATTTTTCTGCAAATATATCGAGAAAATAATTAAACTCGTGTTCGATGCACTCGCGCTCGTGCAGTCGATCGAGCCCGAGTGCCCATCTCTCCCCGGGCTAGCTCTCGAGTCAACGAATGAAACGCTACAACTTCATTCGTATATACATCCGAGTATCAAAGTGGCGAGTTGTCAGCTGTACAGCTGTATATAAATGTATACTCAAAGTTAGAACTTAGAAAAGTCAATTTTCTTCGGTATATATACTGCGGAGCGTGTAGAAACTAGCCAAAGCGAACTATACAAATGCCCAACTCGTCAGAATTAAACAAGTTGCTCGTCGCTTGGCAGCAGCAGCAGCAGCTACAAATACGGTCATCGGCCTCTTCTTCGGCATACATCCGGATTCGAATTTAATTTCATCCCCCCCGGCTCGAATTCTACTTTAATCCACTTGTTCTTCCTCAAATCCCTACGTGCAACACAACTTTCACGCGCCTTTTCTATCGCCGTTTGAGGCTCGGACAAACGAAGATAGGTGTGTATGTAGCACTAAGGTTTTCCTACCTCGGAAAAAAGATTTTTCCGATCGGCTTCGGGGACTTTCGACAATGGTCCATCCTTGGACATTGATTTACCAATTACCCGAGTAGATGGAGTAACACGGACCAGGATACTTTTTTTCTTTCTTTCTTCGTACATGTATATCTACACGTAGGTATCTTTTTGAACGAGCTCAGGGGCGCAGCTTATCTCTCGAGGCCGAGAGCTGAGGACTTTGCACACTGCTCTGCCAATAGCTGTTACATGTATACGCTCATAAGTAGACGCGCGAGCACGAAAATGTCTTTTTGTGCGATTCGATCTGATTCGGGGCCGGCGCATTTCGTTTCTTTCTATTCTATATAACGCGTGTATCTATTTCACGCGTGTCTCGAGCCTTTTATCTGTTTTGATTTACAAAGGAGAGCCAGAAATAGAGAAAAAAACGTTGCTTCTGTATGCCGATCGCGATAAAGTATGAATACTCGGGCGCGAGCTGGCAGTCCAAAGGAGAATTGACACACGCTCACAGATACACACACACACACTTTGATGCATAAAAAATGCAGACATAGGTGGCTTTGCCGAAACTGCGGCTCACCGAGGGTTCCCATACACCGACTAGGGACACGATCCGGCAAAATATTAACGATTCTATTGGAATACACAATTCATTGGCTTATGCAAGATGTAGCAGCGTCGATTGCGTTATCTATGTATTATGCTATCCACAAGAGTGCTCGAGTTCTCGAGCAGCTTTCGTCTCTCGCTCTCTGTCTCTCTCGTCTCGAGTTATATTGGCCCACCGGAGCATCTTGGACCAGCAGAAGCAGCAGCAGAAGTAGCAGAAGCAGCTGCCGCCGTACGCTGTCGAAGTAATTCAATATTATACATTATCGAGGACTCGACGTTCGCGCGCACTAATTTCATCCTGCGCTGCAAGGTGGCTAATTCAACACGTAGCTCGACTTAATCGGCCCCGGCGATGAAAAGCTGCGCAGAGACACTCTTGAGCCATTCCAAAGGGAGGCGAGGAAAAATAAATAAAAATATACGATCGGGGGGAAAAAAGCTGGAGCGATGCGCGCGGCGATGAACCCGTCCCATTGAAAGCGGCCAAGGGTATACGCGCACACAATGCGCGAATACGTTCGTTGCTCGAGTAATGTATACTCGATCGGGAGCGATTTGCATACAACGTGTACGCGCGGGCCGGGGCTGAAAAATTTATAACCAATAGCGTTTGATAAGCTCGTCGAAGTACACATATCCATTGGCCGCGCGGCAGCAGCAGCGAGTCGCGTATGTATAGCAGCCAAACACAATATGCTCTAAATCTTGCGCGAGCTCGACGAGTAATTCCCTCTTTTTTTTTACCTCCGCTGCGCCATCACGTTTGTATGCATGCATGTATGTACACGATCAGCAATATAACGTAGTATATACGCGAACTCATACACGTATACAGATATCGGCATCGAGTATTATATAATAAACAATGCATTGGCAATTAATCAAATGCACGTATATAGCCATTCGATTCTATTATTTATCATGCCGAATGCGCGCACGTAAACCTATACGTGTGTGTGTGTGTGTGTGCGCTGGGCTGTACTGTGCCATGCCGTGTGCGCTGCCATCACGAGAATCCATTTCAATGACTGATCTGGCGAATTATAATGCGCATTGTGCACTTGGTTCCTTGCCATTGACGCTCTCGACGATACAATATAAATAGCCATTATAATATGCTGCCTGAACTCGTTTCTTCCCTCGACGTTCGATATATTCGATTTCTTATGTGGACGCGCGCTCGAGCCCCGAGTCTATATAATGCTTATGCACGCCCACTAGAATCTATTTCGCCGTTGTAGTTCGCGCAGCGCACGAAAACCCCGAGTCGATATTATATATACCGCTCGTAATATACGTATACGCGTTGCGTCTATGTGTGGCCTTTTTTTCCTACCACAGCTCGAAGATGCATTGGGCTTACTTATTCATCTTTTTTATTTTTTTTATTTCGGCACATAATGCACTGCTGTGAAACAATGCGACGTCGTGTACTACTGCGCCGAGCTTCATAATATGCCCCCACGCGCGAGTTTATTAAGCAATCCCTCTTCGTTGGCAGTAGCAGCTCTCGGGTTTCCGCGAGGATGCCATTACTGTCTCTACGTGTTTATATACGAGGTTGGCATATATTGCCCAGGAGAGCTAAAGAGAGATTCTCCGCGCTGTGCAGCAGCAGCTTGTATATATATGTGTGCGCGCTTATGTGTCTGTTGCAATAGCTGACGCTGGCTGCGCGAGAAAGTGACTTTTCATTGATTCGAGAGCTGCGCGCGCTGAGTTGTTGGGCGTATTATGGGCCCCGACCGAGCAAGCGAATATTGGCCGAATCAATTTTCGCCCGCTGCTACTTTTGCCCGAGCGAGCTGAGAGAGTGCAGTGCACAGCTACTAGCAGCAGAAGCAGTGACGCAATGTCACACCAAGAGCTCGACGACGAGCAACGACGACGTAATGCTCTGGCATAAACGACCCAAGGAAAGTTTGATTTAATGGTCAAATATATTATACGAGGCGAGGAGCCGAGAAGTCGAGGTCCAGTGCAATTTTTACACGTCCGCGACGAAATTAATTTTATCAACGAGCAAAAGTAGTCCATTATATTGTTATGTAACGCGCGTAAAAGTACCCATATCGATCTCTCATTCGAGCAGCATTATTTTAATACGCAATCAGCAGTTGCAGTCGCTCGTACGCTTCGACGAGCTTATAAGGCCTCTAATTACTTTGATTTAATATGTTGAGAGCTACACCATATGTATGACAGCCGCCTCTGCTGCTGCGCTCGGTAATGACTGCAACGATTATTACGGCCCGCCTGCGAGAACAATAATCCAAAGAGTCTAATCGAACTCGACGAGTAATTGACGATTAAGCAAACATACAGTTCTGTGCCATATACGAAAGCCACAAGCAGAGCTAGATATCAAAGCTCGGGAGCGTAAGCCCAATTCCGAATGTACATTATGCACTTGAATGCGATAAATCATGAGCGCGATTCAAGGCAAACAGACACTACCCGCTCGATAATAAGGAATAAGAGATCAACGGCTTTTGCCGATTATTGGCCGTACGCGTGCTGGAAATAGGCTGAAATTCGTCCAGCTCAAGATTGAATTTTTCATGCCTTTGCGCGCGGTCGGAGAGCAGATCAGAACAACACGTCAAAATTAACGGAGCTTAGCGTGCAGTTCATTCTCTTTATGAATCCAGTAATATTCCATAGTTTAGCGTCAAAGATATCAATCCAAGAAGAAAGAAGAGAGAATACGCTTCCATATCGCGCGCGACACATCGTAAAGAAACCGTACAAAACGCATCGCAGTTGCATCGAGGTTGAAAAAAGCAGATATATGCTAGAGCTTGAGTAGAGCTAAAAATCAGCGCAGTGTACGACGACAACGATTGAGTCGTCGCACGCGATCGATCATCCAATTAGCCACTTCCACAAGATTTCTATTAAAGCATTATATTGATTCTACATATAAAAATAAAAGAATATCGCGCAATATCGAAAATGAAGCCAACGCGATATTCTTGCCGCAGTGCAATCGGAGAATCGACGATTTTAACGATCTTCCGCCGCCCTCGCCTATCTAACGGGCCACATCGATTCTGCAGTGCGCAAATTATTATCAGGGAAACCGCTATGTGTAGGATGTATTACCGGGTATTTATTGAGACTCCCGATCTTTTTCCCTCCTCGCAGCTCTGCGCGCGACGCGCACAAAGAATAACAGTATTATTAACGACGATTATAGCCATAAGCTTTTCTTTCTTTCTAGCTCTCTCTCTCTCTCTATCTCTCTTTCTTGCAATAATATTATGTAAGATAAAAACGATGAAAAATTCACTATAGAACTTGGGCAGAGAGAAGAAGATGGACGAAGTAAAGTCGAAAAAAGTAAAAGGAAAGCTACAATGGCCGTAAAAGTAATTATATTGGTACCGCGAACGTAGAGCCAAAGAAAAAGACGCAGAAAGAAAAGCATTACGGCTATTATTATTATATATATATAGACACATAGTCACACGTACACAAGGCTCGAACACTCGACTCTCCACGATGTTCTTCTATGGGAAAAGTTATTAAAGCCGTGTGGTGGTGCTGCTGCTGCCGTTGGTGGTTCTCTCCGAGAGAGAGAGCTACTAACTATTTTGCCCACAGACGAGAGAGGCTAAAGCTCCTGACTCGACTCTCTGCAGCTGAAATTGAACTTCACCTTGGCTATTCTTTCATTCTCACCTTCAATATTGTTTTATATAACTGCTCGTGTGCGTTTTATAATGCGCAGAGGCAGTTTGCGTTTTTCGCTTTATTGAATTTCCCGGCTTGGTTGCTTGCTTCTCTCTCTCGAGCGCCCAGTGCATTATATTACCTTATGATGGCTGCGGATGGCCGAGCTCTCGAGCTTTTTTCTTTTGTGGTTACGCCACCGCGCGCCGGTACTTTATGGTATCGCCGTGAGGCGAGCGCAATTCAACATGGGTAGCCCAGTGATTTTATTCTCTTCTGTTTTTGTTTCAATTTCGTTGTTGGCTGGGGGCATGAGCGGGTGAAAGGGGCATCGAAAGAATTCGCGAATTTACGAATTTCGTGTTTACAGCGATTATATGCGCGCAGCGTCTCGTTCTCGTCGTCGTCGCGAGAGCGATAACACACTTATCAGCTGCTGCGCGCGCTTTATTGCCCCGCGGGCTCTTTAATGGCAGCTTTAAAAGCTAAACAGTCTCCGAACTGCCATTTCCTTTAGTAATGCGTCAAGCGACACAGTTTGAGATTCCATAATATTGTGACTTTTTGCGACTCGACGAGAGAGAGAAAAAGACAATAAAACCATCAGCGAATATCAATAACTCCTCTCGGCTCACTCCGACGAATTAACTCGTACTGCTCAGGATAATTTAATTCTCGATTGTAATATTTCGCATGTATTAAGGTAGGCCAAAGTAGCGGACTCCGTCGTTTTAATGACTTTCCTCACAAAAGCTTTCAAGTGTTTATTGCCACTAATATTTTATTGTTGCCAGCGCGCTTAAAACATGGAAGGCTGCAGCCTTCTCGCTCGTTCGCCCGCACTTATATAACCTCTCTTTCTCCCTCCCCCCTTCTCGTTTAATCCCTTTTTTCAATCGCATTCTCAAAAACTCAACCTTTCTTTGGAATACTTGAAATGTTTCGGCTTGAGCCATTCGAGACTTGAACAGCTGAAAACGCGGCTCGAGACGTTTGTTATAATACCCGCATGAAAATGCAAATAGCTCGGCTGCTAGAGCTAAGTTGAAAGGTATATCCAGAACGCAACAACACCTAGGATAGTTTTTCTCTCTATATATAAAGCGGATCGATTGGAATTCGTTTTTCTTTACAAAATTAGCAAAGTAAATCGAAACATACACATATATATGTACTGTTGCGCGGTGTTAATCGCGCAAACTCGATCAATCTGATGAAATTGACGTTTCTGCATTCGAATAGACCGCGAGCGAAGCTTTTTAATATGTATACCTGCGCTCGCCGTTGCGCTTGACTTTTTAATTACTTCGACGTTGAAAATTATTGCACCGAGTGAGTCGAGTGCGCTAAAGCATATTATAATATATTCCAATTATCATAATGATTAGCGAGTTTGTATTATGAGGTGCACCTTTTACGCTAGTCGTATCAATGATTTTAATGTTGATCGCGCGTAACTATGTAACGGTGACTTTTTATCGACTTTCATATAAAAGGCCGAGGCTGCACAGCTCGCACGGGCGTGTGCTTTTTTTCCATAATTATGGTATTCGCGACATAATTTTTATTTACCTCACCCTGACGCACATGTGCCATTTGTTATGATTATACGTTAGCATTGAATGAGGTAGTATCGTTGCGCCAGATATAACGTCTATTTAACTCAATTTCTTACGACGACGCACTGTTTAATTGAAATAATTTACGGACACGTATCAAGGGTAGTTGAGTAGCACTCAACGTTATTTCGCAAAAAAAAGGAGAAAGACTCGGATTCGTCAAAACAATAAAATCCAATCGTTGCTTTTTATTCTCCGAACGTAATGATAAAAGCCAGGCGCACATGGCGCGAGACTGCGTCAATATACACTCTCTCCCTAATTTTTGGCGACGCGAATGAAGCAGCTACGTTAAATTTAATGCTCGGCCAGATCGGAGTCGCGATGACGGCTCTTCGGCACGTTTTTTCTTTATGTGCTTTATTGCACGAGTAAAGGCCCAAAATGTCTTTTATATAATCTCTTCGAGCTCATAGCTCATTCACTTGTTGTGTTATGTTTTCGTGTGGGGGGGCTATGAGTCATATCAAACGGCGGGAGTAGAGAGAGAGAGAAAGAAAGAGACTTTTGAGATACGAGTTCGTTAAAACGCGAGGGAATCTTTGAGAGTTTTAAATCTCTCTCTCTCTCTCTCTCTCTCTCTCGCGAGCGAAGCCAAAATATCACAAATCATTAAGCTCGAATAAATCAGAAAAAATCAGGAAATGATATCATTTAAGCGATCCTACAAGCAAGTAATCGTCCTCCGAGAGTGTGTGGTTTCGCGTTCTTTTGGTCACTTTTATACTTTATTATGCGCGATGGCCAGTCCTTTCTCACATGCGATATTTACGATCTCTTTCTCACCGAAACTTTTTTTCTCTTTTCTCGTTTTATCTGCTTCTGTCTCATTCGTGCAACCCATAGCTGCCACACAAACATATCTACACAACAACAACAAACTAAGGAACCAGCAAGAGCCAAAAAACCGCCACTTCGCGATAATTATGAAATAAGCGAAATCTCGCGCTAAAAAAGGTAGAGAGAGAGAGAGAGAGAGAGAGAGAGAGAGAGAAAGAGAGAACGAGGGTATTTCTAAGCCCGTAAAGCATCGGCATGCGCGAGCGGTCACGTCGTGCATAGAGTGATCTATTATATCCTCGATTTTACGACCTCTGCCGAGGCAATACATTATTTTCATTTCGACTTCTTTTTAATTCGCTCGCGCGCTCAGAACTCGCATGCATACGATATACATAAGAAGAGTCGCTATATAGGTACGATGCGCCCCTCCTCTCTCTCGCAACATTAAAAATTTACATTTTATCTCTCGGCTCTCGGCTCTCTCTCTCTCTCTCTCTCTCTCTCTCTCTCTCTCTCTCTCTCTCTCTCTCTCTCTCTCTGTGGATCCTAAAATTGCGATTCCTTTTTTACTCGAGATTTACAGCATAGACTCGACTCAAGGCGCAACCAAAGCACTCTGAGAAATGGTTCTTGATTTTCTCCGCGCGCCCAGCAAGATTCCTGCGAGCGAGTGAGACGAAAAGGAGGTATTCTTCTCGTCCTAGCATACCGAGGTACAAACACACTCGCAACAAATATCGAGTACTTACGGTGAATTACACGTATGAGTAAGTACGCGTGGTTTACGCGATCACTCTTTGCACAGCTCGTTCTATCTACCTTCTCTGTACATTTTCCGACTGCTGTTAATAATTTTGCAGCAGACTCGTACGCGAAACGCCCTTTAAAACCCAATGCTCGGGCTTGCCTCGAGAAATTATTCATCGCATTTGTTAATGAATCTCGAAGGGGAGTCGTTTGTTTTTTTTCGTCGCGAGCTCGAAAAATCGAAAAAATCTATGTCGTTAGAAAAGAAATTCATCAAAGAGCTCATACATACAGGCGAGCGAGAGCAAAGTTTGTTGTACAAGCTCACGATCCCGATGGTTACGTACAACTTGATTAGTGGCTCACACGTGATGAGGCCCGTAATGTGTATTCTTGCTGAGCTCATCAATCTTATTAGTATAATCACACTAACTCACAAAGTCTGCATGTGTAGTAGAGATGAGGCGTGAGCGAGAGAGGCAAGTTTGCGAGCGCGATGGAGCGTTGCCGGCTCCATTGCCGATGATAAACGGCGTCTGGCGTCCGGCATAATCATGATCATCCACTTTGCCATCATCGCGAGCTTATCATTCGATACGGAGTGTGTCGCGTTTCGCCTCCTTTTCTCTGTCGACTCGACTGTGATTTTTTTCTGCTTTCGCGCAAATAACAGCGTGTACATAACGCGCGAGCGAGCGAGAGAAGATCGACCGGTCGAATCATAGATATTCCAAGATTTATGTGGTAGATTTTCGGAAAAATGAAGACATAACTCAGTTTATATACAATTTCGAACTAACAATTTTCATTTAAAGGCTCGTTTGAGTCAAGCATAACAAGCTAATAAATAAGAGAGAGTGTCAACGCTGAGATTTATTTAGAGTTTTGTGCGCGCGCGAGCGCGACTCTAGTAATATTTAATCGGAGCTGGCGAGGAACGGATCGCCCGCGCTAGCTGGTGTACGTTCCGAGTAGTAGCTTATATTGCGCACTGATCTATACGCTCTGCGCGAGGGAGGGGACGACGCGCTTGACCGATCGATAAAAGAATTCGTACATAATAAATAATTATAATGAGGTTGTGACACGCGCTTTCATGAATAATACACCGAGCGCGATTGCCTTTAATTCATTATGCTCGAAAAAACTGCGGTAAATTAACAAGGATAAATGCCTAATCCATCATTCGGGTTTGTATGTGTGTGTGCGTGTGTATGTTGTAGGACTCAAAAAGTTCAGAACAGCTCCGTAGAAGAGTCCGCACCAAGTATAAATTTATGAAATTTTGCCTATCTCTTGGCTGGATCGTCCTTTTTAAAATCGGATAAATTTCTACATGTAAAGGAGCAGCTGATAAACTACCCCTGTCTATTAGTCTTGTAAGCGGAGTCCAATTTAACATGCGTAAATTTGTTAGAATCGCAGTATGTAAGGACCAAGGCGACGTGTGTGCACAGGATTCAATTTTACGCGCTTGCAATTATGCGTTCGGGCGGGGTCGCCTCGTTCTCCTGTGCCATTCGAAATATCTAATCAAATTAATGTTGCCTGTTACAAGTCTAGGTGGCTTTAAACGCGTGCCCGACACACACATACACACACACACACACACACACACACACACACACACGTATAATAGCTACATAGCCAAGCAGCATGAAAGCGAGTGAGTGCAGATACATTAGCAGTTTAGATTGCTTTCTCCGGCTGCCGGAGAGTAGGTAGCGCGCGTGTAATACAAGTGCTCGCTATAGCGCCGTTGCACCGTTGCACCGATGTAATTTACCACCGAGCTTGAGATACTGCCCATCTGACGGATTACATCTTATCGTCCTGTGGCCTGCATCCGCTGCATATACCGCGTGTGTTTGTGTGTTGGTAAATACTCGGAATATACTTTCGTTTTGGATTCTCGTCGTTGATGAGCTGAGCGAAACTCCCTTTCTACCTTATAATACAGCTTATACAGCCACAGTCACAATGGGGAAATTGAATTCATAATCGCGAGTTAAAATCTTAATTACAAACATTCGTCTAATCGCGGAGAGTAGAGTCGACGACGATCCCCACGCGTTTGAGTGTTGTAATTGTCATCGGTCAGCCAGTGCATACAGCGCATATCCGTATACTTGCGAGCTTATAAATGTAGCTCGATGCGCTACCGCCACTGCTGCGCTTGAGCTTTGATAATAATCATTTATTTATCGCAAAATCAATAGCCATTTGCATAGATACGGTTACGTTGATTGAAAACTAAACTCACTCGGCTGCCGTTGCCGAGCTGCCACTACTGCACCGACTGCTCTACAGTATACATGTGTATATATTTCGCGCTCACCGATAGACGCGACCATTACATGACGCGTTCGGATAGATTGGAAAATCGATGATGGAGTATTAGTAGTGCGCATATAAATGAGAATACCCCCGGTGCACCCAAGAAACTGGTTTACAATGTCTGTAATTTTAAATTCTTTCTTTTTTCCCTTCTTTACGTTCCAAAGCGTCAGCCTCGTCGCATTGAATATTATACATATTGAATTTTTCAATGTTCTCACTGTACACCTATCGAGTACGAATACGTATCTATATATAATATGCGGACATGTTTGATCAGCGTGACACGATTTGCGGTGAATCGAAGTAAAAATTACACGCGATCCGTGAAAAAGGAGCGAAAGAAAAAAACTGCCAACGAGAGCAATAAATGTACCGACGACGTGACCGTCGATACGCGTCGATTATATCGTCGAAGAAAAGATCTCGCGTTTTTATATAGCCACCTGTAATTGCGAGATTGAATAATAAGACGTTTTGTGGAGAAATAATATTGACAATTTCAGCGACGTTTTTATTTTTTCAAAAAGGTCCTCTTTTTTGTCAACGCTGCGTCATCGGACTTTTTTCGTCTGGGGTTTGACAGCTGGGCTGCATTCGAGGCAGCTAATTTCTTCCGATGAATTTTCTAAAGAAACGATTTTTTTTACCCCAAAAAATTTCATTCGGGTAATAAAATTATATTTCAATAAGATGATTATACCTCACACATGGAGTGGTCGACCTCGAAAAATATCGCGTCGTCGTCGTCGTCGTTGTCGCTCTACAAGTCGCTCGCTCGGCCAAGACATTACAAAGATGATAAACGACTGCTCGAGTCACCTTCGCAATGAAAATGGATCTGCTTAATTTATCCTGCAAATAACGCTCGGGTGTCTAGGCGCGCAAAAATCGCGCACATTTAGTCTAGGTGCAGCAGCAGCACAATGCACCCTTATAAAAGAGATTACCTAAACGGCCGATTATAAGAGCGAAACAAATCGTGAGCTGGGAGAGAAGTGCGGGCTGCGACACGCCGCAGCAAGAAACTTGGATCTCGTCGTGGTCGCGGCCGTGGCTCTGTACGTAATATTAGACACATTAGAAGAGCCATTTGAACTCCAAGTCATTTTGCAGGGCGTCTATATCTCTGTATTATTCCAAGTGCTGTGCGCGAACGAGTAGCAGCAGCAGCGTCGGCGGTGGCGGCGGCCATACACAGCCGAGCGATGTAAGGCGTAATAGCCTAGCCATTACCGAGTCTGCGAAGGACTTGGTCTGCTGCTGTATTATACGTGTACTGCGCACGCGTTATATAGATATAGCGGCGCGTATATGCCACTGCAGTAGAGGAGAACGAGCCAGATCGCACTGGCCGTCGAGCGATACAGGTTTGCCATGCACAGAGTTCGGTTAATTGCCTCTATCCATCATTACCCTTTCCCTCTCTCATGCCCATTTGGCGGTATGCGATTTCTTTTCCATCCTCAATTTTCGGATGCTCTGCCACCAGTGTGCGCTCATATGCCCACGTAATATAGAGTTCAGCCGGGCTTGATTTCGTATGCTGCTATATTCGAGAGCCTAAATCATTTGGAGCGCGCACGATGCACTCGGCCACGCACGCGGGGATTAATGACGACGGCTTCTGCTGCAGCTCCTTGGACTTTTTTTCTTCCTCCTCCTCCTCATCGTCCTGCCTTCTCAGCTGCAGCCTCGGAGAGAGATTATTATTGCACGCGACCGAAGTTCAATGTTGCCTTTTTTTGGCCCCGTGCGCCACTGATTGGTTTAAGGGGTCATTTCGAGCTATTAGGTTCGTACGCGCAGCGTATACTGCTGCACTTGGCTGCCGCCGCAGCGCAGTGGCGAGAAAATGATTTTTTGCTTTGGCCTGCTCGATCATTATATTCACATATGTATGTGCGGTCGCAATTACTGCGAATACGACGCACAAGAGCCCATTACTGACGAATTGTATATCCGGTCTAACTGCTCTCTCTCTCTCTCTCCTTCTCTCATGTACTATGTGTATGTAATGTTTGTATACTTAATGAAAGTCAAATTTTCTCCAGGGCAAAACAGTCGAAAAATCGCCAACGAGCTTTGGTGATTATTTTTTACAATATTAACTACAAAGTTTAGCTACGCTCGCAGGCTCTCGCTTTATCATTTCTCCCTGCAGATACGTATATAGCTACAAGCGCATTTTGCACGCGTACACGAAAAGTCGCATAGCTGCTGTATCATATCGTATCGGCCATAAATACTCATTCTTTATACGGGTGTATGTGCACCTAAACAAAACGAGTAGCCAGCCGCACACGTTCGCGAAGCGACGTTCTCAGAGCACAGGAGCATCGGCAAAAAGTCTTGCTCTCTCTCTTTCTCTCTCCCTCCTTCTCCAATCAAGTTAATAATCAGGAGAAAAAATCGAGATTGCGCATCATTTCGCGCGAGCGCTAAATCATTCGCGTCCTGGATTAATGACGGTCCGAGCCACTGTGGCTTGCAGCCTCTGCTCGTACTCATCTTTTTCTTCTCCTGCGCTTCTTCTCCTTCGTCTTCTCCTTCCTCTGTCTCCTCTTCGTCGTCTTTTTACTTTTCATCTCTTGCTGCTGCTAAGCGTTCGTCGACTCCTCCTTTGTATACTCTCGAGCGCGACTAGTGTATTGCAAATGCCTCGAAGAGCCGCGCGTACAGCTGCGCATCCAGAGACACGCCAGGTATCTCTCTCTCTTTCTCTCTCTCTCTCTTTGTGGGGCACATAATACTACTGTGCGTTTGCCGTGCGGCTGGCTCACAGCAGCAGTAACAGCGACGGCGGCTACACTTGTTGTCACTTTGAAGTTGCTACTAGTAACAATGGAATGTTGTTAAAAGCTTCATTAAAGCCTGCATCGAGCTCGCGCCAATATACATTCGTATAATGCGAATGAGCAGCATCTCTCTCGAGTTGTCCGTTTTTTCTTGCCCGGTACCAATACCATGCACAAACGGCGAAACGTTATCACCACGTCGCTGATATTTACTAGATTAGCCTATTATGTCGCTCGTAAGTTACTTTAAATTGATACGATTTACCTGACGATGTTTCTCGACTCGAGCTATGCTGCTTTTCTCTGTGCTTTTTTTCTGACTCCTTTATTTTCAAAGCTCTCGCTCGCGCGCGGCGCAGCCCTGCAGTAATGGCTCAATTATCAAGGAAAAATTGCCACGAATTGGTCATACGTTCCACTGGCTTGGCACATCATGCATACTGTATGCGATGTATAAGTTTCGTAGACGAGGAGGAGGCAGAAAGACGACGAGAGCCTAACTATTAATGAACGAGATCGGGGCGCAGGAATGAAACAAGGATGCGTGTATATGCGCGGCTATATATCTATGTATATATGCATGAGGTATGCGTGCAGTGCTCTCTGGCTACGCGCAGTTAAAGTTAATTGAAGAAATATGAGACGTGGATTGCTATACATATTAAGTAGAAAATTACTTCTTATGTGCGGCGAGGCGCGAGAGAGCGTAGAGTATATATAGTAGCATTGGTCGCATCTAGACGAAGCGGCGATACACCGTAAGTCTCGTCGTTAAACTTCACGGCTGCGCCGATTGTTATGTGCCACTCACACAATGATAATAATTAAAGCTTTTCAAGCGATGCGCTCAATGAATAAAAAACCATAAATAACGCGGCTAAGCGTTGCTCGTGCGCGACTAGCCCTCCCTTATCTAATTAAGCGCAAAATCCAAGGACACATATAGACGCAGAGAGAGCTCGAGAGAGCTGGACTTTGCATACACGTAGAGTACATAACACGTCTCTCGGCTAGGCTAAGCCACATAGGAAAAGGGACGGGACTGTACGGGGAAGCTATGGCGAATATCTATTGATATCTATAGACAAGCTCGCAGTTCTACATGCGGCTTGCAGGATCGTGTACGCACGTGGGAGTACTATACCTCGCGGGCCCATAACTTATGCGCCGGCTCGCTCGTGCCTTTTGTGATAGAAGACGTCCGGTTATACGGGCCGTTACGTGTCTCCGCCGCTGTAGAGAGAGACCGACGACGCGCACCTTTTTTTTCATACATTTCGCTCGTGTCTCGTCGCCTTCGCAGCTTTGCCGCTTGCGCCGTGTTCTCCTCGTAGTCGACTCCCTTGCCTCTCGTACTTGCTGCGCTTGTCTGTGCACTGTGCCTGCGTCGCGCGCGCGCGCACACATACACGCTGCCACTTTTTTGTCATTTTATTTTATTTCACGAATCCCCCGACGCCACGATACCGAAGGTTTTAGAAAACGATCGAATTTCCTTGTTAAGTGTCTTGGCATGCACGCTACAAACTGAAAGAGAGCCTATAATATGTGTATATAGACTCGTCGGACTTTCTATGCAATCGCACGGCTCAACACGTGTTTATGTGTTTTGCGGAAATGGATGTTTTCGCAGCTCTCAGAGCCCGTGTGGTTCATTTATTTTCTACTTCTTTTTTTATCTTTTTTTTTCAAAGACGCGTAAGCTGAGAATCTATACGAACTTTAGCGTGTGACAAAAAAATAAACAAGTTTTTTTTTCAAAACGGACATTTACAGCTATACGCGATGGCAATTTCGTTTCTGCATTCTGCGATCGAAGTACTGCAGAGTGTCAATCGATCAAAAACTTTTCAATTTCTATCGTCGAGTTTTTCAACTGAGGACAATAAAATACCGTTTTAGTACTTACATGAGGTTCTCCCGAATATCTCGCGTAAATTGAAAAAAAAAATACCGTTTTCTATAATACACACGTGCATTGGTTTTAAAGATACTTCAAATTTACATCGAACGTGAAAAGAATTGTCCAAATCTTGGTTTACTAGTGAACCTTAAAAAGCTGTTGGCATCGATAAATTCACATTTGAAGTATAGTTGAAGATGTCAATTTGAACTATGCAACAAATTTCATTTATGAAAAATAAAATAAGAGTGCTGTAGTTACTGGATTTTTTACTAAATTTGTAAAAAGTAATGAAAAAAGGTATCATAAAATCTCAAGAAACAAACTCTATAACTTTGGACTAAGAGTAATTTCACTCCTCTTTACAAGTGACTATTTACAATAAAGTAGTGTATATAAATATTAATAATAAAATAAGTAATCATGTTAGTGTAAGTAATGAGTTTTGCGGTATTGTGTAATAAAATTTAATTTGTTTGATGTTTCTAAGAAGAAGACCAAAGTACATCCAACTATCACCAAAACATCACGAATTATTCAATTTGATGTATTTGACACATCCTCGTTTAGAAAAAGTATTAGCCAAAAATGCACAAAATGCACAAAATACACAATGTATCAGTTAGTTGTCCATTGGTAACAAAAGGGATATTTCAGTATGGTAGAAAAAGGGATATTATCAGAACGGATGTTTCAGACGCACATTAGGTTTGTATATAATATCTGATCGTTGTTTTCGTGCAGAGACTTGAAAATCAGTAGTTCAGTTCGTAGGATAACCAACACAATACATGGATGTCCCTACATTTGTTCTTATCATGTGTGCATTATTACTAACTTATAATACAGATAGATACGGTAATTGTTAATTTTTTGGTATGTAAGCAAGCAGTAAAAAGACAAGTATGGTATTTTATTATCTATAAAGTCTGTAATGTGTCGTAAGAGAGAAATATAATATACAAGGAGCAAAAGCATCATACGTATGAAAGAGAAAGATTAATTTTCAAAAGAGCTTATAGCGTAATGGAATAACAACGTCATAAGGGAAAATCCAAAAGAGCTCGGTCGACGCAGTGAAAAGGGACGAGTCCAAGGTCTACGTCTTTCCGTCCCTTCTAATAAGTACAGAAGTACGCGAGCACCTATAGCATATATATATCCAAACATGACAGCTAAGCGAAAAGCCGATGAATCGTTCAATTGCGCTAACTCTTAGTCTTTGCCAAGCTCGAGAGAGGCTAATTAACGCTTCGCGTATGCCGTCGCGGCGGCGCAGATCCGCGACTCCCGTGGCGGTCCTGCAGTGCGCGAGTACAAGGGAGAGAGAGAGAAACGAAGGAACAAACGAATAAGAGTAAAAGAGAGAGAGAGCGCATAGAGGAGAGCGAGAGATGCATTAAACATGCGTTAAGTGGCCCCGTGGATGGCTGCCTCGAGGCGACGATGTTAATCGAAGTAGAGCTCGTTTGGAATTCCATCCCTATCGGCGATTACCCCGCGCGTTCTCTCCGCTGCTACGCCGTACGCCGTAGCTGCTGCTCCGCTTTGTACTCGAGTGAGCGTGGAACTTTAATTACAAACTATTGCTCTCCGTCGCGAGCAGCAGCGGCAGTGGCAGCGGCAGCGAGTTTGTCGTTTATATACGTGCAGCGCGCTGCGGAGCATATGCATAGCCTATATAGCTGATCATACAGCGGCTATAAGGCGAGAGCTGCTTTTTCCGCGTTTACAGGACAAAAGACTCAATTGTCTTCGGTCGGTGGCTATAGAGTGGCGCAGATTCGACGAAAAATAGCTCGCTTAAATCAAGTACCTGCACACGAGTCGCGCGCGCGCACACGGCCATTTTATTCATGGACGATTTCATATGTATAGCTGCGTGAAAGGGTTGGCTGCCGGCTAGCCACTACGACGCAATAGCATATCAACGACACAAATAGTAAATCACTCGAGGTAGTGTCCTTCGTTTTCTCTCCTTCGCCGAGATGTATAGGTAAATGAAGGGGAATTCCGGTTTCCTCCTCGTTTTGGCCTGTCGCCGCGTGTGTGACACATGCGAAGCAGAAATGGAGAAAGAAGAGAGAGAGAGAAAGAGGGAGGCTGATGCTGAGCTGCTTAGGCTGAGGCTGGGAGGGAGCACGAGACAAGATAAGGCCTGAGCATCAGCGGCAGCAGCAGAAGCGAATCTCTCAGCGAGCGGCAGATTCTGTGTGTATATAGCTGCGCCTGTGTATCTTCGGCTGTCCGATGATGCTCGGCAAGAACGAGCTTTGACGGTAGCGCAAAAGCGGCTGCTGCTGCTGCTACGCGAGAAGATGCCATGTTAGCTTTGAATAGAGGCAAAATCCGAACGCGCTAAGACTCAAAGGACTCGATGCGCGCTACGCGTTTCCTACGGTTTCGTCGCACGATATTGTAGCACAACGTCTATATATATGGCGACTCACGTATACGTGCAGATATACGTATACACTGCGCGGAGATGGATCGAAGCGTCGTTTCAACGGCGCAACTGCTAAAATTCGTACACCTTAGTTCGAATCGCTATCTTTATTACTGTCTACATGTATAATAGCCGAGCGAAATGATTTTATGATTGTCTTATCTGGGCCGTTCAGCTCGAGCTGCATTACATTTGACGAGAGATAAGTCTCACTCGCGAGCGTGTGAATGTAAGTATTTACAGGACCAACTTCGAAATCGGATATCGTCCTCGGGAGTCGGCGTTTGTATGTATATGTGCACACTCGTATGTGCTATGTGTATACATGTATCGTCGTACCGTTACTCAGTCGCTCTCTCGGTAACGAAATTCGATTCTATCACGGAGAGAAAAATTCAAGTGAGTAAAAGAAAAACAAGAAAGACAACATTTATTGGATAGTATAACGTGACTAAGTTTGATCCTGTGCGTGCTAGCGCCGAATCCCCAAAGCTAAAATTATTCATTAATTTATCAGCCAAATAACCTCAAAATCCAAATTTGTTTGATTTGCAGGCCTAAAAAATGGACACAATTCGTTCATAAACAAATAAAAGAAAACTCAATTTGCTAGGGATTGTAGCAGGCAGCGCAGCGTTCGAGGCTGGCACACACAACGTTAAACGCAGATAATTTAATATACCCGATACATGACTTACTCGACAGCGGTCGAAAGCGTGGAAAACTGCAGCGAATGAGCTTACACGTATGGACTAAACGGAATAGTCGAGTTTATTAATTTGAAACATTGTTTTCTGTGTACGTTTATGACATTTTCTTGTCGAACATAAGCAGTTTTGTTTGTCTTGGTGTTATGTGTCGTCGGTGCATGTGAATCGCGTCTCTCAAAGCCGGCCGTAACCAATCTCTGCACTTGCTCTTTATAACACTGTGTATGTATTAACAACTGAGAAATTCCATCGGCAGAATGCATATAACATGTTTTTTTAACCAACGTCTTGCACCTTATCTAGCCTCGCGCGTTTATCGTCGGAAATCGTTAAGATTTTTGTCCTCCCTAGTGTTACTTTATTATATGCAACTGCTCGCTCCACGATCCAACCTTATCAACTTCCAAGAAGTTACACGTTCATGTACAAATGTTAAATACAAATGACACTTTGCAGACTGGAGGAAGCATGAAGTACATTTAAAAGATTTTATGCTGAAAGCGAGTTATTGTCCCAGTTCGGAATTCTTATCGAATTTTAATGACTTTGACTTTGCGCACACATGTCTCGGATCTGTGTACACTCATAATCGGATATAGCAGTCCCTTTTGTTGCAAAGTTATGTACATAGATGAAGATAATTGTCTGTTCGCAGAAGAAAAAAAAATAATCGATCCCTGGCGGCCGCCACCGCCACCGCCGCCTCGGCGTGTACCACGGGCAAATTTTCGTACTGTCGGCTCTGGAGCGTACGCTACGTGCGCTCTACACGGCGCAAGCAAAGCCACTACCTGATAAGAATATCTACTATGCGCGAGTGTATACATTACGCCTTGTCGTGCGCATTATCGGCTCTCGAACTCGGCGTTGAAAGTTTGAGAAATTAGTTCGCTCGCGAAACTTTATACGCTGCTTGATTCTTTTTTCTTTCCTCCTTTCTTACTTGTTTCTCTTTTGCTTTTTGTTTTTTTGCCTTTGCTTCGTCGCGTGCATTTAATGAAAAATCATGCTCAAAAAACCTGTGCATACGCTTTGCTCTGTGCGTCAAGTGAAAGAAAATTTCAATTCTAATCTATTTTTGTTCATATCTTATTATCGTGTACGTCAAGTGTTGAAATAATCTAAACCTTTACTCAACTCATTTTTCTCTTGTTCTACGCTTGCTTTTATAAATACAATAACAAAGGCTTTAACAGTTTGTTTTGGCTGCTGCAGCGATGTTACATTATGCATTATAATAATACATACTCTTTTTTTAACATCTTCTGCTTTTTTCAGTAGGACCGCTTCTCAAAGATTAGTTTATACGCTAAGTAAATCCTGCAACTACGTGTACATAAAAAAGCACACGTATTTACAATAAAAATCGACTTTCGCACGAAAAAGTCCAAGGGATTTCTCGAGTTGACTTTTTCTCCATTTGCCGAGTAAACGCAAATCATCATCGAATTTAAAAACGCACAGAGCCGTAGAGTGCAAGAGGGAGAGGCAGAGCCAATTGGATTTACTTTGACCCAGAAAGCAGCGCAACGCGTGCGCAGCCGGGCAGGCACCGCGGCAGCAGTAACGAGTATAAAGAAATTCGGATTTAGTTTTCGCGCGATGCATGCACACGTTGCACTTCTCTACAGGAGAGATAGAAAAGGGAAGATCGTTTGGATCTATCGGGAATCGTATCGGGTTATTACTTTCACCTTCTTTCCGTTATTTTTCTCGCTTTGGTCTTCTCTTCCTTTTTTACCCTATATCTCCGTGCTCGTTTGACTTTTTTGCTACCTTCCAAGTTTTTCCCTTTTTTTTCTTTTTCATTCGTTTCGCTACGCTATTACATGCGATGTATACATATAGCAAGCTTGATGGGCGCCTCGAGAAGTCGACTCGCTTGGGTGGGGATTCAATTTACAAGATTGATCTTGAAACGATTTTTGAATAAAGAAATTCTCAGATGTTCATTATGTAGCTGCGATGCACGAAGCACACCGCGCGTTTTCCTATATTGAACTAATACCAAAATATATAGAGCCACGCAGCCCTGCACAAATATATAACATATATATGAGTAAGTGTTTGATCAAACGATGATGGAAGTTTTGGCCCTTCCTCGCATTATCATAAAAGAATCGTTTCATTCGAGATTATTGATCTCAAAAATGCATTCAAAGTTTTGCTAAGCGTTTGAAATTAGGCTTATACATCAAAAATTTCTCAAAAAAATTTGATCAGTGCAGATTTACTCAAGGATACCGTACACTACGATTTTCATATTTGTTTGGTATATATAAATAAAGTTATAAACATTTATTTTATGATTGAACCTCAAAATTACGAAAATAAAACAACACACAACATAATGTAAAATAGTTCATTTTTAAATGAAAAATGTTGCTCCAATATGTGCATAATGATATTTTTATGAGAAACGAAATTTTTCAATCGAATTTTTTTAATATTATGCCGGTGAGCCAGTGATCTAAGGTTATGTTGTAAAAACAAATTATTCGTAACTTTTAACGAGTACACTCATGGTTCCTTTTCCGATTAAACTTGTACACTTATGTGTAAACATGTTAAAAATTACATTTTCGATACAGCGTATCTATAGTCATGGCGTAAAAAAAGTCTGTATTGGGAGCAGTATTTATCCGCACTTACTTTCGAGGTCGCTTGAGGACGATGACGACGATGATGTTTCACTAGAAATTCCGATTCGCCCAATGCTATCGAATGCAGAGCAGATGATTGAATATTATTTAGAACGTTCACTCCATTCTTTATAACCGTTCAACATTCAAACTACACCGCACGTACACTGTACCCACACACACACACACACACACACACATACACTATTTGCACATTACACGCACACTTACCCACCCCCAGTATACACATATACTCAACTTGTACAACAGGGCCTACGCAATCGTATTGTTATAATCCACACATCGTATTATGATAAAGTCTGCACTGCGTAAAAGATTCAAAAAATGAACGTCGATCTCCGGCCGTTACACTGTTGCGTCACTGTTCGCGTGCCGAATGATAGGCCAGTAGCCCTATAGTGCGCGTCAAAACAATGCCCGTATACGGCCGGCAGCCGAGTTCTCAGAAGTGCCGGACACTGCTCGAGAGATGCGCGAATTCGAAAACGACGGTTAGCTGAATAGACGACGTTCGATGACTCCGAAGTCTGAACTAGCGCAACGTATGTATGTGTATATGAACTACGTCGTGCGCGACTCCGATGCAGTAGTGGACAGTGAACTGAGGAGGTTAATGCGAATTCGAAAACGACGGTTAGCCGAATAGACGATGTTCGATGACTCCGAAGTCTGAACTAGCGCAACGTATGTATGTGTATATGAACTACGTCGTGCGCGACTCCGATGCAGTAGTGGACAGTGTACTGATGGGGTTAGTCGGCACTCGGCAGTATTTTTTGACGACGTAAAGTGTGAAATTGTAAAGTTTATCATGGTGTCGTGCAATGCAGTGAAGTAAAGTGTAATTAGTGATTGTGTTATTTTTTATTATGTGTACAATGTTTAAGTGAGTGCAAAGTATTAACAAATGAACGAATTCAAAAATTAAACGGGCAATAGCGATGTAACCGTTACGATCGCCGCCTGGCATACAGTTGACGGTAGGGCATATAGAACATTATTAACGTATATAGAACGTTATTTTCATAATTTTCCAATGAGTGTTTAGAGATTTTTAATAAATATTTTCCGAAACTAATTCTAACTCGTACAGCAAAATAGCCCCATATCAACCTGCTTTTACATTCGATTAACCTTGTATGCCATTATGTTTTTGATATTTTCGAATACTTATTTCGTAAACGTACAAATGAAGTAGAGATGGAAAATGGATTATTTCGATTTCGAATTGAATTTGAGCTGCTTCATTATGATAAAATGAAGGTGCTTTACTAGATGAAACGAACAAAAATTTAACGGTAAAAATTTGAATTTCGGAAAATTTTTATTTTTCGTTCAAATTAATTATCCCTGCAATTAACAGTTAACTCTGAAATCAAAGTTGTATCCTTCACAGTAGTCGTAGGTATGATGTTACGATTTTTTTTTGGTAATTTTTTTTTCCTTTTTTCAACATGGCGTCTTGTATGCTTGGCATGCTATGTTTTACAAGGTCATTTTATGCATTAGTGTGTGTTTTCTCTGAGTCCGGAAAAGACCTCGCGAAGCCCTACATTCGTCTTTTTTTATGCTCTCAAAAACTTATTTATGCGTAAACGTGTCGCAAGGTACATTTTTGATTCTATGTATCATGGAGCGGCGTAAAAAAGAACTGCGACGGGGGCAATGCGTTCATATATATATATCCGCACTTAGCTTCGCGATTACAGTGATGTAACAGGGTATCGAGGACGACGACAACGACGTTTCACTGGAAAGTCATAAAAAAAGGCGCAACAAGCAACGGCGCTTGTAATTTAGTTCTTGTCGGAGGTGAGCCAGTGCGAGCACGCATCTCGTCCTTCGAAAATCAATTGTGATAATTTATCGGCTCGGAGGCTCGCCTCGTCTCGCGCTTACACGAGCTCGGTGCGGTGCGCGCTCGAGAGTAGTTTTTTCGGCTCGCTTCTAATCAAATTTTCATGTTTATTCGACGAGTGTATAATGAAACGGGCCCGCAGCATAGGATCGCGAGGCCCTACATAAAAAAGTCGAGCAACAACGAATACACGTTGTCGATGCCGCGCGCGCGCACATGCATTCGTATTATATACACGGGTATTCGGTCAGAGGGTCCATGGGCAAGCGAGAGCGCAAAAAACAAAAAGAAGAGGAGTCGCTCATGGGTTTCCGATACACCTGTCGTCGTCGTCGTCGTCGTCGTCGTCGTCTCTCTGTCTCGTTTCATTATCGGCAATTTATAACCGACCATTTAGGAAAGCTATATTGCCGCTTGGCCGGTCGGCTCGGTCTCTCCCGAATGCCACTGGAGCGTTGAATTAATTCGGGCCTAACGAAAGAATGGCAAGCAGCGGACGTGAAGACTCCGTCGCGGATAAAACGTACATTATGCCGCTTTTTTCTCTTGCGGCTGCAACGAAGATTGATGCTCGCTTGTTTAAATATTGCACGCGTGTGTATATAGTACGTCGCGAGCCGAGGCAGTTGCCGTTGCCGCGCGGCATTGCGTCGCATCAAAAATCGCGTGCATCCCCTCCTTCGTCTTGCAGCACACGCACACACAGAAACATGTATACATAGTACATACACATCGACACACACACACACTCGCATTCGGTGTGGCAAAAAATACGGCTTTCGGCGCGAATGCGGAGCTTCTTCTTTCCCCCCGTAACTCTCGAGAGCTCGTGTGACGGAGATAGTTGACCGCGCGGGTTACGCACGGCTCCAACGAGAGAAGAAATAAAAAAAGAAAGAAACAAAGAAAGAGGCTATGTTATGCACTTGTGTACGTATGTGTGTGTGCACTAGTCTCTCTACTCACACGCTTTGTTATTGCACGTGTGTCCCATGAGCTTTCATACTGAGGCAGTTCCGCAGGGAAACGAAACTATAAGCCAGGCCCAGAAGACGTTTTAACCCAAAGAAAATCTTATTTTTAGCTCTCGTACCGTAAAATACTGCGAGTAAAATTAATATTTCGCTGGTTCTCACAAGCGCATCCCCGACTTCACCACTCTACTTTATGGCTTTTTTTCGGTCGTCGTGTCAAATTTTTTATTCATCACTCGCGCTTGTCTTTTCCGAGCAATATCGTAGTTTTAGTTGGCCTTGGCTCGATATGACTCGTATCGCTTAAAAGGGCTTGGTGTGTGTAGTACGAGGATAGCGAACCAAGCTCTATTGCAATAGAGATTAACTCGGCTATTGTCGTCGTCGTAGTCGTAGTCGCGCGCGTGCAGTAGCTGCCACTGATCCTTGGCGTTTGAGACAGGAGCTTGAGCCGGCGAATGGGGCCAAGCTCGTTCGAGCGAAAAACTAATCTAGAGATGTAGGGTTGCCCGCTCGCCCTGCGAGTATCCGAACTCGACGATGGAACCATGATACGACAAGAGCTTCAGGATCACGACTTTGCCCTACGTGAAATAGTCTTCATCTTAATGAAACTAGAATTACATGCTCCTATTCAAATTTTCGGATTGTTCTTCGTAAAACTCACGCTTTTGCACGGTGTCATTATTTTTTCAAACGTTTTTGGTGTCAAAGATACCCAGAGCTTTGTCAAAAAGGAGAAATTAGTCAACTATTATGAATACAATATAAATTGTTTTCGTTTCTCGAGATGCTGCTGGAGTCGAGGTCTATGACTTTAATACTCCGCTAATTCATGTGAAAATGGTTAAAATTAGAAATGACCTAATGACGAAAAAAAAATTGAAAATTTTTTAAAAAGGATAAAAAATTTTTCTGTTCAATTAAGTCAAAAACACGAGGCGCAATTTATATGACCTAAAAATGACAATTTAACCATATCAAAAAATTTAGACCAGATTTCAAATGCTTTTAACACGATAATGCTAATTTCAAAATCCACCACTAAACGGCAAATACTATTATCAGTAAATCTGCAATGGTAAAGTAAAAATAATTTTATAAGTAAAGTAGAAATAATTGTCAAATGTAATATGATTAGCTCTGATGGACTTTTTATGATCAGCAAATTTTTCACTGTTCAATAACTTGCCATAAAATGTTGAGAAAATTTTACCGAGACTTCGTCCTAAGAAAATCATCAAAAAACATAAATTTTTTATTGGAGGGTAAAGGAGAAAAATTCATTTTCATACTCCTTACCCTAAAGACATGTTCCTAAACTACGTAACTGAAATTGGAGTATGAAGAGGTCCGTATCTCGATAACTTATATAATAAATGAGCACAATCGAATTTTTAATCATTATTTTTCATCAACGATCAATATGTATTGTTTTCAAAAAGTCTATTTATAAAAATCAACCATCTAAATGCACTGGAAAGATTACATTCTCTTTTTGTTCTATCTTTTTTCTTTCTTTCTATTTGTTGTTTTCAAAATTACTATAGACGAAGAAAAAAAATTGTTTTGATTTTTACATTTTCCTTTTTTATTTTAGATACAAACATCATGCGTTTCAAGCATAAAGAGACAAAAACTCGATAGAAAAAATATACACTTCAGGATAGTACAGAATGAGCTGTACGCGAGATAAAAAATTCCCAATAAAGAGTTCAGAGGATCTCTCGGCACATACACTCACACACACGTCTACGCGTATACACACAAGTATAAATTCGTGCTCCGAAAAACAAGAAGCCCTTTCTCTGTTGAAAAAAAATAAAAATAAAAAAATAAAAGCATTGGCATGCAGTACAGAGCGAGAGTGCGCGCGAGAGAGAGAGAGAGAGAGCCGGGGCTGCAGTTCTATCTTTTCTGTCGGAAAATCGTTTCGTCGAAGTTTAAATATCGCAGCTTCGTTTCCCTAAATTAACGCGCCGGTCACCGCGCGTGAGTGAGGGAGGGAGAGAGAGAAAGAGAGCACAGAGACGAAAACGAACGGGTTAATGCAGTAGCGCGCCCGAAAAAGCCGAAGGGAATAAAGCAACACACGCACGATAGTCTATCGCATGTCGCTCGTATCGCTATACCTCTCTCTCTCTCTCTCTTTCTGGCACAAGTGAAATAGTAAAAGAGCCGAACGAACCTGATTCGTTACGGAATTTTACCGTGTGGACGAATCATTCGATCACTCGCCTTTTTTTGCCCAGAAATATTGCTCTATTTTTTTTGTCGCTTGTCACGTCTAAATGATATTGCGTTCGACTCCTTGTTTTTTCTTGATCTAGTAATTTAGTGCAGTTGCACGTAATAATTATCTAGCCTTGGGAAAATTGCATGGCTAGATGTCAAGTAAGAAATCATAATTTTATTATAATAATATACGTCGTTTCGAAGCAGTAACAGTACAGCCTTGACAGACCTCGACTTTTCAGCTTCAGTCGATGGCGCATGAAATGAGATTTTTTCGACAATGTTCCACCTATTTTACGGATACATTTCGCGATCGATGGCAGAACCCAATTTTCCATTCGCGTTTATATCACGCGGATTAAAGTCAAAAAAATCTGAAAAGTAAATCATTGAACAGTGAGCATGAACTTTTTGCTAAATTGCGAGTAGCTGTTCGTGGTTCTACTTGCTCGATCAATTGTGTTGCTACGTGAGCAGTTCATATTCTTTTAATCGTCCACAACCTTACAAGTGCCACATTGTTTTGTTATCCCCCTCATTTTTCGGTGTGGCGCGTCTAGCCGTGCCTCATACATCGTGAAAAAGCTGCTGACCACGGCTTTGTGTGTATTTAATTTTGCGGTCTCGGGGAACGAAATGACTATTTTTCAAAGGCGTGTACACTGCAGCCAAACGAGATCGGCGCGCATTGTTTCGCATCGTTATAATGTTGTATACGAGTCGGGCTGTGGCGCAAAAAATTGAAGCGCGCGGCTGGAAAAAATAAGGCGGAATAGCTCGAAGTTGCGCAGGTGAGCCCGGAGAATCACAAGTCGCATAGATTGCTCGAATCCTGCCGCGTATACTGCACTGCACATGCACACATACATACAGACGCACTCGGCAGATATATTCTATATTTATAAACTTCATGAATATTTCATCGAGTAGAGATACACGAAGCGGCGTACGTCCTTTGCAAGGATTTCGCCAAACTGCAGCGCAGTGCGGCGGCGGCGGCGGCGGCAGGCATATATAGGCGAGCGCGCGCGATGCTCGACTTTTGAAGCTTTATCTACTCCATGTGCGTATATGTATAGAGAGACGCAGGCTCGAGCGCTCGAAATGTATGTATATGTATGTGCGCGCCTTTTAGCTGTAGCGTATGTATTATTGGCAAGCTACGCTCACAATCACAGACACGGCACAAACACAAGCACATACAGTAGCAACGAGTTGCCGCTGCGCAAGGAATAAAAGAAAAGTATATAGATCGGCAGGCATAATAACATAAAAGCCCATTGTGCATTAATTCAATTGCAGTTATCTCGGCGAGTCCCGCATGTATGCGTGTACATATACGTTGGCTCTCAACTGCAGATCATATATATTGAAAGAAGAGAATAGAGAGAGAGAGAGAGAGCTGAGCAAGAGAGCGAATAGATATGGCTGGAAAAGTAGAATAAAAAATCTATCGCTCTCTCTACTACGCGTGTACGCTCGTGGCTGCGGAGAGAGAAACACTTGTTCCATTTAACGCGGGGACCTTTTGGACAGTCTATATGTATGCGCTAGGCTAAATGCGCTGGCAAAATCGTCGCACGCACGTACGACCAATGTCCGTTATCTATGGCTAGCTATAGCGGCTAGTTTTTTGCACTCAAGCCCGAGCTCCTCGACGTATAGCCGTGCGCGCACAGCAGCTCGAGGTTTTCGCACTCGGACGCGTCGATAAAGGACCGCGTTGGGGTATACGAGGCCAAGTAATCCTGTCGCGCGCATATCGTACATCGAAACTTTTGCTTCCCATGATACACGAGATCTGTATCATGAGTGAAAAGAATGAGCTTTTAATGATACGTATTATTAGATTCCCGAGGTTGGCTGTTACTTTTTGTGCGGGGAATGTCAATCGATTAAAAAATCGCTGGTGAACTTTGAAAAGTCGGATTAAAAAATGAGCTTGGGCTGAGAAAAATCCAATTTCATAAAAGTGCTTTGGAACACAGCGGGTGGATCGGTTTAACTGGCGAGATCGATCGGGGCTAAGAGACAATTTGATTAATCTTCGATTAATCCACGGCAGCAGCAATTCGCAACAATATCTCGGCTTATTCCGGGGCTCGCAAAAAAATCAATAGACAGTCATAGCTCGAAACGAGATCACGAGGAAAACTTCATCTCGGCTCGGGTCGCTCACTCGCTCACAACTTGCACAATCGCTCATTTTTACCGCGCTCATATGTCAGGCCAGCTTTCGAAAAGCATCTCACTGTAGTAGCGGTGGCAATAGTATAAGCAGCAACAATTCTCGTTTTAAGCTTTAGAGAGAGAGAGAGAGAGCGAGCAGAGTTCCCAGGCCAGGCTAGGCGCAAATCGGCCATATATACGAGCTGGCGCAGTGCAGCAATAGGTATCGCCCTGGCCGGAAATTAACATGACAAGTGTTACAATCAAGAGCTGGAACGAGCTGGACTCTTTTGCAGCCGGACTCTAACGAGATCGCGAACAGCAGCAGCAGCGGCACACGGCACTTGGTTGCGAAATCCTTTCGCGTCAGGTCTACGTAGCATACGCCAGGTGTAAACGAGAAAGAGTGGATGGTAAATTGCTACTCTCCGAGTTTGCGACGGAAGCGAGAGAGACTCGAACGTAAATGCTATATACGCGTGCAGAGAGAGATTAGAAATCCAATGGTCTCTATCTCTCTCGAGCTACTGCTACTCGCCGCTCGGCGACAATGACTCGCTCTCGAGTAATATATATACGTGCAGTCTTGTTAACTGCTACTCGCATTGCAAATGGAGTCTCTCTCTCTCTCTCTTTTGCTCCAGCTCTCCCTCGCCTCGCTCTTGTATTCGCCGCGCACTCGCAGTGAAAGTGTTGTCTACTGTTCTATTTACATCTAAGCAACATTTTTATCGTCGAAGGTGTCGAGAAATCTATATCGTGACTGAACCCCGCCGAGAGATACAGAGAGATCAACTTCACCACCGACACACGTAGCACGAGCGAAACGAAAGTCGCGAGAGACTGATTTTTTACCCGCCGGAATTTTTCACTTCGTTATAATATTTTTGTCGTGAGCTCCACAGCCTACGTATGCTCAAAAAAATACTCTGATATATCTTTCTTCTCGTTACTCTCTCGCGAGCTCCGTACGTATCTACACCTCCGACCGGCCGGGAAGTGAAATCGACAGATTTATATGATGTATTCGTTTTCAAGGGCTCGGGGCACGATTATATTCGAGAATGTGTCTATGAATTTTTACAAATAACATCTGCAGGGCTTCGAGCGAGTTTTTCTCTCTCGTTCTCTCCCTCTCTCTTTCCCGATCGGTCCTGCCTGGAGCACGACTCTCGATGATTGCTCGAAAAAACAGCTAATTGAGAGATTTCCGCTTCGGATGATGATAAGTCGTGATCCCTGCTAATTCGTAACGAGCAGCGCTTTCTTTTGCTTGTCGATCATATTTCGTTTGCTCCAAAAAATAACGAGTCCATCGATTATAATACTATTAATGAGACACTTTTTCGCCCAATAACGTGCACATTTTTCTGAATTGCGTCTTGTATACGGTCGATGATATTCAATACACAGCTTCGAAAATGTTGATCCATTATTTTATATATGAAATGAATAATGAGTCCATTGCAGTTGAAATGATCAATTCAGAACGAGGTATGTAATAGCCTATGAGTGCAAGGCATGTCCAATAGAACTACGCGTGCCGTTCACCTTACGCAACGCGCTAAAAATGCGCGCGGCCGTATAGATTGGCTGTATTTCGAGTCGATCTCGCACGCGTGTATTTGGGATTTCTGCGATCGGACGCGATAAGGTGGTCAAACAAATTTTTCGAGAGAAGGAGAAACAGAATCGCCGGGATCGAGGCGGATATCAGAGTTGGCATATCGTAAAGTATTTTCACATGTCTTATGTCAAAGTAACTTTCGCCTTGGCCCGATTGATCAAAAAGCGCGACCGAGTCTTCTGCCACCCAATAAATTGGACGAACAGACCCGCAAAGGAATTAAATTAAGGAAAAAACCTCGTAATTTAAAATTATTTCAGTCTATAACATCGGTAGATTAATCAAACCTAGATATGCAAATTCAGCCTGAAATATACGGGGGTACTGTCTGTGTTTGTTTATTCTCGCTATTAAAACTAAAGGAAATCCATATTTACCTATTTACTATTTATCGAAATTTTGTGACTAATTACCTGGCATTTTATAACTTCATAAGCAAACGTTTGGGACAGAGAGCCGTTAAAGCCTGTCAGCAAGTTTTTTCGTCTGGGTTGGCACAGACTATTATAGATACTGATACTGGCATGAATAATGATACACCTGGCAAAAAGACGACTGCCATCGCGATGAGCGCGAGTATAGTCTAGCCGCGGCGCACGAGTCCAGGTGACACTCTCAGCTGGGATCGCCGTATGCTAGTCGACTTTCTGCGCATCCACATAGCTCACCAAAAAAAAAAACACAGACGATTTCTCCGCGTGCACGGCGAGCGCCGCTCCGATCCCAAAATACTTATATTATATCTATAAGAATGGCGTTTGAAAACGTACGCGACATATGTGTATAAGAGGAAGCGCACGTTCCGAGTCCCATGTATATAGATTACAGGGTGCTCTCACTTTTGCACTGTATGTGTCCTCCGTACGAACTTGAGAGGAGCTCTTCCCACGGAATAATACCGCGAGCATGAGCCAAGAATTCCAAACCGACGAATATGTATGTATATTCGTAAAAAAAAACACGTGTATACATTATACAAATATACGGTGAGGGTCTAGCGCCTATGTGATGGAATTCGCCTAAGAGTAGGTGTATCAGATATCCCTAGAAGATGACGCGCTAACGGTGCAAAAGCATCACGTACACATACACACATACATACTTGCATATACGCCGTCGACGGGGTAAGCACATCATTGAATCGTGAATTCAAATACAATCGCAGAGAAGTGTTTTTGCTAGATCGATCAAATTTATATGGTTCGGCTCGTAACGTGTGCCACTGCTCATACCAAAGTTCCACTTTTCCTTTTTATTCTACTAAGACACTTTTATTGTAAATATGCACTTTCGCTTAGAATTGCAACAGTCGCGCGTTCGAGCTTTCAATGGATTTTGTCGAACTTCATTGATGCAATATAAATTTTTATTATTCCTGCCTCAGATACTTACTTCGTAATAGGCAAATATGAAAGGAATGAAAACGTGCTCAATTGTAATCGTGAAAATTGTATTCACTTAACTCTGTGTGCGGTCTGTGTTGGAAAATATCACAATCAAGCTCGTTGAAAAAATTCAAGTGTACATAGAAGGTTTCATTTTTGACGTAAATTTTAAAATATGCTCATGGTTCATAGTAAAATCATAATAATACTCCATAAAATCGCTTTAATTAAAGTCTCGTAGACTCGGCTAAAGTACGCCATCAATTTTTTGCGATTGCTCAAAACTTGGCGTCGGATCCGATGTCGAGAAAGAGAGGGAGAGAGAGTAAATTCTTGCACCTTCGATTTACAATATGTTAGAAATCGTCTGACACCGGCGCTAATTATAGGATAGAAAACAAACTTTAAAACACTGTTAAAGTTAACAAGCCGATTAGCAAGCGAATAGACACTTTGGCTTTGGCACGTGCGCGAACCCGCGGACATAATATTGTAATGATAACGACTCGGCTCGCAGTTATATTTTGCGCGATTTAATGTACTCCTTATATGCGCGGTATTATTATTACTATTAGCTCTATTGCGCAACTCGGGACTCACATATATGCATATATACGTTTGTGTATGTATATAATTTCAACCAATTTCGCTGCAAAACTCGCTGAGTAATCTCGTGCTGCAGATCTTCGACGAAAGACTCCGTATTACATGATTGTATATTTATTTGCCCGTCTAACGGTTTGCCTATAAGGTACATACGAACAAAACCGGTAGCGCGTGCCAACTTTGCGATCGCGGCTACATTTTTAATTCCATGTTTTACTGCTAATGTGTGACAAAAATTCTTCCATTTGTTTATTTTTCGCCGCTCCAAGTGCGTTAATATCGTTACAGCTGTATGTATATTCGCGCAGGATCCAGCTGTGCGGCGGAAAATCTTCGTGAGAGTTTCGCATGGTCCTTTTGCTAATCAAACGAATTCTCGCGTGTAAACTCGCGTAGATTATGTTCCAATGACCTAAGTACGATTTGCAGCTTACCCATTTAAGCTGGTAAAAGGCTAGTGTATCGACTCGACTGAGAAGATAATCTAAGAAATTATGCCATGTTACCGTGAGTACATATCTCAAACGGTTCCGCCGATTTTAAAATATAAAAAACCGAGCGCTCTCCTCTCTCTCTCTCTCTCTCTCTCTTCATCTGTCATATGTGAAAAAATTGGAGAAAATTTTAGGGATTGCACAAGACATTTATTGCTCGGCGCAGATGCTGTATTCGTTTGGGTGAGCAAAAAATCGCTCGTCGCACATAGTGCTTACGCGTGTGTGAGCCTGTTATTGCAGCTTTTTGTCTCATTTTTTGCGGACCGCCCGATCGAATCGAAGTATACATAATGTAGATACGGAACGCAGAGCCCAGAGAAGAGGCAGAGTTTACAGCAGCAAAGATCCGAAAAATCAAGTGGATCACCGCGGCGGCTACCGTCAAGTGCGGAATATGTACTTTGTGCTCGCGGTGTGTAAATCTGCTGTATATAGGTACGCATATATAAAAATATATTATATGTGTATAAATAAAACAACAATGATCGGGAACGAGTCAGCCGGCCGCCGCGCATTATATGCACGATGTAAGGCGTAATCACTCGGCCAGAGTGAGTGGCTCTCCTCTGCCTTATTATATCCCTATATACATTCATAAGTATCTCGAGTCAAAGAGAAAAAAAGACGACATTGTGTAAGCTGAAAATTATATACAGCTTCGGCGTTGGCTGGACTTGTTCTCTCTCTCTCTCTCTCTCTTTCTCGTGCTGCAGTGTACAAAGAGTCGACTCATGTCAATCCTCCCCCTTTTGTAGCACTCATGCAATACCGCGTACATGTGTGTACGCTGATTTTCGTTTGTGGTTAATTCTTCTGCCATTCGTATAGCAGCAGCGAGATATATCTTTTCATACTCCTTCTTAGCCGTTGTGCTGTTCCTGATTCCTGATATATAAATGTGTGTGTGTAAGTTGAATGTATGTACGTGCGTGTACAGTTGGGGTGGAATGTTGCTACTGCACTGCTGCCGAGTGCTGATGTACTTAGCCTCGAGTTTCTATGTGTGTATGCATGTGTACCTGTGTGTGCTGCAACAACTGAGCGACGTAAACTCGTTACGAGGTATGTTTACGACCTTGGACGATTCCAATTACCGCTAAATCTCTCTGGAATTGACTTTGAGCGATAAGTTTTACTTTCGTCGGCCTGTGTGCTTCAGGAGGGCTTAAAGCACATACACATGCAGTCGCGCGCGCTACATCTCTGTACATGTACAGAGCTAGCTGGTCAACTAGCGCGTCTCGATCGTAGCTTACTCTGCTGCTATTGCTCCTGCTGCTGTGTTTGTGCATATATGCGCGAGAGCAAAAGGGAAGGCCCAAAGTGCCATATCCTTCCCATGTGTGTAATTCTGTCACGAGAGAGGCAGGTATCTCTCTCTCTTTCTCTCTGCAGCTCTGGTTGTCGCGTTGTGCAAAGTCATTTGTATAGACTCACGCTCTGCGTGTCTTTGCGAATGTGTTCGTTGCTCTGCCGTGTGTATTTGAATGCGCTTGTGTCCCAGTCGGCGTGGCATCGTCCATTGACGAATATAGAGAGAGGGGTGCAGGCGAGCGAGGATTCGTGTAAACATTAAATATCATTAAAAGCTCAAATCTAGTTAGACTAAAGAGACTGAGTCGTAAGAGGATCGATTCGTGCAGGCAAATTGCCTTTGGCGACTTTTAATCGAGTTTACGCACTATTTCTGAATTTGTTCGTATTTATATGAAATGAATTTCATAACCGATATAGACGTATCTACGAGATGTAAAACCCGTTTGTGGCTATTGAGATGATTTGCTCGTTGCGTGATGTGACTGAATGTACGAGAGTAACATATGCTTTTTTGCGATTAAAGGATTGAACTGGGCGCGAGGCAAGAAAGACACGATTTTAATCGAATCAATTATTTTTCTAACTATGTAAAGCGGATTACTTTTTATTTTCTTAATTGATTTGCATTGAGCAAGGTTGAAAACGGGTGTAATCTCGGCTGCGAAACGAGTTGACGCTTTTTGCAAATGTATTCGCAATTATTTATCAATAAATTCTTGATACACAACTATTCATCACATGGCTCACGCATACATAGTCAATACCTGTTGTATATAGCTGTATAGCCGATCGAGTAACGAATCTGCCCCCGAAAAAACTCGATCGCGGCTGCCAAAAAACGTCATTCTGAAATTCTCACGCATCTTTCTGTCTCTGTCTCTCTCTCTCTCTCTCTCTCTGCGCGTCTCCCGGCAGCCCGGCAAACATTACCCGCGTGTACTCCACTGTCAAAGCTGTCCTTTGCCGCTGCAGGCCTGCATGCGGATGAATATAATAAAATACGCGGCGCACACTCGCATGATACACGCACACAGAACCACGCGAGAGATCATGCAGGCGCACAGCAGCAACAGAGAGATGAGCGCGAGTGATCGATAAATTTCGAGTTATACGTGCGTACTGCTTATAACATATATAGCAAGAAGAGGAACGATTAAATCATTTCGAAGCACTGACAGCGACAGCTGAGCCACTACCGCCGACGCTGCATCATCAGGCCATCATTACACATCGCATATCGCACGTATATATTATATGTATATATGTACGAAATAAAAGTTGGTCGTTTGGGGCGCTACTTGCTTTGCGAATTTCCGCAGGCCCTGGATCATCCTTTTTTTGCGTACACACGCACACGTCCATTACATATTATATACACATACACAACGCCTGCGTGTATCGCTTGATCTTGGTGTTTTTTGTGTGTGAACGGTCTGTTCTCTCTCTCTCTCTCTCTCTCTCTTACTCGTTAATTCGCCATCATTTTGGCAGCCTCTGGGCTATGCGAACGTTTTTTGCCTTGCTGCCGAGCCGACTAATAAGAAATTGAGCGCGTGCGCCGTCGAGAATTTGGGAAACGTCGGAAAAAGCTGATTTATATATGTATATAGGATTTTAGCGCTGAATGAATGCCTCGTTAGTGGCTTTGTGACGATACCCGATGAGCCTTATACATTTAACTCGACGAATGAGATTCCGCGTGTGGTCGGGTCCCTCCTCGAATATCCTCGTCGTCATGTCAAGTTCACAAGTACCGTTAGATTCTATGCATATTTTCCACGCCAACTTATAAAACAGTCATCATTTCGACTTGAGTACGAGAGCGTATAAAAATATTTTCAATTAACATCGCGCGAATTCGATGCATCAAAAAATGCGAAATACGCATCACGCGCGCCAAAAAAGGAAAGAAGAGCTCAAGAGCTAAATGAAAAAGCACCGCACGCGTGGATGATCCAAGAAAAAAGACTCGTCGTTGCGATAATTGTCAGCCGGTGCCGTCGCTCACGTTTTCTCTGTGTGCAATATTCCAACCAAATAGAGAGTCAATGAATTTAACGACACTATCGATTGAACAAGACTCTATGTGCGAGCGCGATATGCAGGCAAGTATAAAAGAATCGATTAAATCGCTTATCACTACGTTGTGGGTACGATACTGACAAAAAAATTGTATATCCTATCGTACGTACAAATCGACGAACAATTTTTTCAATCGCTTCTGTGTTTCGTCCGCCATTGACATTGGAAACAAAGAATGTGTGACGATTTGTGAGATACCCAGCGCGTATATTTGTTCGCGTCAAGTAAAAAATACATCAGAAAGTCGATCTGGCGTTTCCTGATCAACTACGTTTATAAAAGCTCTCGGGATGGTCAAAACGTGTGCAGCTTTGCCATTAGATAATGGAATTGCTCCGTATTTATTCGAGCCATGTTTTGTTTTATGTTATGCTGAAATAACGTTTTTATTTAAAGTAATACAATAAAAGTCAGAGGGACAGATTCAAATGAAAAGACTATATTGATTTTTGCCAATGAAATGCTGATATGTAATACTTCAAGAATATAGACGTTCAAAGTTTTTTTTTGTTATAGGGAATGTAACTAATATAAGATATTATTATGTCATTCAATTAGTTGAATTTATTTGAGATACTTTTTAAAATGTATTTTTAACTTGATATTCGATCGACTTCTGTCTGAATTTGCTGAAATCATGTGACCTACAGATAAAAATGTTTCTTTCTGCAATTTTATTGATAACACATTGTACATCATCACAGATTCTTCTGAACATAAAACTTTTACTTGGTCGTACAGCATCAAAAATAGAAACTTAAAATGCTTCTGTAATAAGTTTCGGATTTACCAGATGTAGTTAGAAACCTCGCAAATATTCTTTATTGAGTTTCCCTCATCGACATAGATCATTTTCAATGGTTTTGAAGTTGCCTTCATCGGAGTTCGATGAAAATGTCTAGAAAAAATTGTTTTAGTTAAAATTTTTTTTTTTTATTACTAATTATCATTTTTTTTACAGTTACCCCTTTGCAGTAAAAAAAAATTATATCAAAAAATCAAAGCTAAAAGGGGGGGGGGTAATATCAAGTTATTGTAAACCACTTAGTCAATCGCCACGACAACGTCTTCGAAAGAGGGAGAGTTGATGTACGCGAAGTAGTGATACGTGTCGGCGCTAGGTGGCACAAAGTAAGAAACATAATTTACATGGATGAAATTACTCATGGCAATGCATAATAACCTTGGTCGGTTATTAATGATGATTCATTAAAACTTGGCTAATCAGCACGATTGTAAAATTGTAATGAAAAAATGAATAGATTTTGAAGTATATTTAACTTAGAAAACCATCTTGATCATAATATCGATAAACTAGTATCCCCGAAAGTCCTTTTTTCCTTCTAATTGAAACAAAAACTAATATAAGACAGCTTATTATAGGCGAAAGTTGTCGTCATTTTGTTAGATTTTTATGCAAGCCTCTTCTTAGAGTAATAAAGTCTTTGAATCAGTCGCATTATTAAGGAATCAACAGACTTTAAAGTTTATTTCCTATTATTATTCTTCATGCGCCGAGGTGACAGGAAAATTATCATAGCTTGAGTCCTTTTCATCAATCTGCGTGGAAGAGAGCTCGAGGTATACTTACCCTCGAGCACAGCAGCGACGTTCATCAACTTTTATATTCGAAATTAAGTTAAACTGTTTCTAATGACTTTCTTTGGACGCTGGCGTGTGTACACAATATTATGTACGGCATTCGTAGCCGGTACGCGACGCCGTCTCGACACAGCCACAGAGAGAGAGAGAGAGAGAGAGAGTTACATTTGCATTCCTACCCTCTCGCCAGTAATTATAAGATAGCCACGTCGTCTGCCGTGTGGAAGAGCTGCTGCGCGCGGAAGAGAACTCGGTTCTTCGCACGGGTCCTCGCACACGCGCACTTGGAGCTCTTTCTGGAAAATTATTCGTAAATTCTTATTCGAGCGCGGAGCTAGTCCTGTTCTCTCTCTCTCTCTCTCTCTCGGCTCTCACTTAGACCAGAACCTTATCCTACGTGCTGTGAATACAACGTATCAACGATGCCATATACTGCAGCTATGAAGCACAGTGGCACTGCGGCGTCGAGTGGAATATCTCGTCGTAATTCTTTGCGAATTTCCTAATGTACCGCGAGTGTATAGCCTCTATCTGAACGCGGCTGCTGCTACTGCTGCTTTTCCTCTTCTCTCTGTTTTTCTCTCTCTCTCTCTCTCTCTCTCTTTATATTACGCTCATTTCTGCTAAAGCTAGATCTTTCGCTCTTCGTGCAGCTCCGACAAGCTCGGGGGAAAAGTGTACGCGCATATACAGCATCTCGCCAGCTAGTTGTTACCATTATTTTAATTTTTACGCTGCAAATGAGAATTGCATAAGAAAGAGCCCAAAACGAGAAATAGACAGGATCGTTGCACACTTTGTGCATATTAAATGGCCTAAATAGACGCAACGTACCACTAGAACGTATAGAATACGGAAAAAAGATTGCCTCATGCGCGCCAGTATATAAGAAGTGAAACCATTGAGAAATGTATAACTTAAAAATAATTGAGCGCAGCGTGTCGACTTCAAGCTCGATAATGTTTATATTTGAAAAAAATTAATTTTTTTCAATGCAAATCCAGCTCATTGCGCTTTTCTGTGGCGCGATGCAAAGCGATCTACGATTCTAAAGATTCGTATTTATTTTTTTTATGGCAATTAGAATTACGTAAGACAATTTCTGCAACGTTAATTCACCCTGAATCTAGGCGATTGCTTTGCACGGAGTAATCTAATCTGACTGCGCGCGACAAGAAAAAGCAGCAGTAGTGGTGCACGCTCGGTCGCTCAACTTCATGTGCTTACAGCACCGTCTCTCACCGCTCCAAAGTCCCAAACTATTTTTATTCACATAAAATCGCCTCATCATCATCATCATCGTCATCGTCGTCGTCGTCGTCGTCGTCGTCGTCATCGTCGTCGCCATCGTCGCCGTGGTCTCTGAGACATCGCAGGCATGCCTCATTTATAAGACGCGCGCGTGCTCTCAGATCCTGTCGTCTTTTGGCGACGACGCGACCTTCGCGCTCGAGACCGTCCTGTGCATGTAGAGAAAAAATTTTGCGCCCGTCACAATAGCAGTGGCAGGCAGCAGTTGGTACTTATACACAAGCGCGTTTTACGCCGCGATTTAATAGCCATTTGCAAGGAGTGCGCGAGCGAGAGACCCTTGCACATTCCGCAAGGCCCTTGGCTTTACCGGCAAAAAAGTCCAGACTAACGATTGGTCTGCTGCTAATAAGCTTAATTAATTCGGATGCTCGTGGTTTCTTTCTCTCTCTCTCCCCCCTTCTTACTCCTCGCACTGCTCTCTTCGTTTAATTACTGCGTTCTGCACTCCGTGTAATGACCGCGCATTGATTTCGTTTGTGTATAAGAGAGTGTGAGTGTGTGAGTGTGTGTGCGTATACTTTTGCGGTGGAAGCCTTGAACGGTGCTTCGCTGCCAAGTGCGCGTAACCGAGCGTAATCTACAGAGAACACATAAAAATTGTACAATTGAGCGAATAGCATGTATGACAAGATTTCGTAATGACTAAATTTAGGTTGAGTTCAGGTCTGCCGCTGCTTTTTATCTGCCACACTAAAATTGTTCTTATTTTTAAGGCCCTTTTAGTGTAAATTTATACATGAAATTTAGGTAAATGCGATTAGTTAATAATTTATACGAAAGTTTCTTAAAATTCACATGAAAAAATTTTTTTTTATCTTTTTGTACATGAAGATTAAAAAGAATTCCAGGACGTATCGGAGCAAGACTCTTTTATCGTAACTGTTTATGCAAGCGCGCTTATTTCGTTCGCATCAATCAAAACAAACACCACTGCGAGAAAAACAAAATAAGTTTTATGTAGCAAAGAAAATATTAAACCAGGGCTCGAGGGAAAAAAGTTCGGAGCTCTCGAGTGTAAGAGAAGCGAGAGCTTGCGCGCGTTATGGTCAAGGATTAAACGTGTGAAACGTCGCTAAAGATTAATAGCGATCACCTGATCCGAGGAACGAGCCGTACATAATTTACCTGCCAAAACAACAAGTCGTCGGATCGATTGTAATAAAAATTACTCGTCATTTTGAAAAGGGACAGACGCCGAGTGCCCGCATATATATGTATGCGCGGACGCATTTGTGCATGTATTCAGAGCTGTGTGTGCTGCACAATCAAGCGCGCAATGTCCAAGAGAGAGAAAAAACGAGACCTGCAAACAAACGTCACCTGCTCGTTCTCTCTCTCTCTCTCTCTCTCTTCTGTTTCTGCTGGACTTTTTGAAACATGCATCGTACAGAAGATCTATCCGCGCGTGCACACACGTACGCGTATATATACACATTGGAAACACGTCGTCCTTCGCGAGTTCGTTCCACCTTCCTCTTCTTCTTCTGCTTCTACTTCTTCGTCGTCTTCTTCTTCTTCTTCTTCTTCTTGTCGTGTGCGTTGTCTCTTTCTCTCTTTCTGCTGTTGCTGTATTTCGATGCATTTGAAAAGCTTACTCGTGCGATACATATACGCGCAGAGTTTCGCCTGGGCATAACAGCAAATCAAGTGTATATATAAGAGAGCCTGCAAAAGGTCCATATAACTCGTCGCGGGCAGCCCGTGTGCGTGTAATTAAGGCACCCTTCGCTCGGCGATCTGCATTGTTTGCTCTTTGCTCGCCTATATGTGTCACTGTCACGCGACTCGAGCGAGCTGCCGAGTAGCTGCGAAGCACATCGGCCTGTCCCATACAGCACAGCAGCGCGGCGCACTCGTATCTTCCTCGGGCTCTCGCTATAAATATATGTACAGAGGCATGCACGCACAAACACTCACACGCACGCATACAAACACGCATATCGCAGCTGTATATATAGGCTCACGCGACGAGGCAGCTCTTATAAGCTGTAGGTGTATCGTTGGCGAGTTTGAGAGACGTTAATGGTTCTTACAAGAGTCTGTTTTGCGCGCGACGGCAAAGGACACGAGCAGGAGTGCAATGCAGCAGCAGCAACAAATGAAAAAGGACTTAAATAAATAGTCCTCGCGTGTAGTCGTGCAACCTGCGCGCAAGATTCCGTCTCCATAAACGCTTACCAGCGCGTATAACGTGGAAATTGAAACGAAGCTCGGGACGGGTATACGTATAATCCATGAACGTCGGTGACAAGATGCGAATCAAAAATTATCGGGCGTCCTATGCTGCTGCTCCAGCTGTTGTTGCTTCAACGTCTACGCAAGAGACTCTACATAGTGAGAATGAAGCGAGTAAATTGACTTTTTCCTGACTGATATGCTACTACTCTCGGACTTTGTATTAATTAAAACGCCGTTGAGTTATTTCTCCTAGGGACTATTCGTCGTCGTTCTCCTCCTCCTCCTCCTCATTCTCTTTAACGCGCGTTTCAGTTTATAAGAACTCGTGCAAAAGGCTAAAACGAGTCGCGACTGGTGAATAAGCGCGAACGCAATTTATCGTCTTATGCTTCTCGCTGCGTGTATAGCAGCAGCACGCATATATGGGGTAACATTTCTCAAAACTCCTAGCGCCTCGCGCAACAGCGTTTTTGAGCGAAATTGCTCAATTTCTAACTCGCTCTAAAAGTACCTAAACGAACCTGGAAAAAATAACCAACCAATGATTTCGATAGGAAATTAGCTCAGATTTCCGATGGTGAGGTCCAATTTTTTGGAATTTTCCATTTTTTCACGCCGGAAAATGCAAGTAATCTTTCAAACTTGAATATCTCAAACATGGACTTGAACGTTTATTTTCTATTTTTCCGTATAAAAATGAAAATTGTCGAAAAATCCGACTGCACCATGAGAAAGCTGAGAAAAAAACACATGAAAAACACATATTTATTGATTTTTCTAGTTCAATTACATTGTCATTTGTGTGAGTTGCGACTACAGCGTGCCGCGAGTCGCGCGTCCTCATAGAAATTATGAATATTACACTTTGAAAACAACTGTATTTTATATAAAAAAAACCTCAGCTTTCCAAACAATAAAAAATGCAAAAAAAAGACGCTTTTTGAGATATTCAAGTTTGAAAGCTTACTTGCATTTTCCGAGGTAAACATGGAAAATTCCAGAAAATTGGACCTCGCCATCGGAAAGCTGAGCAAATTTCCTTTCGAAATCACTGAGTGGTTATTTTTTCCAGGTTCGTTTAGGAACTTTTAGAACGAGTTAGAAATTGAGCAATTTCGCTCAAAAACGTTGTTGCGCGAGGCGCTAGGAGTTTTGAGAAATTCTGCCCCATATATACATGTATATTGCATCGTTGACTCTCCCCTGCCTCCGCATTTATTTTCTCTTTCTCTCGCGAGTGGAACATTGGACTCTTATTTTTTATTTCATTTTTCAGGCCTTGGCTCGTGAGGTCATCTACTTTTTTTTTCTCTCTGCGAGGGTGAATAAGAAAAAGAAAGAAAAATAGGCTTTTAAATTAGTATATTAAGAAAACACATAACAAGAATATTAACGCAAAGGTACAGTGACATCGAAAAAACCCAAAATCTTCGTACTCGTAGGCGTGCAGCACTTCAGCTAATAGATAGGACAAGAAAAAAAAGTTAGCCAAGTTCTTCGGATGTAGTTTGAGGGTCTCGACGGCGATGGAAAATAAAGTGTACTGAATAGTCATTTATTGCGAGTAAAAAGAGAGGCGTCGAGCGTCAAATGTAAACGCTCCAGCGTGGATGCCGTGGGTTATTTTTAAAATTTTCGTACAGAGAGAAGCGCGTGCAAGTTCAGCAATGGTGTGCAAAATTAAATTGCGCAGACTGCAATAACAGGACATATAAGTTTGGGGTTGAGTACAGTGCGTTATTAAAGCTGTACCCACTCGTGAACGTCTAGACGCGCAGTTCGCTTTTACAAAAAACAATTTCGGAAGGCTTACGTTCGTCGGCGTAAGAACAGCCTGGCCGGATGATCATCACATTTTCTTCTTCCTGCGCTGCGTTGTAGCAGTACGCTATGTGCGCAACAACCCCAAAGGACGACGCGCACAGCTATATCTCGCGCGCGCAAAGTTGTTTCAACTCGTTTCGCGTAATACAGCGCTTGGCGCGCGCTGCCCCGCGTAAAAATCTGAACAATTGGCCATATATGTGCAATATATTGGCGATTTATATTTGCAATATATGGGCGAATCATGCGCCGATATATTGCAAGTATAGTGGCAAATATACACACGCCAATATATTGCAGATATATTGCTAATGAAAATGAAATTTTTCTAGCAATATGTTTCCCATATATTGCAACCTGAAAAACTTTTTTTTAAATTCATGTTTGTTGATCATTGTTTTTGATGCGGTATTATAATAATAATTATATTTTTTTGATTGAATGTGATTGTAAATTTATTATTAACTTTTTTTTGATATAATAAATCTCGTGTTCATAAATGAACACATCAAAATATATTACAATTTTTTTGACATTATCATACATTTTAATAAAAATTATTTCATCTGCACTTCGTTGTGGCTTCAAGGGTGCTAGTCAAACTCTGGATGTGGGAAGCTCTGGAGGAGGTGGATCTGGTTCTAGGAAGCAGAGATCTTCCTCTTGACAAAGTGGACCTGATCGAATCCTGGCCAGCTGACGGGTCGACGGCCTGGCACAGATACACGGACCTTCAAAAAGAAGAAATAAAATATTTTCAATAGCAACTTTTCAGTTACTAACATTACACAAGTATACGCATACTCACGCACACACATACACACACACAAATATAGCGATTGGATGATAATGATAATGATAATTAATAGTATGAAAATTCATTTAAATTAATATTATAGAGAAAATTTCAACTAACTGCGCAAGTTCTGCATCAGCGGCACCGACGACGTCCTCTTTCACGTGGTTGATGCGTTCCCGGCAGCCTCGGCACTGCTATCACCATCTGGAACACAAAAGACATATTTTTATTCTAACGTGATGCACTAATAATTGATTTATTTGTAACACTATCACTAAATAAATTCAGTAGAAGCCGCGATGAAATTAAGTACATCACCGCGACTTTTCTGCTATATGTCAAAAATTCGTGGTTATAGTTTGTTTGTTTACAGTCCAAGATCGACGTCGAAAAAAACGAACAAACTATAACCACGAATTTTTGACATATAGCAGAAAAGTCGCGGTGATGTACTCAATTTCATCGCGGCTTCTACTGAATTTATTTAGTGATAATGTTACAAATAAATCAATTGTTAGTGCATCACGTTAGAATAAAAATATGTCTTTTGTGTTCCAGATGGTGATAGCAGTGCCGAGGCTGCCGGGAACGCATCAACCACGTGAAAGAGGACGTCGTCGGTGCCGCTGATGCAGAACTTGCGCAGTTAGTTGAAATTTTCTCTATAATATTAATTTAAATGAATTTTCATACTATTAATTATCATTATCATTATCATCCAATCGCTATATTTGTGTGTGTGTATGTGTGTGCGTGAGTATGCGTATACTTGTGTAATGTTAGTAACTGAAAAGTTGCTATTGAAAATATTTTATTTCTTCTTTTTGAAGGTTCGTGTATCTGTGCCAGGCCGTCGACCCGTCAGCTGGCCAGGATTCGATCAGGTCCACTTTGTCAAGAGGAAGATCTCTGCTTCCTAGAACCAGATCCACCTCCTCCAGAGCTTCCCACATCCAGAGTTTGACTAGCACCCTTGAAGCCACAACGAAGTGCAGATGAAATAATTTTTATTAAAATGTATGATAATGTCAAAAAAATTGTAATATATTTTGATGTGTTCATTTATGAACACGAGATTTATTATATCAAAAAAAAGTTAATAATAAATTTACAATCACATTCAATCAAAAAAATATAATTATTATTATAATACCGCATCAAAAACAATGATCAACAAACATGAATTTAAAAAAAAGTTTTTCAGGTTGCAATATATGGGAAACATATTGCTAGAAAAATTTCATTTTCATTAGCAATATATCTGCAATATATTGGCGTGTGTATATTTGCCACTATACTTGCAATATATCGGCGCATGATTCGCCCATATATTGCAAATATAAATCGCCAATATATTGCACATATATGGCCAATTGTTCAGATTTTTACGCGGGGCAGCAACGCATTTTTCGACGATCTTCCTGGTGTGTTTCTTTTTCTTTTCTTTTTTTGCGCCCCCATCGTGATCTTTGCAGCAGCACTGATTGAATTCTGCGCCCACGAACGATTGCACGCACCGTCTCGAGTATTATATGCGTGCGTAAACGCGTTTGGCCTCGAGGCAGCACCGACTGCTTTACGTGTGCAAGCTCTCCGGCTCGTAGGTTTGATTTGGGAAATTGTGTGGAGCTGTTAGCACGATTACGGTTATTGTTATTGCTATTGTCGTCGCGCATCCGGTTTATACGTAGCCTGAGCTGCCATGCCTATGTGCCCCAATGATTAAACCAAAATAAAAGAATGGAGGCAGAAGCGAGAATGAAAAGTTGTAAGCGAATAAATGCAAATGTAAAAAAACACAAGCTGCTGCTGCTGCTGCTGCTGCCGTTGTTGTTGCTGCTACTACTACTGCTACTACTACTACTGCATTCCATGCATATTCATGTTCTGTAAGCAGCAGCAGCAGCAGCAACAGACAGTTGTCTGGCAGTCGAGGCGCTAGATAACGTGAAATATTCCGAGCCATAGCAGAGCAGTTGGGCTGCTGCAATTCTTTCGGGGAAGGGGTGACAGGGAGGCACACACCCGGGCCAGTAGCCGACGAAGAATGTATCGCGCGCGCTGCGCGCTGATGGGTCCGAATGCGCCGTGCGCGCGCGCGGGCGAGAATATGAAAAATAAAAGGCAAAAGAATTACATGCTTTTCATGCAAATTCAAAAGTTTATGTACGGAAATGTAAAAGTGAATAATACATTTCTTTCTCTTCCCGCGCTAGCTGCTGCTGCCACTAGTTGTCGTCTCAGTCTCGAGACTTTTGCTTTGCTATGTGCTGATGTTTTGTTTAGCTGCAACGCCCTTTTTCTCCTTTCTCCTTCTCAAACTGCGTAGACATGTTTATATTTTAGCGCACGTATATATTTATACATAGATAATATAAAAGTTTATCCACGCTTTTGCTTCGGAGGACAAGAGTCTAATTTTCAGCGGAAAACCTTTCTTCTCGTCTTTTGTTGAATAATAATTTGAATATTTTTCTTGCGCGAGCAATTTTTTGACGAAAAGTTTCATTTTTCAACTTGGAAAGATGTTTTGCAATTATAAATACACGAACTATTATTTATAATAGTTTCCTTCAACTCTCTATACTCACCAACCATACTTAAACTCTACACACTTAATAACTCTATGCCCCAAATCATTGGGCACACCACATACCCGAAAGTAATGACCAATCACAGGACGTTTATTTAGTAAACGTTTATTTCGAGTCTTTATTGTAAAAATAAAAAACCAAAGTCAGACAAATTTTATAAATGATAATACATCCACTGACTTCGCAGTACATGATCGTAGCAAACCCCTTCAGTGTCACATTTTTCCAAAATTATTTGGAAAGAAACATAAGCTTAAATCGCACATAATGGCAGTACTTAATCGAAGCAAACCCTTTGCATGTAATTTTTGGCCCAAATAATTTGTGCACGAAAAAATTTTAACAACTGCAATCGTCGATAAAAAAGTTCTGTAACTTGTAAAAATCTACCTCATTAGATGCATGATTTATAGTGTATCTAATGATAGAGAGATGTTATTTTTCACCATTTTTTAAGAGATTATAGTTTTCAAACATGCTTTATGACGAAAAATTATTAACAAAAATCATAAATATTAAATAAAAATTTGTATATAATATAAAAAAGTTTGAAATAGTAACAGACTGTTTCTGAAATTCAGTAGATAATTAATAATTGCCAGTTGGATTCGTTTGATTTTTCTCTTAAAAAGCCCATGACTAGAAAGCGAAACGAAAGTACAGACATAATACCCGAAAGGGGACTTTTTAAATCCGATTGGTGGAAGTTGATAAAAAATTTAGCATCAAACGAGTAGCAGTAGCAGTGGCAGCAGCAGCAACTAGTTCAGAAAAGCAGTGTATTATAGAATATCGAATCAGCTAGAGACGAAAATTCGACAGAAGGTCGTATAATATAGTTTTAGCTTGGCGCAGAAAAGAATATAGCCTCCTCGGTGCGGTGTACGTGCTCGGAATTGATCATCGGCTCATCTATGCCATTTGTTATCGAAGCTTTGCTCTCGGCAGCAGCGACTTTATACTTCGGGGCCTCTAACTGCAGATAACTTGATAGCGCAGCAGCGGCAGCGGCGGCGCAGCGAGTACGACTAAACTAAGCCAACTGTACATGCACGCATGAAGGTACGATTCCACTTCCGGACGCTGGTGATCGAACATCTGTTCGGAAACTCCGCAGTCAGGATCCTCGCTCCTTTACTTTCCAACTATATACATCGTATATAATACCTCTGCTAACCCTCGTCTTTCACTCTCTCTCTTTAGCTCTTCGTTCACCGCACACAAACACACACTCATACACACGACTTTGTGCAATTTCGTGTTCTCTCTCTAACCGAAGTATCTTTGCACTACGATAGAAAGTATTCATTTCCAAGAACATCAAAGCTCAAATTGTTGATCGTTCCGGTGATTCGCTCGTGTGGTTGCGGCGATCTACCGAGCTGCAGCGGCAAAACGACTCTATGTTATATAGGTACACCACCGCCGCGCTTCCTAGACCAGATATAGCCGTGCGCGAGCTGCCTCCTGCCCGTTGAACTTTTTATCATTAATTTTCCTCGCCTTCAGCCAGCTGCTACATCAACTTCTTCTTTACTTGCCTCCTCGGCAGCTTTTACCACTTTGTTCTGCGGGCGCGGCAAGTTTCGCTCCTAGAGCCTGCTTTATCGTACGAGCAAAAGAGAAAAAAACAGAAAAAGAGATGCCCTCTCGCCGAAACTCGGAGGGCGAAAAGAGTGCCACCGCGATGAAACGCAAGAGATAACGCCCTTGACAGTTACGTCAAAACTTTTCTTTTCAATGTTTGTGCGCGCGGAGACTTTTCTCCAAATATCCTCGAGCAGCTCTGGGAGCGCCAGCATCTTTGCCAGGCATTTTTTTTCATCTACTAACTTTTTTATATACGAGGTCACCGGCTTTTCTGCGCTCGTCACATAATTCGCGATAAAGAAGATTTGTATGCTAATTTTGGGACCGAAAAAAATGCAGTCCAATGAACAATGGCGAGTACGGAATTCGCGTCGTTACTGGCACGTCGTTACATTATGTACGAAAATAAATCGAAAACAGCGGGAGAGGCAAACTCGCGTTCGTAACCAGAGCTACGATTTTCCGTGCAATATTCACGTGTCCACTGCGCACCGTCTAGATAACGAATAAGACCCGCTGATCTCTGCAGTGGTTTGAAGAATTTTTCAACCGACTTGCCAGCGAAATATTTTTTCTCCTCCTTTTTCCCTCTGTTTATACATATTTCATAGTGCAGAGATTGAGAAACGTAGGATATTTATAGCGAGCAAAAAAAGCAATTATTCAATCGTAAGCGAGCTGCGCACGTTAGGTGCATTTCCAATGGCGCGTAGCGTACGGCTCGACTGCAATCTCTCTCTCGCTCTCTTTCTCTAACTCGCAGAAAAAAGATCGCATCGTGAAACTTTTAGCACACAATAAAAGTATTAGCATAAATTGTCAAGCGGCTGCCGTTGCGATAGACGTTGTGCTTGATATAATATACACTGCACACAGACACCGAGGTAGGGAAAATAAATATAGAAAAATTTCACGGTCGATGTGGGAGTAGGGCGTGCGGCGGTGCAGCCCGTCGATTATAAGCGAGGTAGAGGAATAAACGAAAGAGAAACGCGCAGAGGCAGGAGAGTCGATATAGCGATTCGCGTCGTTCGCTCGACCCAAGCTTACTGCTGCTACTACCTATACCTACTACTACTACTACTCGAAAGTAACAGATGGACGGAATCTCGCGGCAACAATCGTTCCTCGTTAAGCAAAGACTGCCGCCGCCGCCACCAGTGCCGCGCACAGCACACGCACTATGTGACTGCGTTGTTGAATGTGTCGCTTTTGCGCGCCCTTTATCAGTTATATATACTTTGACGTGCTGCTGCTGTACGGTGCATATTGACTTGCGCGCGCGCGAGAGAGCTTTGCATCAAGGCGCGTGACTGACAGCGTCAATGGGTGGCCGAAGCAGAGCAACAGCAGCGCATACGATAATGCACGTGACTCTTTTGTATCGAAAGCGACGCTTATGCACGAGCACTAGCCGCGAGAGACTTTCGAGGGGTGCACCGTATCTCGCTCTCTTTCGCTCTTTTTCTCTCGCTTACGCAGCGATGGATTTGGGGTTTTGTTGCGGATAATGCAAGCGGCGAGAAGCACGTAATTGAAGGACAATCGAATGCCTCGCTGCGACTGGGCTGCACACATGCATTTGTATTTTAAAAAAAGGTCGGCTTGTCGTGCGCTGGGACAAATTTTTGTCGCACACCGGCGACGACGACGACGACAACGACGATGTTTTGCACTGCACAAGTTTTTTTCTAGCGTATATAATACGATGATCGGCGTGCATTTTTTCGACTTTAAAAGCAAGTTTTTCTATGAATACAAGCCACGCGGATAATGCCTACACGCACATGCATGCTGTATACGCGCGCTGTAGATAAAACTCACTTTTTATCGCATATTCCCTTGGCTATATGGTCATTGTTATGTAAACGCTATGAGGCTGCTATATTGCACATGCACAGGAATAGACCATGCGAATTTACATATAAAGTTCGGCAAAGAATGGCGCATAATGAATTTGATAGAGCCGGAAAGTTTCTGAAATGCGCAAATTATTTTATCGGCCACCGCCGCCGCCGCTGCTGCCGTGAGGAATGCCAGCGTTTATTCTGATAATTAAAATACCATGATATAGTCAAAACTCGAGTTATTTCACGCAATTTGTTGTGTATATTATTATAACAGCCGCTTCCTTATGGTTACTGCATACTGTGAATTCATTTAATAAGCTCTGTTCATTTATTTACACATTTTCTATCATTCAAAGTAATACTTGGTCTTTCAAGTCCTGAACTTTGATTCCGATATTTTCATGATTATTAAACAATTTACCATTTAGACATTTTTCAATTTTTTTTTACGAATAATTCGAAGAAAAACTCATTAATTCATCAAGATCTATTTGTCAAATATCATGCGTGAATACAGTGTTTTAAAATTCAGCGCGATGCTTTCAGCTTTTATAGCTAATAAGTTCCGAATCCACGCGTATATTTGGCCATTTGCCGCGTTGTTCACACAAATAATGAATAAAATACTCGAATGTTTGTGCTTTAAAACTTGAACTATTCCCAAACAGCTCATAACCGGCAAAAGGTATTACGGATCGACATCAGTTATCGAGAAAAATTAGTTCCAATGGAAATTGCACTTTATAAAGCACAGATAGCCGCACCGCTCGTCGATATCCAGAGAAACGATTACGCGAGCTCGTCGCGCGTAAAAAATTAATTAATGTTGTAATATACGTGGCGATGCCAGCCTCCTTCCGAGTCTATTTTTATGCGTATTATATGCAAACTCGCGAATATATAGACTATTGTTTTGTCACGAGCATAAATATCAACGGGGGGTAGGGCAGGTGGACTTTTCGATAATAAATTAATGGCGCATCCTCGTCGCATATCCTCGCAAAGTATAATGTTTATGCATGCAGGGATGTTTATACTTTTAGGACTACACAGGAAAATGACAGTTCATGCGAGTTTCGATGTGACGCCGGTCGCGCGAGCAAACATAATTAGCAGTCCGATGTCCCGTAATAAAGCACATTATAATACAGGTGTCCATTGAGCGCGGCGCCGTGTAGCGTACAGACGAAAATCATGCTCATGCTTCGCGACGACAATAATGCATCATGGATTATTTGGGTCGTCGAAATATTAGTAGATAATACTCGTGTACGCAAACGCGAGCTCTCGGACATGCGAACGGACACCTTCGATGATGATAACGCGTCGATGCGCGCATTGAACTTTAAAGAAGTGAACCGTGTCGAGCTGTTGACGTTGCGTATCATCGACATCGATGTCGACCCACGCAACGATTGTTTTTGCATGCTTATTAGACGTTGATAGAGTAAAAGACATGTACTCATTGGTAATGCACATCGAGTGTGTTTATACGCGCCTATGTAGCACTCGTCGCGTTTTCATCAGACGTGGACCGGTCGATTAAAATCAACGCAAATCGTTAATTAAATTCGTCGGGCCAATTTGTAAACAGAGTAAATACTAATCATTTTGTAATTAACATGATGATTCATTTCAATTAAAAGTCCGCGCGAGTCGACTCTGGCCTTCTTTCTCGTTTTAGCTTTTAGGGGCAGCTGCGCGAGCAAGCGAGATTTAAAATATTATAAATGCAAGTAAAGTAAAGCTAAGCAGCAAGAGAAGACGTCTTGCTCTCGTGCGCTTCACTTTTGCTGCGAGCATCGTGTTCAACTGGGGTATACTATATACATCTGCACACGCATACAGATACTTTCTCTCGACGTTTTATAGCAAAACAGCAAAGAGTAATTGGTGAAAATGGCTGTTAAAATGCATCTTCAAATTAGTTTTTCAGCAGCAACAGCTTCTTTAAAGCGTACTATTTCAAAAGCATTTTACATAATGCACGAGTATAAAGAAAATGAATTCAGGCTTCGTAATTCAGCCGAGTGAGGGCGAGAGGAGCGAGAGAAAGAGAAAGAATACCAGAGAGCTCGGAGGAGATCACTTTTTGCTCAAAGGCTTTAACCCATTTCCGTCTTTTCCTTTCCTCCCCGTGCACTCGCTCTTCTCCGACTTTTTCTCTCTCTCTCGCTCTCTCGCTCTCTAGCGTCTAATACAGAAACTTGTTGTAGAAGTGTCAGGCACGTAAAAGTATATATATATATGTATAGCGCGGAGAAGCGAAAGAGAAAATCTTAGTTGCATCAACTTCTGCTAGCTCGGCTGCTGCTGCTGCTGCTGCTGTTCCAGCCGCGCACCAAATTGCCAAGAGTAAAGCTCGCATCTATTTCAGCACGCGAGTTTTACGTCACTGGGTTCTTAACGTCGTATATAGTATATATCAGCAGCAGCTAGCATAGGGACTGGTAATGAAAGTGAATGAAGCGCCGCCGTTGCTGCGCGCTAGCCCGCGAAGAGCTATATCATAAAACAAATAGCTTGATGCTGCGTGATAGAATCAAACGACGAGGAGGTGGCGAGGAATACGTTGGTGCTCGTTCTTCAATCTCATCCTTATATAGTCGGCCTACGTGCAACGCTGCAACGCAGCTAGCTCTACGCTATAATATCGCATGTTGTGCAGCAGCACGTCTCGCCCGCGCCCGAGTAGTACTGCGCTCGTGGTGCCCGACGAGAGATCTGGGTCAAAGGATGCACGCCTATATACCAGCGCGCACGGATATATTTAATATTTCTCTCTCTCCCTGATGGATGAAAAAATTCCACTTGACATTTTTCGCTTTCTTATCTGATGGATTTCTTTGATATGATTTATTTGAAGTTCCGTTGCGTTTCCGTATGAATAAATTCACGGCAAGCCAACGTGCATTGCATTAACGCCTCAAATGGAATTAAATATTTGACGCTTCATCTTCTCGCGCGCGCGTACTGCAGCGGCCGGCGCGCGTATATAGAAAATTCCCCAACTCCAGCAGCTCGTTTCGTATTCGCTTTGCGATAATTGGAATCAGATAGGTTATATATGACGCGCGTGAATATATTCGTCCAGCTGTAAGAATTTGAAAAACATAGCAAAAAAAACTTACTCTACGATTTTTCCCCTCAAATTCTTAAACGAAATGGCGAAACGAGCGTGTAAATACATCGCCGGTGTAGATTGAAAAAAGCGACTGTTTAAACTTTCACAGTTTTGTTATTTACGCTCATTTTCGTGCAGTTGAGATTTACGATATTTGATGAAATGAAAAGTGCCGCCAGTGTCGCAGATACATTAAAAGCGCGCCGAATGATGTATTCGACCAAAAGTGAATATTTATATATTTATGAGTAATTTACAGAATATATATCACGTTATATCATGATTACGTTCGCATTATAATTGTTGGAAGTACGTGTAGTGCAGGGCTACAGGCCTTTGTCAAGCTCGTGATTTAAGAGCATCCTCGCGAGAAGCGGTAAGTAAAAAAAAAAAAAAAGAAGAAGAAGAAGCGAAGGAAAAAAGTCCAGAAAAAATCGCAGGCTTCTTCTGTTACATAAATATTTCGAGGAATATCATTCGGAGAAAACAGCACATAGCAGCTCTCTCGTGTACAGCCAGAGCCCAGAGAGAGGTCTAGGGTCGCGCGCGTACGTGTGTGTATATCCATTTAAATGAATTCTAATCTCTATAGCTCGCTTCCGATTTCATTAACATAACGTGTACGTGTATATAGCATGCAGTGCTATCAAGTCCTTTTCCTAATGGGACAGCGCGCGCGCCAGCGAGAGAGAAAGAGTCAGCCAGCCCGGCGTACAGTGCAGGTAGTGGTGCACGTATAGGTATATAAGCTCTCTGCTCAGCAGAAGCAGCAGCAGCAGCGGCGGCGGCGGCAGGTCACACGCAGGCACGCGAGCTAGACACGTCCCGCCTAGGTAATGTGTACGTGTGCCCGTGTGTGTGTGGGTGTATGCGAGCGCAGTGCACAGGTTAGCTCCTGCCAGGCTCGAATTATTTAGCGGATCAATTGCACCCTGAGCTGCATTGCAGTAGTATAGTATATATGCGTGACCTGTCACCGTCGAGCTGTAGCTGCTATAGACCCGCTGCTGCTGCTGCTGCTGCTGCCGCTGACGTCGCTGGATTTATAAGGCTAACCTACTGCGAGAAAGAGAGGAATGAGAAACTTATCGTATATTTACTTCGTGCATGCTTTTGTATTTTCTTACCACTACTGCTGCTACTACCACTACTAGCATCCACTGTATGGTGCACATGCACTGCTAGTTCTGTAGCGTATTATACTCTTTGCTGCGATGACAGCCGGCCCCGCGCAATGCATAGGCGACACGTGAGACCACCTCGCGAGATATGGAACTATATATGTGCGCGCCGAGGCAAACGAGGTGTTCGTTCACCCCTGAAGACTTTCGCGTGAATGTAGAAATATCATCGAGGGTGTGTGTGTGCGCGGTCGCTATTAAGCTCTCTCGCTCTCTCTAGCTCTTTCTCTAGCGCACGTACCTGCATAACAGTCTGGGTTACAGGGTGAGATATGGAATGAGGTGAGAAGGAGAGATCATATCGGTTTCTCCTTGTGTGCTCGAGGAAATATGCATACTATTTTTATTTTATACTCCATGTGAGAGTTAAGAGCTGCATACATAAACTTTACTCTTTTTCGCTCTTGTTTAATCGATGATGCTCGAATTGCAACTTCCATGTACACACGCGTGCGTGCAGCGCATACGTGCCCCAAAAAGAAAAAACAATTTTTGAGCTACGCGTTTGTCGATACCGCACCCTATAACATACGCGCTCGCGGCTTTTCTCGTTTATTATAAACCGATTTTTCGTTAGTGGTGCCGTGTTTTTTTTCGTGCATTAGCAAACAAAACACGTTCGACAAAAACAGTGCGGAAGGTCGTCTCTGCGTTAATATACACAAACACAGCACATTTACTTGAAATGGGATTTCAACAAACAAAAACGACGACGATGGCGGCGGCGGCCGGTGACAGCCAGGGCGGCATTTTCAGCAACGCACACGCCAACTGAATTCGTAGAAACAAAACACCCCTTCAGCTGCAGCACTGCATACACTTCTCGTATGCGCGTACGTATACGTGTATAATACGTGACTTGCACATTAATTTTTATCGCAATTAATCTGCTGCTACTGCTGTGCAGTTGTTGAAAGAAAAGCCTGCATGTGCGTGTGTGTATGCGTACGCTGCACATGTGTGCAGGCAATACTAGTACTCGGCGTGCAGCGATAGAAATGCTTCACGGACGCTAAAACCTGCATACGCGCTAGATTTTTATCCGAGTCGCGAAAAAAAAATTGCGCGAGGGCGTTGTCTTATCGGATTATAGCGAATAGAAGAAGAGATCATCTAATTGCGCGAGAAGAGAATAGGTGGCTAATGCAATTATTATTTAGCGATGGGAACACGAGCAGAAAGAGAAAGAAGAGAGGCAATTGGTATATATATGTTTGTATGTGCAGGATGTTCTTAAAGACCTATTGTTGAGAATTTCATGACAGTCCTGAAAAATGTGTCAAAAGTCGTCATTATCACGACAACGACACACAGCACTGTGGCATCGAGTCGTCCTCCTCTGTATACTCATTCGCACGTATTGTGTATTATTCGGAAAATATAGCAGTCTATTATTCTCTCGACGATGCAAGTGTGAGTGCAGTGCAGCGCAGTATGTGCGTATAGTGCAACGCGCTAACGCGTACGACGTATGTTAAATTACATCCAGTGACACGCTCGCACATTGCTTGCTTTTCTTTTCATTTCTTCGGGCTTGTGTGTGCATGTGTATGAGCTTTTGTTTTCGAGCGTGCGAGCGTCATTTGCAGTAGGTGGTTTTTTTTAGCTCGCGGGGCTCTTTAATACGAAAAAATAGTTAGTATGAACGCGTCTACCCCCAGATATTGCGACAATATTCGTAACTTTGAAAAATCTTGGTCTTTAAATTTGTCAATGATGTTAATTTATAATGATATATTATTAATGTAACGGTCATAATAATTGTATTTTTGATTATTCACAATGACAGCTGTTATAGACTCCGAGGGACTTTTGATTTATATAATATGCAAGTCTAATAGTTTTTTTTAGGAATTATTTGATTTTAATTCTGCTCATTTTATATAAATCATTGTCATTTTTAAAGGAAAATGAAAATATATTTAAATTATAGTCATTTTGAAATACGTTATTTTCTCTTTAAAAGGTACACTGTTGTAATTCTTTTTCATGGAACAAGGATTTGTGAGTTATAATTTTAAAGCAAAAATATACTATGTAAAAATGTATTCAGTAAAAAAATATACAATTTAATTTTTTCAAGTCTACAGTAGTATGCATGAATGTATTATTCACTATACATGAAAAAGTGTTGAATGAATCATTACTTCAATGTGTATCTATTATAAACTCACTGTAGAAATCTGATAAAGTGACATCTAAAAATAGAATAAATTGATTTATGAATTAAGAATTACTACACAATTTGTGAAGAAGATAAAGTATATTTCAATAAGTAATTGATTGGTTCGAAATATCCATGACTCTCTTGAAGAATTGCTTGTGCGATTTAGTAAACATGTTCCAAATTCTATGACTAGTTTTTGATCAAGAAAAAAGTTACTGTCATAGGACATTTCTATCATGGAAATGTGACAACATTGAATCACAATATCGGAAAATTTGACGGTGCCAAATTACTCATGAATTTTTTAAGAGCGTAATGTTTATTCAACTTTGTAAAAAAATCTTCATTAGCTTTATGTTATTTTTCGAAGGTGTGTCTTATTAAAAACGACTGTGTTCGAAGCATTATACATTTTTTACGACCAGAATAAAATACTAATTAATACACTGATAATAATTCAATGGTATATGATAAAAAATGAAAGAAAATAATGTGTTTGGTTTAAGTATAACAATTTTTAATAGCAGATATTTTTACACAAAATATTTATTAAGAATTTCATTGACTTTATAATTACGCGAGTTAAGATAATATGCTATGATCTCAAAATAGTTTCATTAAAATCCTAAAATTTTTTTATTTTTACTATAAACTAGCCAATAGAAACAAATGAAAAATAAGCTGAATTGTTTACAGGTACAAATCCAATACTTCGTGGAGGTCCATTGGGTAAGCAGCTATTAAATAATTATCTTAAATATGTATTAATATTGGAGTTTACTATGTGAATTGCGTGCATCAAATAATTAGCTCAGTTTTAAACATGTAATAACTCTCTTTTTTTATTTATATTTATAAAACAATTATCTTGTTTATTTTCAATTTAAAATAACTTGTTTCATAATAATTAATCGTTAAATTTTTAAACCTTTTTTCCATTCACTTCATGTTATTAAAAATGTTATAAATCCAAGTGTCTGTTAACAATGAAATCTTTCGGAATATTCATTAAAAATCTATGACAGTTCATTTGATTGGACAATCGAGCCGAAATACTGCACTATGCATGCAGAGTGAATAAGCAATTACATGTTGTCCACCGGAAGTCAGCCTCTTTCGCACTACACTATGGTTCATTCGCAGACTTACTTTAAAATACTGTCGTTTTTTTTCAACTCTTGAGTTCTTTTTTGGCTCCTCCCTCGATTCTCCAAAACTAAACTCCTCCCTCTTTTTATCATGAGTCTGCATCTGCAGTTGCTTCGTTCTACTTATTCATTTTGGGCGAGTGCGACAGTTGACGATGCATGCATACATACGTTTGTAAATATGCGAGTGCATAATATGCGTGTATAATTTCGGTGTTAATAATTTTGTTACTATACGGGCTACTATCATTATCCGGCAGAAGCCGACACGTCGAGGTGGGTGCGAAAAAATTTTTATTGAACACCGATTAATGGTAGCTCGTTTGTTGTAACTCGTGCCCAGGACGCTTTATTTATTTCGTACACGCAGGCATGTCCGTTGGTGCACCGACAGTAAATGTGTACACTTTTCGAAATGCTGGGGCGTGATTTTGGAGCATTTTTCATACCCGATAAACGATGCAGGTGAAGTTATTGATAATTATCGTGAGGTTGTATTTTAAATTTTAACACGCCAACTTCACTTGTGAGGAATTTTTATATAGAAATATAAAATTTTATTACGTTGATCTCGTACATGCTATTATTATTTCAAAGAAATAAGCGTTTTGTAATCCATTTAAAATAATATTGTGAGAGCTTCAATGAAGTTGCTCGAAATCAGGACGAATTATTTGCAGCTTGCTACAACTATATCACTACTAGATGACGTCGAGGACTATGCAGGGGAAATTTGCTCGATTTACTTCAACCTCGGTTTTAGCAAACTTCTCAGTCGTTTCCTCTTTTCTCTCTTTCTCTCCTTCATTCACTTTTATTTGCCTTTCCTCTTCTTCCTTTCGTTCGTGTAAGTTTATAATAACGCAGCCCCGGCGCACACGTCCTCTCCATTTTCTCTCCTTATCCCGTTTTCAGCCCCGAGGCGTACCAACCATACAGACCACGTTAATGCAACCGAAAACTCGATTTGCAACGAGCTACCTCGGATGCTCCGAGTTCGGCGTTGTCGTTCGATTCTAAGTCTCTTGAGATACCATAAAAGTAAAAGAGAGGGAAAGAGAGAGGGAGAGAGAGAGACATACATGCAGGAAACGCAATGTATATACGTGAGAAAAAACAGCTTTGTTTCTGTACTTCTTTGTCGCTGTTGCAATTACGTCATACATTACACACGACCTGAAAACACTCATTATAAGTGCGTATGTGAAAATTTTGCTGATCAATTTTAAATCGTGTTCATACCTTTTGTATTTTTCTATCTCATTTATTTGTCAATTAAGCAGACATTCAAGATTTAATAAAATTGTTTTTTTATTACAATAAAAAAAGTTGTAATTACTTCCGATTAATATTAATTTTCACATCTCATCTTTGTAATTTCCTTCGTATTTTTCGCTCTTTTTCGTGATACAGGGAATTATTTTACCTGAAAGATCGCTATTTACTTGTGCTGTTTCATTATGTGCTGTTTATCTTTTCAATTTGTCTTGAAAAAGTTTCTTTTGGAATCATCGACTAATCGATCGTGAGATTAAAGCGTCCTCTGCACAACAGCACGTACACACATACATCTTTTATAAATCTAAATTTTCTTCATTAAATTTTCCTTTTTTTTACTTCGCTTATCTTGTCTCCCTTGTATTATAGATTATGCAGCACCCTCTGCAACTGCGTATTTATGTTTGATCTTCATCTCTATACATCACGACTTTAAATTTTCATCTCCTTCTCTCTTCCTCTCTCCCTCACTCGCTTTTTTTCTGCAGATTTTCTTGCTGTACAGCTATTGCTGCTGCTGCTACTGCTCTTGCTTGACTGCACAGGAATCTTTGTTTTGCACTTCCATTACGTAAATTTGGCTCGCCTATATTCACACGACGCAGAATAAAAAGAAGCTCGAGCCAGTTAAGATAAAATCGTCGGAAGACCGTGAATCTTCCGCCTAGTGGTAGACAAGAGAAAAATAAAATGATGACAAAGTACGTAGCTGCTGCTGCTGCTGCCGCGAAGGGTGGAAGAAGAGAAAAAAAATTGGCGGCGTATAGGGTAACAAACAGTAAAAAAAAACGGCAAAAAATAAATAAAAAGAAGAAAAGAAGCTCTAATTCCGTCGAAAGAAGGCCTCATTATTTACCAGATTAGCCTAAAGCTGAGATAGTCTTTATACTCGCGCGCACGGAGAAAGAGAGAGCTTTCTCGGTTATATTCTGATATAGGAGTTTCACGAAGAAGGTTTTATTGGGAACGAGATGCTGCTGCCCTCACTGCACCGCCCTGTAAGGTTCTCCGGATGCGTCAAATTATCACTCACTGTTCGTCTGCAGTGGCTCTGCCTTGACTATGTACATAAATACACCTAAACGAATTATTTATCCGGTTTCCTCGGACGGTCTTTATATTTTTGCCGGCCGAGCTAATAAGTATTGTACGCATCGTGTATGCATGCATTCTCGAGCCAACGAGATTAATGTTGAATTGTCAGTAAAAGCAGCTACGCACAGCTGTAATCCTAGAAATTACATAATCACAGCACAAACAAGATCCTATATCGTGGATTAAAACAATTAAACCACGATACTGCGATTAATCGTGCAAGTGGCTCTTCCTTGGCAAAGGATAATTCCGAAAGACGCTCACATAGCTTTGATTTGCCCCGCGCCGATCGTTCTCAAGAAGACGTACACATACAGACGCATCGAGAAAATGACCAGCTGTCCTATCTTTTGGCTGAGCGCCCAAAAACTCCGAGAAATAAAAGCCTCTCGTTCCGCGGTATTTATATCCACTCTGCAGCAGCAGCCCAGCAAAAAAAGGAAAAAATTAATTACGCTCGCGTATCTATCAGAGCTATGGTGCGGAGTTGTAGCCGGGCGTACGAGCGAGCAAGCGAGCTTAATTGCTTTATGACACTCGACTCGTCCAGCCACGCGCGCTAACTTTTTCTTGCCCGCATATATAACGCACATCCATTCTACTTGGTGTTTTTAGACCCGTTGGCTGCCTCGCTTGCTCACTAGCTATATGCTACTACCCTGAGCTATGTCGCTGCAAGACGGACGGGCTTGAAGTTGATTGCATTAGCGAGATTCGTTTAGTAAATTATTTATACTACACCGAGGAAAATTGGATCACGGCCGATGCTCGATATTATATCATCTTTCACTTGCCTTTTGATTTTGTTTTTCGCTCTCGACGTTCGAGGCGTTCTTATAGACGTGAGCTTGTGCGCGCGTTACGAGCACCATAGATTTTCTCGTCGTACTTGCTTTCACTGTTCCTTTTGTGTATTTTATATAAAAGGCGTCGCGGTGCGCTTCATTTAGCGCGTAGCGTCACGTTTTGTATTGGCTGCATTCTCAAATGTTTAAAGTGCCGAGAGAGAGAGAGAGAGAGAGAGAGAGAGAGAGAGAGAGAGAATGAGGAGTATAGCGGGTCAGACGGAGAACAGACGAGGGAAGAAGAGGAGCGAAAGGAGAGGAAAAGAAATAGCGAGCTAACTGAAAAAAATTCTGGGTCGAGTCCATCGCGCAGAGAGCTATATTTAATCGTCGTCTTTCACTTTGCTTGCAGCACAGAGCTCATCAATGTGTACTAATTGATTTTCGATCGCGTTTGCACCCGACGAGTAGTCGGCAGCCGCAGCGACTGATAACAAAAAGGCTGCTCTGCACGAGTGTAATTCGATACAGTCGGATATTACGTTGCTCGTTACGAAACTGCGCGCGGCGCTACCAATTCGAAATTATCGCTAACGCGCGAAAAGCTACTTTAACGCTCTAATTGCTCGCATCGATAAATCGTATACATGCACGCGTACATTTTTGATCTTCCTTGGGTCTCTGTATATTTAGCCTGGCATGGAAATCATTTAGCTCTCTCTTATTTTTATTTACAGTTATACGTGCACGCAAGAGATGTAAAAAAACTTTTCATTCCGGGGTTGTAGCAGCAGTAGCAATAAACGTCTCATGACAGTGTCCCGGCAAAGAAGTTTGCGATAACTTCGTTAGCCTTCTGACTCACCCATCTTCTCTCTCCCTCTCACCAGTATCCCTAAATACTGCATAAATATTAAACTAATTTCGCTTTTTGAAACACGATAAAAACTGTAGTAGTAGTAGCGGTGGTAGTTGTAGCAGCAGCAGCAGCAGCAGTAGGCAAGCACAAATCACAGTCAGCGGCGCGCGAAGTTCTCGAAACCGCACGAAACCGCGTAATTAGTCCAAAAGAGAGAGAGAGAACGAGTGAGCCAAAGCGCGGAAAATTAGTTTTATTTTTGCTCGATGCTATATTCCGCCGTCGCTGCAGTTTACTTTTTTCCTGCATCTTTTTCATAAAATATTACGTTTTACAATGGTGTACGACAAATTATAGCCAACCCAATGTTTTTTTTTCTTTTTTAGAACCAAGTTTTTAAATTCGAATCATTTTACTTGTCTTCATATTACTCTTTGATATCTCTGTGACCCAATCTATTCTCATAGAAATGCTTAATCATGGCTTAAAATTGGCAACTTAATTTGATTCTTTAGTGTATTGTATACATCTTTTCTCTGCAAAACGAGGGAAACCGAAGGCTGGTGCTGTAACGAATTATATTAAAAAAGCATACTCACACAAGTAGCATATAATATTTAATAGAAAAAAAGACTTATAAACTATTACGCCTAAAATTAACGGCAAAGTTGCGATTTTCAGGTTAAAATGCTATAGAATACGATACCATTGATTGACTTGTTTTTGACGATTTTTCTCTTGCAACAATATAACAAATATTTAATTAAAAATGACATTATAATTGTTTAAAAACCCTTAAGCCAGTTTTTAACCACTTTAAATACTATAATACCACTTGAAGCCTGCACTACTAGAAGGCGAATAGCTATATCTGTGAATCTGCAAGTGATAAAGTAAGAAAAAGTGTATAAGTCAAAATACAAAATTTTCATTGATAACTCATGTGAAGGTTCATTTTATCTTAAGTTCAGTATCTTTTAAGAAAAAAAATTCCTTGAGCAACAGTTTATTTTTAATGCGAATAAACAAAATATCAATGAATATATCTAACCGTTGAAGTCGTCGATTGCTTTGGTCAACTTTGTCGAAGTGGTGAAGAGGGCGAATACATAATCCTCGATAACGATTCATCCACGCGTTCCGAATAATTCGCCTATCATCAAAGGGCATGGCGCGCGACGTTTGTTATTCGCATAGCGTTTCCCATCTCGTGGCCTCCCTTTCACTCTCGGCGCAGTTCTTTCAAAAAAAGCACTCCAAACAACGCGCATGATTTACAAGCCAGTACTAATTTAGATTCCCTTTAGCTTGGCACGTATATGAGCAATTCTCCAAATGAAACGCATTTTTTGAGGTAGAATCGCGACAAATTTTTTTTTCAACCTACGTGGATACAGACCCCCGGGAAATGTTTTTGGGGGTCCTAGGAACCTGTAACCACGTAGGAACCATTGAAATTTCGATAGTGCTTATTTTTATAGCTACTTTTGTGATTTAGAGGACGAAAAATCATGTTTTCTCGCAAATTCGGCTAATTACTCAATTTCTAAGTCGCTGAAAAAGTATCAAAACTCATCTAAGAAAAATAACTGGCTACTGTGTTCGATAGGAAATTTTCTCAGCTTTCCAACGGTGGTATCAGATTTTCCGATAAGTCGCACATTCACCGAGAAAATCGCCATCAAACGTGCCAAGCTAAATATCTCGAAAAACTCGGTACGGAAAAAGTGATTTTTGAGGTTTAATTTCGATTTTTCCTCGTGAAAATGAAATTTATCGAAAAATCTGACTGCACCATGAGAAAGCTGAGGAAGTTTCCTATTGAAAGCATATCTTTATTTATTTTTTCGGTGGAATTACAATGTTATACATGGGAATTTCTTTCACGTTGTTCGCTGTTTTCTGTTTCCGAGCTGATTCAGCGCGGTCGCGAGGTTTTCGGCTCGCTACAATCAAAACTAGCTCGTAATTCCACCGAAAAAATAAATAAAGATATGCTTTCAATAGGAAACTTCCTCAGCTTTCTTATGGTGTAGTCAGATTTTTCGATAAATTTCATTTTCACGAGGAAAAATCGAAATTAAACCTCAAAGATCACTTTTTCCTTACCGAGTTTTTCGAGATATTTAGCTTGGCACTTTTGATGGCGATTTTCTCGGCGAATGTGCAACTTATCGGAATATCTGATACCACCATTGGAAAGCTGAGAAAATTTCCTATCGAACACAGTAGCCAGTTATTTTTTTTAGATGAGTTTTGATACTTTTTCAGCGACTTAGAAATTGAGTAATTAGCCGCATTTACGAGAAAACATGATTTTTCGTCCTCTAAATCACAAAAATAGCTATAAAAATAAGCACTATTGAAATTTCAATGGTTCCTACGTGGTTACATGTTCCTAGGACCCCCAAAAACATTTCCCGGGGGTCCGTATCCGCGTAGGTTGAAAAAAAAATTTGTCGCGATTCTACCTCAAAAAATGCGTTTCATTTGGAGAATTGCTCATATATATATAAACATGTAGCGAAGGCCGACGCGCGGCTGCAACAAAAGGAAAAGCCCCATCAACGCGCGGACAAGCATGAAAGAGCGAGCGCGCGACTTGTTTTCGTGTCACCGTGCGCGCAGTTACTATGTAATACGCCAAGACCAATCCGTCAACGAAATTTGTACTGCGTATCTGCGTGCAGATTTTATTTCTGACGCGCCGCTACAGAAAAAAGAGTTGGTGGCAAGATCGACCGGAGGAGATTTTCTTTTTGGGCTACGATGAGTTTTTTTGACATCTATATTTTTATCGTCGGATCTTAACAACGCAGCTTTAACCAGAAAGCTTATAGGTAGAGTTACGCTGCGCGCAGATTTGTCTTACGGTGTTTTTGTCATCGTCGAACGACAAGGCAAAAAGTAACAAATTGTCTATTATGCAAAACAATGAAAATTTTCAAGCTGTATGAAAGAACGAGGATGGTGGAACACGCGGCAATGAAAGAGGCAGCGGACACTCTGACAATGAGTTATAACAGGTTCTCAGCTTATCTGAAATGATTTTTAAGAACATGCAGCGTCACTCCTTACATTCTCTCTCTCTCTTTCTCTTTACTCTTTTTTTTTCCTTACAGCTCTTCAGCATCGCTAGCTATTATTCTCTCCATAAAGTCTTGCACTAATATAATGCCATGCTTTTGCGCCTCTGTGTATATATAGCTGCGTAATTTGTATATAAAGTCGCTTCGAATAATAAGATAATGTTTCCTACGGCAAACAGCCGGTTTAAAACTAAATTTCATAAAGTTAATTTAATTTCTTTGAGAAAATTAATTTCCAGACATTATCAATCGAATTTTCATTCGAAATTAACTTATAATCTATATTCCGTTATAAGAGTAACTTAATTGTGGATATAAAAATAGTCAATTATAAGGCGATTTTTCTTGGATTAAATATCGGCTAAGATATTACACAACCCAGTTACTTTTCAAATTCGAAATTGAGTCATTACTACATTGTGTGAAAGAGTAGTCGTTGTCTCATCCTGCATTGCAGCATACCTTATTAGAGATGTACATATACTTGTTTGAAAGCCAACCTATTATGTGAAATTAGCGACCTGGAAAAAAATGTCAAAAGGAACTTTTTATTCTCTAACGTAGACAAACATCATTCTCACGCACAGGTGAAGATTTTCTTTGGACTAATGTGCGCTAATAGTACAACGCACTTACATCATCGAGTGATCTCTCTAGTCCATCGTCGATATCATTCCGACGACATGTACGCAGATAAATTTGTTTTCTCCATTAAGCATCGGAATATACAGTGCATAAAAAAAAGAAAAGGAAAAAAACAGGAGAAAAGAGTTGAATACGCAACGCGAGTACATTTACCGGTGAGTTTGACATTGCGAAGAGGCAAACATTGCAAACAAGCATGTAAAGCCTCTCTGAATCAGGCGGGATCATAGCATCAATAGGCAATGTGCATAAGCGGCGTGCATTGAAACGGCTCCCCTTCTTAGATCAGCAGCTCATCCGCATTACGAGCTGCACAGACACACACGCACACAGACACAGCCACGCATGTAGACACAGTCTATATACGCAGACGAGAACTACGCATTGGCATTACGCCCGATGCCATTATATATGAACGAATATGCAGCGCTCGCAGGCAACTAATCCTCGAGCCAATCAGCCGGTCCTTGTATACACACGCGGCTCGACGTTGTACATAATATTCGAGCCTCTAATTGAAGCGCCGTCCGAAAAAAATCCTTACAACGTGAACGTACGAGAGAACATCCCCATGAGAATCGACGCTCGTGCTGCACATGGCCTGTACGTACGTACGTACGTATACGCACACGGGCACGAGGCATATAAACAAGCGCGTACGCCGTAGTGGCTATCGGTGGCTCGACAACTTTATGTCTCAATTACCGCGTAGGAAATTGCTTAACCCTGGACCAAAGCGTAATAATAATAAACGTCACCCGATCATAATCTAGTCGATCGCCGTATCATGTACAGAGAGCCGCGCGATACGTGCGTTGTACTCGAGCAATTAGCTCCTCGCAAGCATCTTTCGCGCCTTCCTGTTAATATTTTTCATGCGTGAGCCTCTGCCATGGCAAACAGCGTATCTTACTTATGTTGCACCTCGAAACTTTTAATTATAATAAACACCTTGATTTTGCCTGGTGCTCGTGAACGTGCGAGCTTGAGAATTTTTCCATTTTTTAATTTAGCCAGCTAGACATTTGCAAGTTGCAGTTGGGCGAGTTTCTCTCGCCAAGGAACTTTGCACGAGCTTACTTAGCTGCGTCTCTCTCACTTTCTTGGTCTCGCATGCGAGTCCTTCGCGAGAAAATGCACGCGTTATATTGTCTTTGAGAAGAAATTTAGTGCGCGCGAAGGACCAAGTTTTCGGCTCATATTAATGAGTACTTGCTGAAAGATACATCTCGGGGGGATAAGGAACTTACACCCGTTTACAGTAAATTATCATATACTTGATATTGTTTACGGCTCTGCAACTTATTACAATGAATAACTGTTGAAATATTTAATGAGGTAAATTTTCGCCGAAAACTCGAGCTTTACTTATAGTTCTTTTGGAAATGCTTGTGTTGTTTGATGGCTTGGCGTGAAATTCGCTCCGAGTGGAGACAAGACGAGCGCGCAATTCTCTCTCTCTCTCTCTCTCTCTCTTCTGTTAGATATATACATTCAAGCCCGCGCGAACGAAAGTAAACACTCGATGAAGCGCGCGTCGATAAAATCGATGCACAATTGATTTCAATTAGCAGACAATGAATAATCAATAAGACTTATTCTTTATTAACGCACTGAATGCCGAGCGATATAATGGATAGCTTCATTTGGCTCGCAGCAGTTGTTATACGAAGAAAAAAAGAGAAAAATCCCCTCGGTATTCTTCCTTGGCGCGCGCACGCACACGCGCTTATTTTGTCATATATCTCGCGGAACATCCATTTCGCCGAGCGAATATGTTTCACATCCTATGTATCTTTAATTTATAGCGCAACATATATGCACACATACTTGGACTGTATCATGCGTGTATATAACGCAACATAAACTCACACGCACGCTACGCAGGTCTTTCCCGATAAATCACGAATATTTCAAAATCACAACTCATAGGCCCGTAAAATATAATCTTTTCATTGGTACAGGCGCGTATGTATGCGTGTGCATGCGTATCATGTGTGTGCGTAGCTTGGAACACGAAATCTCGACGTTCTGGGCTTTGCACTCCATACAGCCACTGGCAACAAGTGAGCCAAACGATTCTATTACTCACACCCATATACTCACACCCAACATGCACGGCAAAAAAAAAAAAAAGAAACGGAATATTCCCATTGCCGCAATCAAGCCTCCGCGCGCTGGATCTATAAATTTCAATAAAAATAGCTACGCTCTCGTGGTGGCGGTGCAGAAGCGCATATGAAAGGGAAGAAGCAAGACGTCCTGTTGCGGCTGACCTATACACGCTCACGCGGACACGCTCATAGGCAGTTAACTATCCTCTTCGAATATATTCAAGTATCCGTGCGCGTAAATCCCGAGGCTTGATCTCGTTCCTGCGCGCCTTCTCGAGACGCTGCGAAGAATATAGCTGCGATATAAATGCACTGCTCGGCGAGCGACTTTGGCAGATATATTTCACAATCATGAACAATGCCGCTGACACCCAGAGCGATAAGTCGTAGCTGCTTCACAAAAGAATCGCTCATTCGCAACGGGCCCCAAGCCACAGGTATGCAGCTAATTTTTTCACGCGTTGCTCAGTTCTTTCAAAATCTCCATATTGTTTCAAAAGTCGCATACACTGGTGAAAATCAATTTTAATCGGGGCTGGTGTGCTTACAAGCGCGATTCGTTAAAAATGCAAAAGCAAACATAATTTTCTTAACGTAGTGTGCGTAAATTGTTGCTACCACCGGTTGTATCTATACCTTTGTGGATATATACATCATGTTAGTTTATAGTTTATAAACTGACATGGCTCGGAGCTATGCGCTGCGGCGCTGCACATTCAACATCAAGTCAATTAACGAAGTTTCAAGGAGAACATTACGAAAATTTACTCAGTAATGAACAATTTCAGCTAAGGTACTTGGGTGAGCGATAGAGAGAGAAGCCGATATGAAGGTACATCCGCACAAAAACGTTGCGCATTCGGGACGTATTGACTTTTAGTTTTCGTAAACACAGAGTAAGCTTTTCGATTTCCTTCTTTGTACCTACCCCTTCCTCTCTGTCTCTCTTTTTCTCACTAATTACGCGAGGCTTGTACTCTTTCGCTCGTGATATCTTATATTATTTAAATTTAATAGAGAAAACGAGGTAAAAAGTTTCCGAGAAGGCGTACGTGTATCACGGCGCAAACGAGTTTTTCGCCCCCGCATGCACACCCACACTCGCGCGTGTAATGTAAACTTGCGACGAGAGCTTGTAATCTTATATTGCGTCGTGGCCGCGCCATCGTCGACGGAATAAAGGCAAAGTTTTGCACGCTAAAAGAGATATGGTGCACAAAGACATTGGCATAGTAATGATTCTTAAACAGTTTGGTAAACTGTAAGCGATGGTGACGCCGCTTTTAGCCGTCCAGTGCTCGTGTGTGTATCCGTGAGCCTTGGCTTGGTGTACACAAGCGTGCACCGGCGCAGTCATTTATACAAAAGTTTGGCAATTAGTCTGGCTGCGCTTATATGCGCTATATACGTATTATAGCTCATAGGCCAAGTTTTCGCGAAACTCACCTGATAAGAATTATTATTCTTCGCTGCTTGTGTTACATTTTCTCGCGTTCGATGCTCGAGCTCTATACTTTCCTTGAATTTTCGCGCTCTGCCGTGCACCTGCTTAATTATTGATACTATAAAAGTTGGGGATTCAAAAGTTAAAAAATTAAAAACTCAAAATGTCAGGCTTTAATCTCATTAGTTCATTTTGACAACTATTTCCCTTTTTTATACTTCACTACGTACATATTATTTTAGTTATAGAGCTCGAGTCAACAAGCTGAAAAATACAGTCGCCGAATTCGCCCTAGAAAATAAAACTAATTCGAGTTCGTCTGAAGTGTAAGCGCCTGTTTGAGTAGTTATGGTATACGTGTACGCGATGCTAGGATTACTTGGCGCACATGCATGTTCGAGCAAGCGTGCAAATTTTTGCCCGAGTAGCATATACAACATCATAAGACACTTAGCGCGCGCGGGTAGCGAGCTCACGTGCTTATATAGCTCCATTCTTCCAGCAGTCGAATACGGGCTACTATGCTCTCTGTATTATTTACTCGCTTAGCTCGGATAGCTGCACTGCGCGAGCTTGCTGTGTAGCTCGGAATCGCCGAAGGATGCTGCTCCGCGCGAGCTTGCTGTATAACTCGGAGCTCGCTGCTTGACGATGGGCCGCATGAGCTTGCTGTGTAGCTCGGAGCTCGCCACGCATGAATGGTAAGAGATATACGTACGCAGAAAGGGAAAAAGCTCACGATTCAGCATTTGCGCGCGTGGACTATATCTGCGGGTTTCTTGTTCCCGGCTCGAGCTCGAGCACTCCATTCATTTGCGCCGCGAATTCGTAGCACATCGCATACCTATATAGACCAAGCTCGCCTCGTACGGCGCATCGACGCGTTGACGCTCGTCTATTGACATACTCTTACGTGGATGCGCATAAAGCAACGATCGCGAGACTGGAATGGGCAAGCAATTTTCTGGCACATTCGACTCGCTGGTTTTGCGCATTTTCCAGCGAGTATAGTACACGCTCGCGCGGCGCACTTTGGAGGACTTTTCATTCAAGCCCTTCGCTCCGGAGAATTGAAATCGCTCTAAGTCCTACACATATAGATTTTGCTGAACTGTGCACACACACACAGGCTGGGCTGCTACGAGCACACGATCGCGTGTGAGCTGCAGCGTTGCAGCTTTTCGTTTCAATGATACGTCTCAACCACGATCGTGTGCCTGCGTGTGTGTTTTTCGAAATGCTTTAGAGAAGTTGCTGGCGCGCCCTCACTGATCCCAGTGCAACTCTATAAATGTCGGCGCGAGCCATCGTATGATGTATCGTTTTCCTATAAATTCTTCCCCTGTTGTATGAAGAGCGACTTTAAAGCCTGCAGCCTCTTATCGACAAAATATACCGATGCGCCTGTCGTCTAAATCCGCGAGAAATAGCCAATTAAACAAATTAAACCCCTTTTAATACTAATTCTCGCTGTCTACTTGGAGCCAATTTATCGAGCTATTTAAAGTAATTTCCGCAATTACGATCGCGCGGGCGCCCGCCCGCATGCAAAATAAAATCCATGCAACGCATACGTGCAGCTCGGATTTTCCAGGATAATAATTATTACGTCGCGGTAATTCGCTGTTTGTTTTTATTTTCCGGTGCTGCATAAATCCAGCCGCTGCAGCCCAGTGGGATCGGAAGGAAGCATTGATTCATTTAAATGACTCGGTGAATAATGTCCGCGCGTTAGTAAATCATGTGCAGCCTCGCGTGGATGCACGACACCTCGAATTGAACTAATTTCTACGAGACGCTAGTCATAAGTCATTTTGATTGGCGTCCCTAATTTCGGAGAAGAGCGTGGCTACCTGCCGTTGCTGTGACTACTGCTGTTACACATTGCGAGCTCGTGCATGCACTAATGCCCATATTGTATACTCGAGGGGGATGTATTTGCCTCTTTGTCTAGCTTTCGACTTTAACAATGCAATTATTTCGTATCTCTGTAAACTTCGGTCATGATTCCTATAGTAAAAGCTCAAATTTTTTTTATTTTGAAATAAGCAAATATTGAATAAATAAAATAATAATTTGAAGAAAGATATTAGATTTCCCGCATTTTTCAAGAATTGAAAAGCTGTTTCCGCAGATTCTGAAAAAAGTTGAGAATATTCATTGATCAATTTGAAGACTTTCCTGTGAATTCCTGTGAAAACTTCTCTTTCCATGATCACTTCATATTTAGATCTTGAATTTTTTCATAGCTTTAAAATTTTTCGTGGAGGTTGATTGCCACATTTTGGTGCCATAATCACGTTTCCTTGGATTTATGCAAATCACTTTTCTTTTTCTGGTAGGGTTAGTTATGAGTTACTCTATAAGGGCCATTTATCACTAGGCAATTTAATTAATAAAAGTAAAGACGAGATTCTCAAAGTTGAATCAATTGCAATTATCACCGGTCCATTTGCAGTTGTAGCTAGAAAAAAATGCGATGTATTAGTGCGCAATATACAGTGTACGAGACTCGCAGGAATCATTAAAGTTGGCGTACTAAATGAGTTTCCAGGCCTGAGACACATAACGAGATCCGGCCCCGAGGCTGCAGGTGACGTAGCGCACTGCACCGGATTGCATGAAGCATGCATCTATAGACAGAAAGAGAGACAGAGAAAAATGTAAGCACAGCGCCATGTGCACTTCATTTGGGGCCATTTATTTTTTACTTTATTTTTTTGGAAAAATTTCGCAATGATGAAACCTCGATGTCACTTTTGGAAATCATTTAGCGAATGGAATTAAAAAATATTAAAGATATCTAGATGAGATTCTTCGAGACGACCGATCTCGAGTCTCTGTAACGAATCAGCACAAGAGGAAACAGATACATGTAGTTCACGAGTGCTCTGGCGGAGAAACAATTTTCTCGTACATAATAATTTGCTGCTTTCGGATCGCGAGATCAAAATTCGCACATTAAGCATGGGTAATTATAAAGATAAAACACCGCTGCGAGGATTTACGAGTCACAAATGCGAAAGAGACCTCTTTCTCGAGTCGAGCTTAAATACCGGCCTCGGCAAAAACAACGTCGTCATAAAGTCGCTCTGAGCGTGCTTCATGTATACCGTGCGCCAGTGCATGTATATATGCAGTGTGCGATGCACGAGCGCCCCGGCGCACAATCGGTCTTGCACGCGAGTCGAAAAAATTGAATTCCCCAATAAGGTAATTTATTATCCGAGCGTCGGAGCGATTGATGGCCGCGAGAATAACGGAAAAAAAGGAACGAGAAAGAGAGAAACGAAGCGCGCATATATATGTACCTGGTGTATGTATGTGCGCGCTACACATGTATACAAAGTTTGGCACACGCTAAATTCGAAACAGCTCGGCTGCAAATCGCTCGGGCTGCTGTTGCTGCTGCTCTACTGTGCAAGTATGAAGGCTTTGCGCGAGGCTCGACGCTATCGCATGCTATACACGTGGCTGTGCGTGCTGCACGTGTGTATGTGTGTGTGTGTGTGTGTGTGTGTGTGTGTGAGTGTGTGAGATGTTGGAGTTTATTCGATAAGCGACGAGAAGCGACGCGCGGCCCATTAGTCAGTTCTCATTATTTAGTCCCGTTTGCCATTCGACGCTTTTTTCTCTCATCGACGCGCACTGCGCGCTCGACTCTATAGGAGGGAAACCGATCGCTCGCGCGACTCTGACGTGTTTTAATGGAAATCGAGGCATTTATTTTCCTTCGCTCCTGCACGGCCTCTGCGCATTGCTGCTGCGTATTGCCGAGCTTCCAACATTGCTTCTGTATTTTATAAATTCGCCACCTCCGTTAAAAGTGCTATTATGTTTATCTTGCAGCTATGGATGTGCAGAGTTTCATTTTGCGAGACTTTTCTTTTCTGTCCGTGCGTATAAACACACACACACATGCTAGCGCACCTCGGTGGTTTACGTTTTGAAATGCAAAAAGTGCACAATATTTTGTTGCTTATGCGATGTTAGAATAATATTTCTAGAACAAGACTAAAGGAAAACTAAGTTTGTACTGCACGAACTAATGAATTAGAATGCAGAAAAAATTTTTTAAATTTTAGACTTGAGTGAAAAAACGTAATAAAATTAATTAAGCAGTAAAACAATATATTCAAGTATCTCTTGATATCGGGATTAAATTTTACATGCGGTTAGATGCGAAACAATATAGACAAAAAGCTCGAATGCATAAGTAAGGGGTAATTAAAAAAAGGTAGTACCATCGCGTTCTTAACGAGCGAAACTTCATTTAGTAAGTTTAATTCGAGCTTTTTTGACTGAACATTAAAGGTAATATATACTTTTTTCGAGCTCCTCCTGGCTCCAGCAGCGAAAAAAAAATAAAAACCTTTAATCAAATTAATGCTGGGTTACGAAAGGTCGAACATCCAACGGACCAATTAATGACGGGCTTGCGAGGAAAAATGAGAAATAAAGCACACAAATGAGTATAATAAAAAAAAAACAGTGGAAAATGCGTCGGCGAGCTAGTCTCCTGAGGAAAGCACAACTCCTCTATACCAAGTACGATATACGATATGGAAGGGAAAAATTATGTATACCCATCGTTATGCATAATCACGACAAAACGCTTTTCGCCCAGGCAAAGCCGTCCCGAAGCTATATACGCAGCAGCCTAGGCCGAGAAGCGGCGCAGGCGGCGTCGGTGGCGGCTGCGTGCGTGCCTGCCAGAGGGAGAAAATCTTCTACGTACGGCCTTGCAGACGAGGGTGAAAAATGACCGAGAATTAGAGCAAAACGAATAAAAAAGTAAAGGATAAGCTGCAGCAGGTGAATACTGGATAAAGAATGTAGAAGCCATGTTGAATCACTTGCTAATTTTGCGTTCGCTCTTGCTATTCTGCTTCTTCGGAATTGAATGTATAAATTCGCCAAGCGCGTTTGATTTTTTTGTCGTTGAGTGAATTTTATAATGGGATTCAACTGCTGTGCGAGGTGATGAAGCTTTTGGCGTATAAGTTTGTTTCAAATGGTAATGAGAATTCCTGCTCTTAACCATGAAATATCGCGACAGAAAGTCCTTTGTCTTTGTTATCGCGATCCAAGGATTTTAAATGTTCTCTCGGCAATCTGGGCGCGTTCATATGTTTGAAAAAAAACGCGCTTATAACTCACAGTCAATAAAATATTATATTCTCCTTGCGCCAAACTTTGTCGGGAAAAAGCTCGCCTCTTTAACAAGCTTATATATAGGGAGTTTTGTAACCACAGAAAATCAGGGATGATAAAAAATCTTTCTCCCCACAGAGGCAAAAAAAAGAGAGAAGAACCCCGGGTGAAAAGAGAGCCAAGGGGTATGGAGTACGCGGAGGCGCAAAGGGAGCACGAGGCGGGGGGAGTAGAGAGCCGCTACTCCGCTACCGCGCGAGCGAGTTGAAAAAGCCTTCCAAAGTCTGCGTGATTCATGCATTCGCGCGCACATACAAAAGGGATGTGCATTCGCATATAATCGTAATTCCATTTGCTCTTCATAAGAATGAATGCGTCGAATATCCACGCACCGGCCGTGCTACGTATACTGCCGCACGCGTCCAGATCTATATACATGTGCCTAGCTATACGACACGAGCTTGCGCCAAAGCTTTTAATACATTCGACATGTGTACGCGCAGGAGTTTACAGGAAATCTTCGCGCGAGGAGAGGAAATTTATGAACTTGGATGCGAGAATTAATAAAATGATGTGCCTAGAGCGCGGCAATATCCATGTTGAGTTGAATGCGAATTTCATAAGTAATAAGAATGGATAGTTTGCCGTTTTTAATTCGATTCATTTCATTGTATTAATAACACCATTATAACGTCAAGATGAAACCTTAATTATAATCCGTTTATAAAATAATAATCTTTTCGTAGTTCGTTATATTTTACTCTAAAATTTTGTTATACTCGTTTCCGCGAAAATTCCAATATTCACCAAGTAGAGAGAGAGAGAGAGAGAGAGAGAGAGAGAGAGCTGCGAGGTGAAAATTCATCGCCTTATACGTCGCTCTGCAAAATGTATTAAACAACGAAAATCCGACGATGCTTATTACAACTCCTTTAATATCCGGTGTCTATCTCGTCGGCACAAAATCGATCCCGCAACCCTTCGTAGAGAGCGTAGCACCTTGTCAAGACTTGACTTTCATTAAATCACACGGGCGTATGCACACACTTGCACACTTACACACACACATGCCCATATCGATCATACCGTCTGTTGTTTGACGCTTTAATCGTCAGAGCAAATCGAAACAAACGCGCGTGGCTGAACTCTTAGAAATGGCAAGTTTCTGCGCCGCGTGAGAAGCAAATGTGCCGAGGAAAAAAAAAAGAAAACAACAGATAAACGAGCAGCGGCAACGTCAATTTTATAATGTACTTTGCTGTGTTGGGCTGTGCGCCACTGCGAAATTCTGCCACGATTGAAATTGCTCTTTCATCCAGCACAGCTGACGCGCCTGTATACACGCTTCTTCACTTCGCTGCTTTATTTCATTATGAGAATTGATTTTTCTTTCATCTATACGTATATATAACACAGGCTCTCGCGTAATGTACGGAAAACCTGGACGGGGCGCTCGGGAATGATTTTTGACGTTCTAATTAAAACCTAATATTATAGGCGCTCGAAATGGAATTACACGAGTTGGGTAGTAACAAAGAATGTAAGAAATTAAATTTCTATAATCCTATTTTTATGGTATTTGTTTTTCTCGCCTCGAATCACTCATCGAATATTGCTAACAATATCGCAGCGATAGAACCCGAAGAATATAAGAAAGATTCGATTGAAAATAGAAGTGAAATTAAATTTCACCCCACACGAATCAAATGATTAATAATATACATATATTTCATCATAGCCAGCATCCCTTGCGGCAGAAATACCGTATTATATATATGTGGGCTCGATCGTATACTACGTACAAGCCCACATATATGTAATATGCAGCATATATTTATACGCCCGCACGCAAACTCAGCAAGCCACATTGGAACACAGTTTCTGGCCCTAATCAAATCAATCACACACCCTAAACATCATACAGGGTGGGGAATAAATATGGAAACCCCTGGAAATTTTGCAGAATAAGTTGGGAAAAAAAATCAAAAACCTCATATCTGACGTATTTTTTTACGGGGAATCCAATGGTGACCTTGAATTTGACCTTGAACATGACCTTCAAGCTCCAGTGACCCAAAAATCGATTTTTCAAATGTAACCCCCATTTTTTATTGCAGATTTGAAAAGAGCACAAAATTTCACGTCAAAATGTATGTTTTGTTTTTTTTTCAAGGTCGTTTTAAGGGCGTTACAGACGCAAATAAAACCCCAATTTAACCTAAAATTAAGTTCACGTAAGGGTTTTTTTTCTAATAGTACTGCCTCCAAAATGACCTTAAAAAAAAAACAAAACGTACATTTTGACGTGAAATTTTGTGCTCTTTTCAAATCTGTTATAAAAAATGGGGGTCACCGTGCGAATAATCGATTTTTGGTTCACCGTAGAGTATAGGTTATGTTCAAGGTCAAATTCAAGGTCACCATTGGATTCCCCGTGAAAAAATACGTCGGATATGAGGTTTTTGATTTTTTTTCCCAACTTATTCTGCGAAATTTCCAGGGGTTTCCATATTTATTCCCCACCCTGTATAAAATATATACGTTTAGCATCGATCGAATTCCCTCGGCTTCGTTATTATAGTTGATTCTCTGCCGCATAAGTAGCGTCACTTGGAAAAACCAAACAAGAGTTTACAATTATGCTGCGCGTTGGAACGTCGAGCTGGAACGTCAAAAGTCAATCTTCGGCAGCACGTTTATATGCGCGTGTACCCCTTACACCGTGATTAAGTTTCAATGCGCACTCATATAACGATGTATCCAATCCATCAATGCGCGCACGCATGGCCGCCACAACCAAATCAACGCATCCACTTACTCGATGCATCTTCGTTATCGTATGCGGCCTTGGGCTTTCCCGTACATATGCGTAGGAGCCTAGGCACGTAGACTGGGCCGATGTTTGGTTTGTGTGCGGCTCTGTGCCGTGTCCGAGCACAAATCCAATCAGCCAACGTTGAGCCGCCAATCGAAGGAGACACTCATGGGGACGGGGAGCGGGAGAAAAGGTTCGTTTCTACAATCGAATCGATGGAGTACACTATCACATCGTGAGTGCTCTACAGATATAGTGAGAATATTGCTGCCCCTTTGTAATAGCTTGACATCAGCAGCAGCAGTAGCAGCAGCAGCAGCAGCTTGTAATGAAAGTTCCAAGAGCAAATCTTCTTTCTTTCTCATCCTCTCTTTGCAGAGTATCATCATCAGTGCAAAAGAATCCGTTTATTTGCTTTGCTACATAGCTTAGAAAGCGAGTATGGATGTTTCGAGTAGCACACAGCAGCGCAGCAATAGAGTTTGTTAGTGGTACATGTAACATACTTTAGCTGCGCAAGCTGCTTACCCAGACGCGAACACATACCCACGTCTTCTTTCGTGATGTGTGCCGAGAGAGAAAGAGTAAGAGAGAAAGAGAGGAAAAGAAAGAACCGAAACGAAAGAAAGAATTTATATGTGAGGTTTCGACTTGCGATGCCTCTTGTACTTTTGCGCCGTTTCAAATGCTTCTGCTGACATCGCGGGTTAATTTTCACTTTGTGTGTAAGCTCGACTTCAGACGTTGAAGGGTTCTATACCGAGGCCCTGCGCAGGCACATTCATTGCCAGGGCCTCGACGCGTTGTTGCATGCTTTCAAAAGTGGTCTCGTGATTTTCCCTCGCGAAATATTGAAAATGTGCGCGCACTGCCATTCGTACTTGTAACAGGCTCTGTAGCTCAAGCAATTCAAAAAGCAACAGCAGCAGATGACATGCAACAGAATGCATCATTTGACTCGGTATTATAATTATTTTTCACTTTCTAGTTTTCAAAGCGGCTCAAACGGAAATTTTCGAAAGTTACCAGCAAAAAATGCGCCTTATGCTCGCTCGCGCACTCGTACTCAATATGGCAAAGTATAAGTCCGTAAGTGGAGTTTTTGAAATTACTCTGCGTTTTGTACTCGTAATATTTTTCCACTATAATTTCTACCGTCAGAATACAGAATAATCACCATTTCTCGCGCTCTGCAGATGTTTCTCGCCCATTTGTATAGGTGTACACACAATGTATACATATACTCTTTACTTTTCTCTCCTGACGAGGGTACGATGTCCCTCTCTTGCCCCGTTCAATATGAATTTCAGCATTGCTGTGTTCAACTATGATAATGGCACAAAAGCACTCTCAGTTAGAGAGAGAGAGTACCCAGAGGCATTATTATGCATTTTCTGAATAAATGAAATCACTATGGGTGCGCGAGCATGGCGGAAAAACGTCGCCAGTAACGGAATACATGCAAACGAAAATGAGGTGTCCACGTTTTTGGGTCATTCTAGCATTTTCATTCGTATTTTCAATTTCACGTTTCTGGGTGAAAAGATGCGCGCGAGTAAAATGCATCGCGGCGCGACGCACTGCAAAACTTTTAATTTGAGCTTTATCGATCGCGCATAATAATGCGCGTAATATTCAAGGCCACGTCTAATATTTAACTTTAATCTCGGCGAAATCAGAGAAACATTCCGGACGTTGACACTAGCAGCAGCTAGGGTGGAAAGCGCTATAACAGTATTTCCTCATTTCGGCTCGGTACAGCGAGGAGCGAATCAGCGGGTCGCCCACACACCACCAAAGCCATTTCTCGACCGTGACATCGGCAGCAATCTCATTAGGAACGACAAACCCGTTAGGTACGTGTACCTTTCCGAGTAAGCCTATATACGCAGTGCGCACAAAAGGATCTCGTTTGTCGGTGCGCCGCGAAATTTTTCCAAATGATTTCGGCGCGCTCCCTTTTGCTTCGATGCACGACGACGTCTCGTGCCTTTGCGTAGCTAACGAAGTCGTCATAACTGGCAATAACAGCACAAACCTAGCGACTTTTATTCCTTTACCTCTGCTCTCTCGCTCTCTTACTCTTTTCCTCTCGCGCTCGGTAGCAGCGGCAGCTGCTTATATCCGCGCCAGTATATATATTCGAGGTCGAAACTCACGCATGTACAATGTACATGGAAAAAGCGTTGCGGCTTACACCCACGCAATAGCAGAGGGGCAACTACCGAACTTGCTGAAATATGAACACATTCAAAGTAACGTGACTGATATTTCACCTCGCTCTCTCTTTCTCTCTCTCTCTCTCTTTTGCTACCCCCTTGCCTCCCTCTCAGCCAGTAATACCCGCTACTATACCTATGCAGTCTACATATATAGGATGAGGAGTGCGGGGTGAAATAATAGTCTCTCAGGCTCTCGTTGGCGTTAGCCCGGCGCAGTAAGCGGAATTTAGGAGCAAATTTCGCTTATAGTGTACTAGTATGGGCATATCGTGTGCAGCCATTGCTGCTGCTGTTGCTACATGCAGAATCACCCTCATTCGTTATGACGCCTTTTAATTAGCGAAACGTGAGCTTGGCTTTCTCTCTCTCTCACTCTCTCTAGTGCTGCCTCTATATACCGCTCGTCGATTGATGCCGATGGTCGTTATATAATGACTTGATATTAACTATATACGTCACCGACGTCTCGGAAACGAGGAAATGCATCCGGTTTTAATTAACGCGCGGTTTTCACATTCACGTTTCGTCTGTAAACCAACATATAAAGAGAATCATGGAGTTTGTTACAATCGATCGAATCTTCACTAGTGCATCTACTGAAGCTTTTGGAATAATCTCATGGTGGTATTCACATTTCTCGAAACACTCCTATAATTACGACGAATTGCATTATAATATTACAAGTCAAAGCAAGTTACCAAAGATAAGTATTGAATATGTGTAACTATTATACAATTTTTCCTTTTTTCCTTATTCTATCACTGACTAGTGAGCAATAATATATCACGCCTCGGTGAGCAAATAAAACTTTGAATGATTTTCACGACTAAACTATAAATAATATTTTATTATTGTAAATTTCCAGTTGTTCGTTTCAATTAAACTTGTAGCAATTGAGTCGAGAACATACTTTTAAAGAATTGACAAGTAAAATATTATTCAAATGTTGTTTAATTATTTTTTGTTCCTAACTAATATCAGTCTTTTATTACACAATGCTTTGGTAAATTTAAAAGGTTTTATCATTTCACTAAAAGTTTTATTTATTACTTTATACTATTATTAATACGTTGAATAGTGTTTTAAGTTTAATAAACAATTGACATCCCCAAAAGTTGGTCAAAGTAATTGTTATTTTTCAGGCTTGGATTACCGAAGAAGAGTATATTGGTAGAGAAACTTTTGACTATGATATCTATTTGCAAGAACCAGAGGAAGATAGAGTTCTGTTAGGAAGTAACAGTAAATTGTACCTTGCAGAATCAGATCAATATGGAAGTATAAAATATAAAATCTTATCTTACGTAAGTAAAGTTAATTCATTATCAAAGTCAAATCGTTTAAATTTTTATTATTACTTGAATTTTAGCCTGTACCTAGTCCGAAATCACAAAGTACAACGCATCAAAAATCTCGTAAGATAACGTTATTGTTATGTAAATTCATTTGACAGAATTTCCATTATTATCAAAATCTATGATCATATTACTTTTAAAATCGTAGAAACCAAAATAAAATCAACATTAGGTTCGGATACTTTATATCCACAAATTCTTGCTGTACTGGATTACGAAAATTATATGTAAGAATTTTACATTAAAAAAAATATTTACCTATCATTTTTTAAACGGTTTTCTTATATATCTTTTATAGAGCATACGATAAGAATATAGAAAAAATTGCCCACTCAATGGCAGGATTTTGGAATGTAGTGGATCTGAGATATCGAACATGGAAAGATCCTCATATAAGACTTCATTTGGCTGGTGTTGTCATACCAACGGTACATGAGCTTACTAAAAATTTTAAGTATCTTTTGTACAATTATTTAAAAAATATTCAATTATATTTTTGCTTTAGAATCCGAATGCTGTACCGTATCTTACAAATACTATTGGCGATAAAGTAAGTGATCCAAAACCTTTGGAAGCCATGAAACAAGCTGGAATATACTTTTTCGAAAACTTGAATAGTACACAAGAGATACCACGCAACTCATACGACATTGTCATGCTTTTAACTAAGTTAGTCGATTAGAAAATTTTTTTTGAACATTAATTGTTTCAGCGGTTTAAACTTAAAGTATTTTTTTAGTCGGTTCTTGAAAGAAGGTGCCGGTTTGGGTGGAATTGGCGGAGCGTGTTTTGGCAAATGGTCGACAGCAATAATGACTCATAGACCAAAACGTGAAAATGACTATTGGATTGCTGCTGGTGCCGCTCATGAGCTTGGCCATCTGTAATTATCAACAAATATACATTTATCAATTTATAAATATATAAGCAGAACTAAAAAGACAGTTAATTTTATAGGTTTGGAGCTCAGCATGATGGAGAAGAAACTGCTAAAAGTTGTCACGCAAATGCTGGACACGTTATGAGTGGAAACCGAGGTAGAAATGCATTTACATGGTCTGAATGCAGCATTCGGGATATGCGCACATTTTTTAAGTATTTATTCAATATTTTTAAAACATGCATTAACCTTAATATTTGTAAAAATCGATGATCCATGATGTATTAAATTGTAGAAGTGACAGAGCTCAATGTTTAAAAAATAAACCAAACATTGGCACACCATACCCACGAATCTTACCTGGTCTCTTCACTACTCGAGATCAACAGTGCAAGGATCAAAATCGTTTTGGGGCCCCCTCTTTATTTGCAGATGTCGTAAGTTCATAATTTTTTTAGATATAAATTTTATTGATAAATTGAAATTTAAATATAAATATTTCATAGACTGTAGATAATCAGTTAAAGCAATGTTATACTCAACCATGCTCCATTATATACAATGGCCAAAAACGAAATGTAGACTTTCCTCTTCCTCCATTAGATGGTACGAGCTGCGGTGAAGACAAAGTAAGTTAAAATGCACCTGTAAATACATAAAAATTCGGTGAGTATAAAATTAAAAACTATACGATATTTCTATTTTTTCTAGATATGCTTTGCTGGAGACTGTGTTGCAAATGAAGAATAAACTCGTCTTGACACAGCAATAACGGAAATTACACATGTATCAATATTCGACAGTAGCAAATTTTCAGAATCCTCTAAAATGACGGTTAGAAGTGAAATATTTAGTCACAAAAAATAACTATTACAAAGATATAAAAGATTGATATGCTTGTTTTATTTGTGATTTATACGTATAAATAAAGTTTCAATATAATAACTTATGAATCTCCTAGATTGATAAATTATAAAAAAAGCTTAGGTCTTTTAACTGAAATAATAATTCTGGGAATAATAAAACACAAGCTTTGAATATAATTATTGTTCAAATTGCATCAACAACACGAAGATAGTTTATGATGATGTGCCCTGTGTAGTTTGAAGTTCTACAGTTAGATGTCACACTCAAATCCACAAGTACATAAAACAAATTTTCGTACAAAGCTAAATATTGAGTCGACACTGAATTTAGTTTTATTGACATCCATATTCATACAAACAAAAACGAATGAAATATTGTTATTAGAATTAAAACAGTAGGGCTATGTGCCATTAATTATCCACATTTTAGGGAACAATTTAGTGCTCGCTGATCGAACTAAATTAAATTTTCCATTTTTTGTGTTTTTAGCTTTTGAATAAAGTACAAACGCTCTTGCCCCATGCGTGTATGGAAGTGAGTGCGAACGGAAGGAAAATTGATGAACTAACGCCATTACTACTGAAACCGAGAGGAACAGATGTTTTTAATGAAGAGTTATTATCTTTCATTAGCGATTTACATTGAGAAAAATGATATAAATTTTATTCTCTTGATGCTAATTACATATTTCATTAAATCGAGGGGTTATACATCGCAGAGAATGCAAATTTTCGTTCAAAGTAAATATACAAAAATATATTTACAAAAATGTTCTCATATGCACACGATCGCATTGTCCAAAGTCGCTCGGTTATGGATGTAGATCATAATACCCTCGTATGCGCACATGGTTCACCCTCTTTCATAGATCAGATATATAGTGAGAGAAAGAGAGCCCCTGATCGACTAGAAGGGTAGAAGGAGGAGGAGAGGCGGCAGCAGCAACCGACGCATCGTCGATTAGCCTCGGTTCTACACATATCTATTGTTGTTGGGAGAGAATATAAAGGGGAGCAACAGCTCGACGTGATATGTACCAAAGTGAACACGTATACGCCTTCGCGTTAATTTCTCTGGCACCTATATGGATCAATATTCGTCACTTGTGAATCGAAATTTATGACTACGCCACGTAGTAGAGTTCGATTGCTTTGCCCCGATCGCTACTATTCTACTTTTCAAATATTTGTTACATGTATAATTTCTTACTTCAATTACCGATGATTCAGAAAAATCACACTAGTAAACGTTTTTTGATAGGAGTAACGAATATGTTTATTGTTTGCGAGAAATTTTTGTTGCGATTATACATTTTATTCAATATCGTAACGATTGCGTAAAAAAGCGAGAGGAAGATGAGGGGATCGAGAGCTGGAAAATAAGTTTCATTCGTCGAAAATCGTCTGCTTATTACGCGGACTTTCTCGAGTACAGAATTATTGTTTCGAGTATAATACAACTATATATGTGTCAAAATTCCGTCAGATTTACATAATTTCAAAAATATATTTCGTTTTAATCGTTTCATCGAAAATCGTCGGAGTACGATCGATATTGGATGCTTGAATGAACGCAGGTAATCCAAAGTACATGTTGAGCCGAGGACATTCTTTCTATACGGCAATATCAGTGTGGGAGCTACAAGAAGACATGTCTATCTATCGCTTATAATAAGCTATCAAAAATGCAAAACGACGGCTGCCTGGCTCTACAAGTGTAACAAAACATCGCGGCGAGCAACCTTTCCCGTGCGCATGGATAATATATATCTTTGGCTGGCGAGCTCATATGGAAGAATGCAGCTACACGAGAGAGCAGAAAGACCGCCCATGTTCATAATTAAAAACAAAATCACGACAAAAGCGCTTATATGCACATCCAGTTAACTAGATATATACGTATAGGCTGCTGCTGCTACTCGGTTTGGCTATTACTTATACCAGGCCATGATGCAAAACGCTTCTCTCTCTCTCTCTCTCTCTCTGTACACGGGCTCTCGTCCGGTCGCATTTTCCTCTCCCGCTCGGCTTTGCTTCTCATTTCGCATATATTTATACGGCGCAAGTGCGTCCGCTTATCTCTCGCTTGCTTGCCACTAGTAGAGAGAGAGAGACGTCGCCCTTGTACAAGCACACACACGCACACGAGTATACACACACATTGTGCAAACGCATTCGCATGCACGCGTATATATTATAACGGGCGTATGCTGCTGCTGCTGCTCTGCATGCTACTTATTATATTGGTCGATTTCCTGGCGCGACCATTTACTCTGCGTCGAGGACACTCTGCGTCGCTGCTGCCGTTGCCGCTGGTACGCGACGGTATTTTCCCCCTGCGCCCGCTCGAGTACGCGGATGCCATAACGCACCTTCTGATCTATGCGCGATATATTACGTCCACGTACGCATGTCTTATCGCTTGTCATTGTTTCTTATTGTGCATATTTTTTCCCCCTTCGATATTTTTTTGCTTCCAGTCGCTTGGAACGAGCCAAACAGTTATAATACGTTCGCTCTGCTGTCTCTTCTGTAACACATATTATATTGAGAGAGAGAGAGAGAGCCGCGATCCGAGTGCTCAGATGTGTAATTACCCGCGTCAATGTCCACCGATGCACGTGGTCATTTTTATTATTTTATCGCTTGTCTTTTTTCTTACGATCGCCTTCATACATACATACATACATACGTGAGACAAATCTTATGAAAAGGAGCTATTGCGCTTAATGCGACCGATATGGATTGCTCCGATATGCGTACATGTCGTCGCGTCGCAGCGAGCCTATAAGCTATGCAACGCAGCTCGTTCAGATAAAGCTGAAGAATAAATAAATAAATAAAGTCGTATGTCGTATCGAGCTTTTTTCTGTCTCTCTTAATGACAATGTAGGGCATGCGTGTAGCGAGGTGTACATTACGCATGTCTTGTTACACTGCTAGTCGGTCGCTTATAATTGTTAGATTATGTAAAAAAAAATTGTATAATATAGCGCACTACCCGTTGCAAAACTTTCCCGTAATTTATTGATAAATTAGTATGTGGGATAATGATGTGAGACCGAGAGTGTTGAAAAATGTTAATCATGCAAACGTATCGCTACTGCCCAGCTCTACTTTTGCATTCGATTAATGCCTCGTTGACGATCCTTTGTATTAATATGCGTTCAGTTTCTTTCGTGAAGTAAGCGCTATAATAATTTACGTAAACTATATGAAATGGTTGCGAATTCAATTTATTTTTGCAACACTCGCACGTTAGAAGACGTTTCAATGGTAGAGTTTCTCTGTTTAAATACACTTGTCTAAATAAAATCGAGTCTGGCGTGAGCAATATCTGTGACAATTTGCAAACGATGAATTGAATCTCAAGTAACATCCGGTGTTGCACACGCATCGTCGAGTTTTTCATTTACGCGATCGAAAATAAGTGCAGATGCATGACTTTTCGTTCGTCAATAATAATGCCCCTTTATTTTATGCCCTGGCAGACTTCTCGGAATCTCATGGGCAAAGGCGTGTTTTAATGCAGCTTGGACAGGGTAAGTTTCAGTTGTGCGCGCACTTGTAGTACAATACGTACGGTGCGCGGTGCTACGCAGTTGAAATTGAAATAACACGTTTTGCCCTGCTTTCTGCTCAAGGCGGAAAAGGTATATAGGTATATGGAGCTCCGCGTGGTGTGTATATCGCGCGCGCAGTACATAGCGTGCTAAAACAGACGCGTAAAATCGCATTACCGCAACGCTTGCACGCGCTCGAGTGCTAGTAAAAGTCGACGTAAATGCGCGATCGCAACGAGAAAAAAAGCGAGAGCTAAGTGTGTATACAACACCAATGCCCACGAGCTCTAACGCAGACGCGCGAGCCTATGTGTATAGGAGCTCTCGATACGGCACCATCCGATGATGATGCGTCAAGTTTTTTTTATTTGCCATCGCCGCCGCCGTTGTTGTTGTTGTTGTTGCTATCGGTGCATTTCACTGGTCCGCGCAGCGGCGGCTGTGCATAGCACTCGACCTCGAGGGCAGTAAGTCCAATGAACATCTGGTTAACTAAAGTTAAGTACGGTTTTTATCAGTGAAATCCGTCTTTGGACCTCGTGCCCTTTTTTGTTTCTCTTGCCCTTGCGTCTCTGAAAGAGCTCCAAGAGAGAGAGAGAGAGAGAGAGAGAACGAGCAGCGAGCAAGAAAGCTTTTGTGTTCCGCGCGCGCTGCGCACGCGTGTATATATATTGTGATGATGCACAGAGAGAGAGAAGAGATGGCCAACGCGAACAGAGGAGCAAAAGCGGAGATGCGGTCCCAGAGCCGAAGCGAATTATGATTTTGCACCGACAAAAGATTATATTACCCGACGTGGCGCGCGAGTCTCTCTCTCTCTCTTTGCCTCTCTCGCTCACTCGTTCACTCACTCTCTGTCTCTCTCTCCAGGATTTTGGCCCTTGGTTCAGCTGCCTCGTTTTTTGTCCGATATGCCTTGTTGTTTGTGCATCGTGCAGCAGCTCTGAATACATGTATGCGCTTTAATACACACACATATACACTTAAACGCGGGCACGTATAACAATTATGCTGAATCGATATTGACGCATTGTTATTATGTCGCGCATCCGCAAGCAGCCGCGCGTCAATTATTTAAGTACGTGCAGCGGGTATTTTGTCTCGCGCGCCTTTTGTCGTTTATTGTGGCGATCGAGAGGGCCATTAGCAAGTGCCAAATAAAATGCCGATCGCCAAGCTCGATAAGCCAGCAAAGAAGATTACCTTAAAAGTCTTTCGCGTCGCCTTCAGCTCTTTTTTTCATTTTGTTCATCCACCTTTTTTAAATTCATCGCTTGCTCCTATAAGTAGGGGTAAAATTCACCAACGGTACGTCGAGAGTATACCAGCTCTATACCAAGTTTTGTGCTCACAATGATAAATACGTCAATTTTAATTTTTTTGTTGGGCAAAGCCTATATTTATTACGACGCGAGAGATGCACTCGAAACTATTGATATGTATCTTGCAGTCAGAGTTTTTTTCAAATCAAAAGTCCCTTGTGTCTCAAAGCGCGATCTTTCGCGCTCGTGCTGTTGACCCGCATAGCGTCGAAAAAATACCCATAGAAATTAGTTTACATTTGGGCGAAACCAGCGGCATTCCACGTGTAGCGCGGCTCCGACTTTTAATTAACTGTCATCGTCAGAAATTGCCGTGCTAGAGCTGCTGCATCGCATTTTTACCTTTCATTTTTTTTCGGGGACTGAATTTTCGCCCTCTCAAAAGCTTTTTCCCCTAATAAACATCCTTTGCATTTACTACATGGGACTGCGCGACGAGTCGTACGTCGCACGCGCTCCGTGCTCGTGTGTGCGTGCAGCTGAAAAGCCACCGAGTTTACACGTCCTCTCGACTATTTGTGTGTGTGTAATTACACAGACGCATTTGCAGGGATACATGTAGGTATAGGAACACATGCACACGCACGTATAACACGTCTATAGAGATCTTTTTCCCTGCTCCGCTACTCTGCTAGCCTCGTTTCACGCGCACTGAAATTTCGCAATTATAATCCTTGGGTAATGTGTACACGCTGCGCAAAGCACACACACACACACATACACACACGTACATACACGCCCGTTCGTCCGCCCGCCAGCCACCGTCATCGTCGTCGTCGTTGCCGTCTCCGCATACGCAAACAGAAAAGCGGCGGAAATGAGGTTAAAACCTTATGTCATTCTAGTGGTTCTAGGCTGAGCGCGCGCACGCCTGCATACACGAACAGCTCGAGACACGCGTTTATTATTAAATGTATATAGTCAGCGCCAGTAGCATCTTTGTGCTAGCTGCTCGGTACCTGAGCGCACATACTGGCTGCGTATGTGCACATGCAAGTATGTAGCTGTACACTTTATCTTGTGCATACACACTCGCGAATCCCAATGTGTCCCCGCGTCACCGACCGCCGACTGTCGGCTGCAAAATGCAACGCGCCGTTTATTATGCAATAGCGCTTATAGACAAGTGGGCTTACAGCGCGACAAGATATCGTACTCGAGAATTAAATGATAGGCCTAGCTAATGCTAATCGCATCTTCGAGTGCGATAAAATCAGTATTTTTAATTTCTGCTGGCGCAGAATTTTGATGCGAAACTTCTTGTGGGACGTTTGGTAGAAAAACTGTTCCGTGAAACACGAGCAAGCGATGTAGACTCCTCGGAGTCTGGGTCTCTCGCGCTATGAGCGGCCGGCTCTGGACAGTGCCGAGAATCAACTTGCTCCTCTTTATACTGCGACAAGTAGCATATTTGAGCAATGTTAGCCAAAATCTTAATAAATTCATTTAAATGAACATTGCTATAGATTGTTGATGCGTATTTAAAATATATTTATAGGATGATTTTTTGAAATATAATTATAAGCAGTTTTTTGGAAGTTTTTGAAGTATCACTTGTACAATTTGTTCTTAAGTAGCTGCTCATTCGATTTTAACAATAAGTTATGTTTGAGTAGAAAAATGTAGAGATTTATATTCTAGATGTCATTTTTTTCTGTAACCAGATTTATCGTAATTATATGTGTAATATTTGATTGTGAATTTTTCGACTCCACACAGATGGAGTATTGCAAATGCGCAAGTGGCAAAAAAAGTTTCGATTATTAGCATATAACATACAATATTGTCTGATACGGTGGTAAACACTCGCAGATTTACGTAATTTAGATGTCATTGAGATCGGACGCCGATTAATAAAGTGTCGAGTAATGGAACAAGAGAGCAGACCTGGATTTATCTCGTGTCGGTCATGTGTGTTTCTGTATGCGTTGTACACATGCACATGTTGCTAACTTGCATAGCTAGCCACATAAAGACTTGAGAATTATTATGTGAGAGCGAAAAAATAAGCCTTTATTGTTCAATGTGTGTGCGTGTGCGACTGTTTTGTGTGCATTCGCCAGTGGAATAGTCAAATTGGAAAATACATCATTGTTGCAGCTGCCATCGACTTAAGGAATTGTTTAACAATACGCAATTATAGCTGAGCTCGTGCTTCAAGCTATTGTTTATAACATTGCCAGGTAGTAGTGCATACATCCGATCCTGCTATACATTGCAGCCAATCCGGGACGCGTTTATTTGCATTGGGTGCGCTCGAGCTGCTGCTGCTGCGAAAAAGGATTATTAGCCAAAATTCGATTTTCAAAGCGGCCGCAATCATAATTCACGCAGAAGATCGGGGCGAAGCAATGCAAAAAATAATAATTCCATATTATACACCGGCTGCAGTGCGGCACGCAGCGAAAATTAATCCTTGTAATATCCGGCCGTTCTCTCTCTCTCTCTCTCTTTCTCTCTCTACAGGCGCCACTTTGTTTACGATGCTACGCTGCAGCAGCGGCGTTTCGACAAAAAAGCGCTAAGCCCTTCAACGTTACGCGTGTGTATGCATACACGCGAGACTTCGAATCGATACGTATACGCACAAACGTACAGATATACGTGACACATGCAAGTGCGTGCAAGGGAAACAACAAAAAATACACAACTTGATGCTGCTTGCGAGCCGACACACTATTATTTTGACAATAGTGCGCGCTGAAACTGCGCTGTGGCCCACGAGAAAAGAAGAGAAAATTTCAATTTGAATACCAAAAATTGCCCGTATTATCGTCTTTTCGAACGTTATAAGCTTACGCGCATACATTTTATATGGTTGTACAAATTTTCAACGCGCACAGAGCTTTCCTCGTCGCTTCCACGTACATGTGTGTGCGTTCCACTCGATTCGCTCGGTCTTTACAAATGCTCGAAACGAGGTTAGTCTGCGGACTCGGCTGCGAACGTGGAGTATCAGGACGACGAGAGAACGAGGGAGGGAATCCAATAGAAGGGCAGTTTGTTCGGACTTTCGCGTGACCAAAATAAGTCGCGCTTTTTCTCTCTCACTCTCTTTCACACACACTCGCACACACATATACATACGTACATTCACTGCACTCACACACTCCGCGGGGGATATTCATTTTAACCCTGGCGGGTGGGCAGAGACCGAAAGACCATATCTTTTTCTCAGTGGCGCGTTGCCTGCTGCTGCTGCCGCTGCTGTTCGTTGCCCTCAACGAGTCCGAGTGAGCTTTAATTAAAATTGGGAGATAGCTCGGGCTGCTCGTCGGCTAAAAGATACGAGTCCGAGGTAGACTGTACGGGGCAGCATGTGCTATATAGAAATGTATACGTGTTTTTTTCCCACACACTCGTACATGTATTGCTTTGTACCGTTGTTTAATAATATACAAATACTTCGATCGACTAAGCTTGCAGAAAAAAGAAATCGTTAATATTTCATCCATTTTGTTAACCTATCATGACTAATATATGGCTTTGCTAACAGAAAGAGTACTATATATTCTATTTTTGTTATATTAATTTTCATGCACTCTTTACTCATGAGTACATTTTTTAAAAATTATTTTCTAATAAAATAATACTAAAAATAAAAACGGATTTTGGCTTATCATCATAGAGCATACTTTTTTCAAAAATCATATTTAATTTAAAATCAGACAAAAATTATAGATATTGATAATAAATTTTATTTGAGGTGCATGAAATTTTCGTTTAAAATTGATGAGTCAGTGCTAATTTGTATTATAAATAACAAAATGAAAAATTCATGAAAACTCAATCACAAACATTATCATTTTCATGTCAAAAATGAACAAAAAAACTTTAATAATTTACTCTAATTTAAACATTTTGATTTACAAAGTTAATGCTTTATAGTATTTATTTATTTTTTGCATTGATTGCTGAAATAATAAGTATGAAAATTCAATCATCATTAAATCTAGCCTCCACCACTAGATGGCAAGTACTTTTATCTGTAAATCTGCAAGTGACAAAGTAAAATATTGAATATATAATGAGAACCATGTATCACATGTATAAGAAACAAAGACTTAGAGCAAAATCAATTTTTTATTGCCTATTTAGATTTTAGGCAGTTATATAGTCGAAATCTCTCATAAATGTCAATAACAAATCAAATCAAAGCATGACTAGGTACTATAAATAGTAGAAAATTGGAAAGAAAAATACGCTTCTTTTCTCTGATTTGTATAAAACATGATATATTTACGCTGCCCAGGCGATTTCAATTGCATTAAAAGCCAGTGGAAAACCCTACCTTCTATGTACGTTTTCTATACGCTAGTTCAATTTTACCCTGAAATAATATCGACTTGAGCGAATCTTTCTCTTTCTGTACTACTCTCTCTCTCTCTCTCTCTCTCTTGACTTTTTTCGCATTCTCATCGCATTTCCCGTATTTACAGCGTAAACTCGCGAAGAGACCGGAGGGCGTATGCCATGCGCGCAAAAAAGGAAGCAAAAGACAAAAGGCTACACTGATAGATACGCAGCGAGAGAAAAGAAGAAAGAGCGAAAGAGAGACAAAGAAAGAGTATGGAAGGATGAAAGAGTAAGAGAAGCAAAAAAAAGAAGTCGAAAAAAGCAACGAACTAACGCGCACGCGGGGGAGTAGAAGAGACAACATCGGAATACGATGATACCCGTCGACGATTCAGGGTTATTTCCACCAATACTTATACGACTAACTCGATACATCTCGTATGTGTGTGAGCAAGTCCGCACGTCTGTGTGTAGCGAAGCAAAAAAGGAATGAAAAAAAAGAAGGAAGAAAAACAGCACGTGCAACAGCAGGGCGCAATCGGCGCATTTTCCATTCAGTTCAGAGAGGCAGAAAGCGAGACAGAGAACGAAAGAGACGCGGATAGAAGCGTATAATGACGATATCTTTTCTCTCTCTCTCTCGTTCATTCGGCGGCGAGCGATGAAATCATTCGTGAATTGTGTAGTTTTGCGTTTGGGCGTTAGCGCATGTATCCGCGAGAGTAGAAAAACAGCAGCCAACTGCTCCCTCTCATTTACTCTCTCTCTCTCTCTCTCTCTCTCTTTGCTTATTCGCGAAGCTTTTGAACATTTATGAGTCGGTGAATGCAGAGTTTAATTATACGAGTAAACACATAAGGTATACCCCCGTCGGTCGGTCTGCAGCAGACCGTTTGCTCGAGATGACCTCTTGCAATTTTTTCGTCGGCGCGACGATCACTAAACTGTTATATATGCTAAAGTCACAATGAGCGCGTATACACGCTCATCAATACGATTGTCTGCGACGTAGATTCGTTTATTGTTGGAGGCCGATTGGATTTTACAGTCCTGACGAGTGAAGAGGTGAGGCTATTACAACAGGCTCGAGTCACTCAGTCATGCACCCTCTGCTGCGATCGCGCAGGGCAAACACACAGTCGAGCTCCTGCTCCCTCTCACTCACTTTGTATATGAAAGCATTATCGAGCGAAATTTATTTGTTCACGAAGCACGCGAGGCTGTCGTACTGGCGTATACGGCGCGCAGATCGCAATACAAGAATTCCACCGATACGTACGTACATATACACAGTGCAAAAGCATTAATTTACAATTCCATTAAGCACCCTCGTTTGAGAGAATAGGATCGAGACAGTCGGCTGTAACTTGCTTAGCGCAGCGGCCACCAGTCGCAGAGCTACGCGCGAGTTTATGTACGCGTGTGCACCGAGCCTACACAGAAAGAGATCCGAGGGAACGCAAAGGAACTCGGTAAACGAGCTTCCATGCACTCGAGTTTTCGACCAGCAGCTCGCACAATGTCTATCCGTTATGCCGATTGATATGTACCGTGGGATATATTCATAGACGAGAGCTTCGGGGATGTACTCGCTTGGGAATACAGACGTTGCCCGTGGAATTTTTCACAAAAACATTATTTTACGCTGATTTTTCGGAACGCATATCCACCGAGGGAGCAGCCACGTACAATTCAAAGCTTTTATAACATTAGCAGCTTTTTACGAATGCCTAGAAATGAGTGTATTGCATAGGAGAAAAATTCAATCTCATCACAGAATTCAAAGGCCCCTTGCTGGGGCTGCCAGCTTCCATACACATTTGAAGGAGAGAATTCAATTTTTTTTTCAAAAATTTGTATTTTTGTTTATTTATTTGATGTACAAATCGACGCGTGGCGACAATAAATAGACGTTTGAAATTTTTGTTTGTTCGCCTTGATTGAAATTTAACTGCGCCTACGCTGCAGCAAACCGTGTAAATGTGAAATAGTCAATTGGATTCTGCTTTGCAAACGAATCACAATGAGCGAGAGCGGTGGCATGGCGTAGTCCAATAAACATCGCGTGACGTATTGGTGCTGCAAAAAAAAGATGATTTTATCCTACAGCTTTTTTGATATTGAAAAGCTCCTGTGGGTGCAACGATATTACTGGCGCCGCTTTTATTTTCTGCGAGTGAAATTTTCAGTCCTTTTAAAGCCTGAACGAAATAAATTTATAATGTGAAAACGTTTCAGGGTTTCATTTCATAAAATTTTAAGAAAAGCTTTTTTTTATCAAGTATTGCTGAAAATTTGTGTATTTCTTTTACCCAGGATACTACATTTTTATTCAATTATCAGTGGTAAAACAGCTATAAAAGAAAAAGTACGCATTAAGCTATTATTCTGTTCAGAAAAATATTCGAAAGCAATAATTAAAGCAAAGGAACAAGTTTATTACTCGTGTCGTACATACGCATGGGGTGAGAAAAAACGATCATCGTTGCTTCCGAGCTCTTTCTAAATTCACTCCAACAATATAGGCCCATTAACTAAGTCTATGCGTGCGTATTATGTTCCGGTTTACAATATACACTCGAGCCAAGCAAGACAAAAGAAGCTGAGAGTTGAAAAGCTTGGCCTCTGCGCGCAATAATAATAAAAGCGACGCATTAATACGTAGCAACGACGAGCCGACGCACAAGTGGAAGGACAGTTGAAGTAACACCACTACTACCCAGTGCGGGTAGTACACGGGCTTGGCGTGTCGTGCGCTGCTGCTCGTCGCTGGTGCGAGAAATGCGACTTGGCATTATAATATAAATACGCAAGGCCATTTTCCTGTCGCAGGCCATAAAGCTCAACTCGCCTCGCTGTGTGCCTGTGCATGGGTGTACTTGTGTCTCCGTGTACAGTAGTGCGAGCTGTTCTTGCCGTGGCCGCCACTGCGCTGCAGAGCACATTTTATGGGCTTTGTAATGTGTGCGCAGTGAAAGAGCGAGAGACAGAGAGAGAGAGAGAGAGACAGAGAAAGCCAGAGCAGACCATTGATTCGCGCGCATACACGTATATATATACGGTCCATGCGAGAAATGTGTGTATACGTCAACCCTCTCATTGAGTCAGCAGTGGCTTATCGCCCAGTTACAGCCACTATCTTTTTCTCTTTTGCGCGTTATATTCTGCTACATACACGACGTACGTGTGGCAGCACACATACTCACGCACAGACACGCTCACACACACGTATGTAATATACGTAGATACCTCGCTGCAGCAGAGTACGGTGACGGCAGTGGTCAGTCGCAGTCATTGCGCACAATGGAATCGTTATTTCCGTGTGTGCAGCATCGATGTTGCGCCGCGTTCGAGCTATTCAGCGAGAAAACTGAGTCAATTAAGGAACCCGGCCGGCAGGTTTTCTGCGCCGATACTGCATAACGAGAGCAGCTGGCAAATTATCCATGCACGTTCCGTTAAAAGTATTTCCTTGTACACAGGGAGCAAAGCTACGTGTGTGTGAAGCTCGCTATTGTCACCGCTTTTTCACACTTTCGCCTCGTTGAACTTCGATACTACCAAATGTTGTAATGATCTCACTTTGCTCTGTTTTTGGATTATTATATTGGTAGACTCAAAATCGGTAGTATGTGCGACGATCGTAGAAAGCTCGATCGTCATTAGGCACGCCACACATTTTTTACCCCTCGGAGCACATCACAACTCTGGTCCCATTATCACGGTGGGCGAGAAAGGGAGGGAAAATTCTTCGAAATCAATACAACCCAGTCACATAGCGAGCGTCAATTCCGAGGGAGTTAATAAAGATTTTTCTTGTGCATCTGACACTCTGGCGGTAGGTACAGGGGTATATACTACATACAGCCCAGACACAAAATTGAAGATGGCGAATCGCTGCGCTTGACAGCACCCAAAGGGACGCGCGGCGCTACATAGAGAATATAAGTAAGAGAGAGAGAGAGAGAGAGAGAGAGTCCTAGTACTGTGCACGCGCGCGCCTTCCATTCGCGTCCCTTGTCATCGCGTCTTTTCTATTAAAGGTAAGCGCGAAAAAAATATATATAAACTCTACGGAAATTTTATATATAATAATACAGGCAAGCTGTATGCGTGGCACCCTTCGTGTACGCCTATGTACGATTGCTCGGCATTATGTACTGAGATGTATATACGTATATACGGCAAATACATTGGTTGTACAGAGCAGCGAACAGTTTTTGCCAGGGTGTCGTAAACGATTTTCATTGTGAATTTTCTTCATTGTTTGTTAACGGAAGTTTCAGGGATGCAAGCCTCAGTGACTGCGTGACATTTTCGGAACAAATATGAAATTTTTTCGAGTTTGCGGTCATCAAAAAAAGCTCGATTAGTGAACGTATCATTACGATCAACAAAGCCGAGTGGTACGATTAAAAAAAGCACATCCTAAAAGAGAAATAATTAATAACAAAGGTGAAAATCTGTAATTTTAAGACGGCAATATTTCGATCGATAAAATTTTCAAAATAACCCCAAGTACATTGACTCGAACGAAAAATGCTGGACTAGTTGCTCATTAAAAAATACTTTCAAACTGAGTAATTGAAACGTACCTACGGATACAGGCCCATAGTGCGTATTCGCATGTATTTCTCAACATTTCGATGTTATTCTGATGCCGCCTGCAACTCAATTACTTTGATTGCATATTTAATGGCTTTCGGCTCCCTGCGACTCTGATTCCGGCATTTTGTAGCTCTGCGCGCGAGCCGCAGCTTCGAGCTTTTCCCTGTACATATACCTGCGTATGTGCATAACGAAACGATTTGGCTGAAACTGAAACTAGAGCAAACATAATACGGCCGTACGGTTTCGCGGGTATGTGTGTGCGTGTGTGTGTGTGTTTCCATGTTTACATTGGTGTCGTGATTTTTGCAAACCTCGTCGCGCATATAGTCTTTCTCTCTCTCGCTCGCTTGTTACTTAAATCAAGCATCGAGCTGAGGTCTACATTTATACGACCAAGTCCATGTGTATTGAGTTGCTCGCATAGTTGTTTGCTCTCGTTTTCGTTCGTTTCTTTCGCTTTTGCCTCCTAGGACAGTTCGATTCAATCAATGTGATCGCACAAGACAAAAGAAAACTGTTGCCTTTTACTCGCTAATATATACTGTACTGCGCCCATGCTACAAGCCGAGCCATTTGATGATGCAATTTTTCAAATTTCAACTTGTGCGCATCGAAAAAGTGTCATTTTAACAGAAAATTTTTGGCATTTATTTCTGACGCGAAAAAATTTTTTATCGCATAGCTGCTAAGTAAGCATAAATATAACTTAAAGCTGATAAGCTAAGTATAGTATAAAAAAAATAGGTTCGCTTGAAAGAAATCGTCGATGTGGATGGATCTTATAACAGCGGGCGATAATATCGATCGTACTGGTAGAAATTATCTTCCTTTGTGTGTAAATAACAAAAAAAAAGGAAAAAAGAAAAACGTTTGCCACTGTGTTGAAAGTCAGAAATGAGTGGTTGCAGACACAGCATCTATAAAAAAAATGACAAGTGCTAAACCTAAGACTGGTAGTACAGAGGTGGAGAATGGGGCAAAAAGAATGTCGAAAAGCCACGAAAACAAAAAAAAGAAGAGAAAGAGTGAGACAGAAGCGAGGAACCAATCGCTGGAATTAAGGATTCCAGGACGCAGTTCCTCCTCGTGATCCAATTATGGATGGTATTGTCTCCTGAAACTACGAAAGCTTCTTATCTCTCGAAGAGAGAGAAAGAGAGAGAGAGTTTATATATAGATCGAGTTTTCGACCCGGTCTATCCGGCTCTTTCTCTTTCTCTCTAGCTCCCTCAGTCCATCTGCTATTTCTCTCTCAGCTTAATATTACTACTTCGATCTTTTCTTTTACTCCCTCTTTTTTATTATTATTATATTCATTTTCCGTTCTCGCTAGTATTTTTTTCTCATTTTAACCCGGTAAAAATGCTCCAGTTCTATTCCATTATATGCAATCCACCACGGGACTTTTTAATACGAGTAATTCGTCGGCGTAAATTGCATCTCTCATCACGGAGTTAAGTCAGATATTTAAATAACAATTCGTCAAAATTTGTTATTATTCTCGCGTGAATATAGTCGCGAATCGACCCAGGCAAACGAAATTTTCAGTTAATTTTTCAGAATAAACGAGTGCCAGGTGGAGGAGATGTGCACCGCACACTATATTATGAAACACATGTGTTGCTCGATACTTTGACCGTTGCCCTAGTTAGTCTATTCGAATGCATCGTTCGAATGCAGCTATCGATATTTTCTAAATATAGCACACTTCTTCGGTAGGGCAAAAAATTAACTCCGATCCTTGGTTTCTGATACTCCAGTGTCTCGATATTGGTTTCGACGCTGTTGCACGTACAATTTTTAAGCTACAGGTAAAAACTGTTGGTCAATTTTCTAAATCGAAAAACGACTCCGATGAGCGGTGCATTTATTCGTGCTGAGGCGTATATTTATTACGTTGCGAAGCTAAACTACGGATCCAGCCGCAAGCTTAATACACCGAGACTCGCTTGGATATAACAATTTTGCATCGTTGCAGTATAACGGCTGCTCGCTTTAGCGTCTATAACGATGTTTGCCTTCTCTCACGCGTATAGAGCGTCCAGGCTCTAAGAGCACATGGACGGCGCGGCGCGTCTATGTGTATGTAACTATGGGCTGGCTAAAATCGCTGGTGCACGTCCACTCTCTGACGTATTATTTGCACAACTGTGAATGAGCTTGGTCGAAAATGCAACCTCTGACGAACGGCAGCTCCATAACGCTCAGGTCTATATGGCTGCGCATTGCAGCCATGAGTCGCAGTCATTCCAACGCTCGAGCCTACGAATGGTATACATATAGGCGTACGCGTGTAACGCTAACAGTAACGACGACAACGAGCCAATCAGCTATTTCTCGCAATCCCTCTCTCTTTTGTGCGAGCATTGCCTTTTCATTTTTAATTTTAACGCTTTGTCGCGCCATGTTAATTAGCATGCGACGAGTAGGGAGCTTGCACCAGCCGTAGGATGCGCGACGAGCTTCAATATGACGTATGCGTATATAGCCGTGGATATCGAGCTGCAACGGTGCAGCGAGCCGCGCACGGGGTGTTAATTAACGAGCGAGCCAAAGATTTCGACTATTTCCGCGACTACATTTACCAGTTATCTACCTTTGCGTATAAAAGGGAGAATTCCGTGTATACGCTTTTACTTAATCCTCATTTCGACTGATTTAAAATTCGAATTTCTGTACCAAATTTTAGGATGTGATTCTTAAAGGTACACGCAATTCGAAAATTCTATAAAAATACATGGTAATTTTGGTTTGGAAGAAAAAAATTTTTTTAAACTAATTTTTTTATGACGTTAAAAAAATTGTAGTGTCTTTTAAATACACCCATTGAGAAGGAAAGCTTTTTAACATCAGAATAGGTAGGTTTTATTTTTTTGCAACTTCAATTGCGTAATCTAGTATCTGATTCAGTTTGTTTTATATTTATTTATATTTACATTAATTTTACCGCACAGCATTATATACCACTTACTGGATTTTACTTTTTGAGTATATCTGATTAGTATGTGGGCGGCTCTTGACGGTGAAGGCCAACTAACTGGATTTTTGACACAAATCTGTACAGCACATAGGCTACATCATTGTGTAAAGGGTGTTTCAAGGATGTAAAAATATGTAGTAGATATGTAAAAATTTGTTTATCATGTCATAAATCGCCAATCACTCGAAACGGGTAAATCATTTTTCTCTCTGAAATAATTTTAAAACCGACCATACCACAGTATGAAAACATTATATTAGTGAATTATAAATTGAATTAACTTGAGTAGTGTAAGCTATTTTTTTCAGTTGTTTTACGCGTAAAACATTCAAATCGATTTTTTGTGCTTAATACACCGAGACTCGCTTGGATATAACAATTTTGCATCGTTGCAGTATAACGGCTGCTCGCTTTAGCGTCTATAACGATGGGGGTAGGGTCTTGACTAAATTTCCAAAAAAAAAATTTTTTTTTTTTTTTGAACATATAGTAAATCGAATTGATCTATAAATCATACACATAATTAATAGTTATTTGAAGAATATTCAGTTAAATTTTCAGCCTAAAATACTGAAAAATAAGGTGGCTACAGCAAATTTTCACATGCAACGTAAAAGAAATCCGGTGGACACCATCACTCAAAATCTACTCGACCGATCAACTTCATATTTTATACACTATTTAAGTAGATGATATATGAGGTAATGACGTCGAGATATTTTAAATTTTTGCATTTTTAAATGCTTTTTACGAACAAGTACGATGAATTTTTGCCTTCATTTTGTCAAAAAAGTCATTTTTTTCACTTCAAAATGATGCCAAAAACTCAAAAATCATTTTAAACGAAATATCTCGACGTCATTACCTCATAATTTATGTAGATAAATAGTGAGAAAAATTTGGAAAGAATCGGTCGAGTAGATTTTCAGTTACAGTGTCCACCGTAATCGATCTTTTTTTTCAGTTTTGTGAGAAAATTTGCTGTAGTTAGCTTATTTTTCACTATTTCAGCTGAAAATTTAACTGAATGTTCTTCAAATAACTATTTATAATGTATATAATTTATAGATAAATTCATTTTACTATGTGCTTAAAAAAAATTATTAAAAGGCAGCTCGAAAACCATCGAACAAGACCCTACCCCCCCTTAAATAAANCCCCCCCCCCCCTTAAATTTAATAATAATGTGTAATATAATATAGAATAAATACATAAAAGTAAAACAATAACAATTAAGCTAACAATTAAGCTAACTTTGAAAATCCGGCATTGTTCTCATGTTACTACAATACCTATGTTTATTCCAAAGTTTCAAGTAGTTTAAGTCCTGATAAACCTTACTCTCGCCCTTTCCATACTTAATCTTTTTTATCATGACCAATTGAAGTTTAATCCCGTACGAATTCATAATTGACAAATTTTAATTAAATTGGTGTAAATATGTATACGTGCTTGAGCGCACATTGATTTAAGCTGCGGGGCGGACGGGGGGAGAGCTACAGTGGCGCTCAATGACTGTGTGTTCCGTGAACGGCCGTATAACGCGCCTGGCCGTCGCATTATCAATGTGTAATAGCATCGCGTTAATTACGATTTTGCGTTGGTACAACGAGCTATACGAGCGCGCGCAGCTAAACTCGTTCGGCTCTCGCTGACCGCGTAAACTCGCGCTCGGACTAGCACAGCAGAGACGGAAAATTAGATAGAAACTCGGCGACCCATTCGTATGTATATTTTATGGATCTGGAGCGCGTGGCCGGCCTCGCGAGCACACCGCCTATAGTAATAGCCCTTAGCTTTGGCAGATAGGCAACGTTTACGGGTGTCCGATAACGTGATATTACGACAGCCGGGCGCGCATACATGTGTACGTACCTGCGTACAAGTAGGTACGCATATATGTGCGTATGATTATCGGATCATTAAACGTTAAATAATAGCTTTCGAGCTTGCAGAGCCGAAGCTCGAGTATGCACATCATGCCTAAGTGCAAGTCGTTATTATTAATTAAAATTTTATTTACTTCAAGAGCTTTCATACAGCTCATGTGAGACACATCTTTATAAATTTTCATTACCAGCATAAAAGATGAGAATATGCATCATTGCAAGCTCTTTCTTTTTCTAAGGTTTATACTTTACCAACAAATTTTCATATTGCTGTCACAATTTTTCATGCTGTATTTGTACGGCAAAGCGCTGACTATATAATCTGCCAGTCAAAGCATATTTCAGTTGTTCGGATGTGCATTTTTAAATTTATAGTACGCATAAATAAAACGCGCTGTGGCCGATAAAAACTCGTCGAACAGTCGGTTTAATCATGATGCGTTCATTCGGATAAGTCAGTCATAAGAAAATGAAAGCCCTATTTGCATTTTCATGCGGGCATACGAGAACATAAATCGTTTGTTCTCTCTTGCATACAAATATTTACCAAAGTTTCATAACCCCGGGGAAAATGCTTGTTACGGTGGGTGGGGGAGGGTCACATGCGCGCGTTATTTGGCCGAAAATATGCGCGCTTATATGAATACACATTTTCATTGACGGCAACAATTTGGTCGACGCGGCCGGGCGATATTCGCGTGGAGCGATAATTTCGTCGAACGAGTTGGAAAAAGTAAAATTGCAAAGTATATATGGATCGGGACCGATTTTTTTATATGCTATTTTAGCGAGGCGAGCGCGCGCAAAATGTGTACACTGCTCGCCAGCGGGGAGACACGCCTTAACGCTTCGTTAAGTCCGTTTTTAATGAATTCATAAAATAAACGTAAACATTTATGTAGGTTCCATTGGCGTTATTGCCGCTTCATATTTATCTTCGCGCGCACGATGCTCTAGACCCGTTTGATGTATCGCACCGAATTCATTTTTTTTTTCTTCAGGCCGCTTATTCAATATCAATTATGAAAAATATGCATTATTGGTACATAGAATTGAATCGAAGCGAAATAGAGCGCGCAATACAGAAACCACCCTAATAATACGGAAAGAAAATTGAAAGCTATACGTCATTGGGATTATACTTGCGGTGGGCTGTATCTAAGATAGCAAGCTGTACATGGTTTTCGCGGCGGCAGCAACCGATAAGTTGCCCGAGCGAAATTCGCTCCGAAAAAGCTGCCACTTAATCTCCTCGAGTTGAACGATGCATCTCGCACTCTCTGGGTTATCTTTATACACTATGCACTCGCAAATTTATGTGAGATTTTCGGAGCACACTGCACGGATGCTGCATCCATATAAAGTGCAGGCGCACACCCACGTATAAACTGCAGCGGAGCTCGCAGCAGCAGCACATGCAGCTCGAGCAGGAACGGGTTGAGCTTGATTTCGAGCCAAATAACGGTCGTTATATACATATATACGCGTGTACGTCGCTGCTGCAAGCTTCGCTGCACTGGTTGTGGTGCGCGTTATTAAATCATGCTTGAGTCGGTAATTCAGTTTTCGCAGGCTAACATCGTGCATCGTAGAACTGTATGGTGGCCATGGACTCGGGGCTCTATAATGTAGGCGCGTGTACGTGCTCTGCTCTGCTGTATGATTTAGAGCTCGCGCGTCTCAAACTGTGCTTGTTTCGTATCGATTATCGATGGGAATAACAAATAGCTCCATTGACTCGTTATCGTTCGACTCTAAAAATGCACGTTGTGGTACTCGAGTGAATCTAATCTGTGCCCAAGCTCAATTAAACAATTTTTTGACACCTCAGACGTATGTTACAAAGGAAAGAAAGAGAAAGACGGGAGAGAGAAAGAGAGAGAGAGAGGGAGCAAGACTAGTGACTTTGTGCGTATACACTTGGCGTGGCGCAACAAACTTTAGAAACGTCGTCTCCTGGAAGCACCAGGAAAGAGCGAACAATTTGCCTTATTCGGATTTCACGCCCATTACATTCTACGTGACGGGGGTAGTTCTCTGTCTCTCCTTACTCCCTTCCTACCCTTTATACACCGTTTCTCCTTCTCTTTCTCCCGTTTGGATACAGCACGCTTAAATACAAGTGTGAGCGCGAGCGAGACGGAGAGAAGGAGCGAGAGAGAAAGGACGGAGCGAGTGGCGAAGTTCCAAAGCGAAGCGCTTACGCGCGCGACCAAAGTAGCGTACAGCGGAAATAAGAGCTTTGACGTTCAAGCTTTACTCGTTTCCTGTTTCTGTTTCGAAACTTTCTGCTCTCTATCCTCTTGCCTTCATTGCTGCTGCTGCTGCTGCACTATGACTATTCGCAATTATCCATTATTCAAAGACATCGCCGTTGAAACTCACTACGTACGTATCTTTCGCTGCTCAATAATTGGCGAAATGCCTTCGAGAAAAAAGTTTCTTTTCCGATAAGGGAAAAAACGAAAGGGCAAAAAACATTTAATGACAGTAGCAGAAATCTAGAGATCAAGAAAAAGAAACACTCAATTGTGAGTAAGTTCAAAAAGTATCGTTTTAAAGATTGAATTCAATTTTAGTAACAGACGCAGCAGTGGCAGCAGCAGCGGCAGCAGCAGCAAGAGGCACTCTAAAGACAGTGAAATCCAGGCGCAGTACCGCAGAGAGCTTTATAGTGCGAGTATTACTGCAGCAGTGGAGGCGGTGGCTACACGACGATGGCAGGACAAGCTCGAGTGAGTTCGAGCCGGTGCGGAGGCGACGGCAGCGGCGGCGGCGGCAGGCAGGCAGCAGACTCTAACACACTCGTATAGTCGAGAGGCCAGGCGCGTAGCATATATATGGAGAACGCCGCAGTACGAGAGGAGGGTCCAGAGGGAACGAGTCGAGCGCCGGAAAGGGCTATATAATATATACCAAACCAACGTACACACGTACAACATATATACACACAGAAGCTGCAAGCTCCGTTCCGGGGCTGTTCGCTTCGCTGAATTGATTCCTGCGAGTAAACATATTGTGTGTATACGTCTGTGTGTGGCTGTGTGCGAGTGCGGTCGAGTGCGTGTGTGTATATAAACACACGCACACATATATACATAGACGCTAGAAGGGGCAAGTTCCCTCTCTCTCTTTCTCGATGCGAATGAAATCATAATACCGTCTCGCAAATTGAATGCGACTAGCTGCTAGCTCGATCCTCCCTTGCGCGGACCCGCTTATGTGCATACGCCGGTGTATGCTGTATACGTAGCGCAACGAAGTTATAGCCCCGACATTGATGTGTTGTTTAATAAATCGCAAACTGCTTGTAGAAAGCTGTGTGCCTGTGTTTACCTTTTTCGCCCAAAGGGAATGACAGAGGGATTGCGGCGTTGGCAGCAGTAGCAGCAGCGCCGGTCGAGCATACACATATACCTATAGGTGGCACGATGTGCGAACAACGCGTGTAGGGCTCGGTGGGCTCTCGAAAGAGAGATTGCTTGCTTTTTGATGTGTCCAGTCCGCGCGCGCGTCTGTGTGTGTGTAGCGCGCGAATTTATATATGAGCAGACGGCGGTGTCGATGTTACGGATTTATGCGGTTTCAATATTACCGAGTTAACGAACGGTGAGTAATTTTTTTTTCTTTTATACGTCCGCGCGCGTGTGCGAGCGTAGCGTCTCGTTATGCATTCGTTCGTTCGTTCGTGCACACGGAGCCGCATGGATAAATCTCGCAATGAAAGTTACGCGCGTTATACGGTTGCAGAATTGGAATTTGGAAATATTATTCCACAAAGTGTAAGTATAAATCTGCGCGCGACTGCGGATGTTTTCGCATGGCGAACCTCAACATCGGTGGCCTACTTCAGCGAATCGCCTGTACTGGGCGATATAATATGCGCGTACGCGTGTACATATACACATCCAGAGATCAAACGACTGCTGCGTGCGAGCTCTTTGCTCGCTCGCGCTCGATTGTGTATATGGTACTGCATATATGCTATAGGCTCTTGCTTCCATCTCCTCTGTTGTGTGCAGTATATGCCGTACTGCACGTACACGTATACGTGAGTTTTTATGTATATACCACGAGTGCAGCCCGCGCTCGAATAGACACCTACGCAACAACGACGGGGTATATATAAAGCCGCACACTTACATTTGACAGCTGAAGCAGCAGTGCAGACGCTCGCGACTAAAATAAATTTACCTCGCACTTGTGCATCGCACGCGTGCTCGCATGTGTATACCAACTGTCAAACTTTACAAAGTGATTCGAGCCCTTTTTCGGATACCGATCCTACATTCGCGTACCTTTGTGTATTTCGTACGCTATTGCAATTGGTCTTTTCCTAAAAATGTGCAATTAGATGAATAAAAAAATTAGCCGATTGTGGACGACCATATTGCTTTCTTCGAGGGAGCGTTTATGATATTGTCCAACATCAAGTATTTATATCATATTGATCAGCATATGTATTCATAAGAAAATGCTGGGATATTATAGTCTCTCTCTCTCTCTCTCTCTCTCTCTCTCTCGCAAATACTGCCCGGGTCAGTGACCTGAATTTAGTCTGTATTTCTTTTGTCCATACTTATAAGCGCGCCTATACATTATGCATGCGTCAAGATAGCCGACGAGTGAATATATATATATGTACTATAAAATATAGGAATAATCGACTGCATTACATAATGTAACGTGCATTTGACATTATTATGGAGATTATCGTATGTCGCGCGGGAGGATGAATAATTTCCGGGAACGAGAGAACATGTACGATAAAAAGAATGAGCCAGACTGGCATTGCTGCCTTCGGCGAGAACAAGTGAGAAATATTCTTGGCACAAGGTCCATCAATCCATCAACCCTTTTCTCACCGGGGGTGAGCTGCCTGGGATGTGCGAGCCCCTTTTTAAGCGAATGTATGCATAACGGAGCGTCACCGCAATTTGTAATCTCATTCGTTAAACAACACGAGCAAAAACGAGATATAGCCTCTGCCGCGCGGGCGCGTCGTGTATGTTTCCTCTGGACCCTCGAGTTTAAATTGAAAGCCAGAGCTCTTTAACGTTTTCTCCCTGTGCTGCTGCTGCTGCTGCTACTGTTAGAGCTCGTCGGCTGGTCAGAGGGAGGAAGAGCTGGAGCGAGAGTGAGTAAGAGAGAGAGAGGGAGGGAAAGAGTAACCCGCTCTGTGCTGCCGTGGTAGCAAAATCAATTAGATAGGAAATAGAGTTGCGGTCGTTTAACGCCTTTTCGTTCAACACCACCGGACGTGGTCTGCTGATGCCGCTGCTGTTGCTGCCAACGCCGACGTTGCTGCTGCTGCTGCTGCTGCTGCTGCTACAACTGCTATGCGCCGCTATGCAGCATGTTTTACTCCCTCGCTTTTTATTATTTGGACGGTTTTCTATTTCTACTTCTTTTTTTTGCGATGGAGTTTAGGTTGATTAATAGGTAGGAAAACGAATTATACATTACGTTCGTGCTTTTTCCGTTTAAACTCGTGCTGCTTATATTCCAGGAAAAAGTGCAACTTGTAGGAATTTAGATTCTAGCCGATGAACATTATAAATCTTGTATAATTTTTAAGCGGTCGTGTCACCACGAGGCACAATGACAATGAGCAGCTGGTAAACTCGAGTGTATGTATATCACCATCATCCGTAATATCATTTAGCGAAGCGTAACAGTCAAGCAGCAAATGTATAAGCCGACCATCCGAGGCCGCTACTACTGCGTTAATGCAAGCCTCATGCAACATGAGGGCTATAATGGGTCTGTGTAAACTTTTGCAGTGTCCCCAATGTTGGTTTTACCATCATAATTCCTTTGATATTCCGCTAATTAATGGATACACATTATACAAAAGCAGCAGACATGCATAAACGGAGATTGCGTTGTGGCCGCAAGCGCCGATCTACTCTATAAGCAGTCGAAGCAAATGGAATGCAAACATCCAAGCTCGAGTGTTTCAGAAAAAAAATTCTAATCTAGTTTGAAAAATTATTGCGATCTTCCATTCGTTCATTAATACGTCCGGTTACGCAGCACAAAGAATATTATCTCGAAACGAGGCAGCTCGTGTACAGCTCGGAGGCCAAGACAATTATTTACCAAGTTCTCGAAACGCACACTTGGACGAAGGTGGTAGTAGTACAGAAGCAGTGGCAGAAGCAGTAGCAGCATCAGCAGCAGCAGAGAAAGATTACGCGTTCGTAGAAGAAAATTAAGAGAAAAGCCACCGCAGAGCGAACGAGTGCGTGGGTGGACGAAGCAGGGGGTTCGAGCTCGAGCTCACATGCGCACGCAAAGTAATTATTTTCCCGCGAGGCAGCAGCGGTAGCAGTGGGAGCGCAGTGGCTAAAAATCCATTAATAAATCGAGAAACCAATCAGGAATAAAACGAAAGAAAAATAACTGTACAGTATAGCTTCTGCATGCGTGTGCGAGACTGCATAGCATGTACGGGTAAAATGTGTGCGTATGTATGCGTGAGTGCGCGACAAAAAGAGTCTCGCAGAAGAATCGCACGCGCGCTGAAGTAGCTTCTAGCTCACTTTGAAGTGGCCAAGAGTCCGGTGGGAAAATATTTACCAAGGGATCTACTCGAGCATCCCAGGCGGTATATGTGTATACGGACACACGCATACATACACATACACGCACACACTCGTGCACATTGACTGCTGCTGAAGGGGTGGCTCGTCTCCTCTGTGTATATGCACGAGGATATATCCTCTGAAATAAATTCTACTCCCTCCCCGTCTCTATTTCTCGGGCACGTACACACGTGCAGTTATGCAGAGTCCCGAGTGTTCCGCAAACACACTTGTCACATTAGGTTAGCATAGCAGTAGCAGCAGCAGCCGAGGCAACTCGGAGCCTGCGACGTACGGCTCCTCGACGCTGGATAATGATTGCTTCGCGCGACGTCTGCCAGTTCCTGTACTCATATAACCACGAGAAAATTTATCAGCAGCGGATAGGAAAATTATGTATCGATCGCTGCGACTGCACAATTATAATTTTAGCGCAACCGAAGGAAGCTGCAGAAAACCCGAGGCGCGTCGAAAAGTTCCTCGCATGTGCCAAACATGACGTATAAAGTGAGGATATAGTATATATATTCTATATATAGTATATTTTACACACAATACCTGTAATGAACTTGGACGAAGTAAACTAAATTTATCAGCCCTACTTGTAACTTACTGCGTTCCGCAGAGTCTCGCCCTGTGCAGCTATGTACAAATATATAGGTATGTGTACGTGTGTGCGCAGACACTAGCGGCGTTGGGTATAGAGATACAGTTAAAAGAGAGGAGGTCCTTCAGTGAGTGTAGGCAGCAAGTTGGGTAATTAGTTGCCAACCTAGTTGTAGCTCAGTTGCCACTAGCGCCACCACCGCCACTGCTGCTGCTGCTGCTGTTCGTCGATACACCGCGAAGCGATTGTTACGAAATTGCCCGCAATAATATAACGACGAACGACTTTGCTGAACTTCACCCCTTAATGCTTCTGCTATTGCTGGCAAGGATCCCGCCTTACTGAGAGGAAGAGAAGCATCGCGAGAGAGAGAGAGAGAGAGTGGGAGAGAGAAAGAGCATATTGTACGAGTAAGCAAGATGAGAGCGACGTTAATTACTCCCTTTAAGAATGCCGTGTTCGGGCGAAGCCACGTGATGCTGTCGCGCAGAGCTACTGGTGTATAATTCGAGCTGACTTGCCTCACCTCCGCTTCTTCTCTGTGCGCGACATAATAGATATTAGTACTGCAGCGCGGCGCGGTATAGCTACTACAGCGATATATACATACGTACGTACGACGACAGTTTTGGCTATTCGACGCCTTTGACGCTGAGGCAACGTACCGAAATTAGTCGTGTAATTTAGCAAACGAAAACGCTGCTGCTGCTTCTGCTGCAAGCTCGCTCGCTTCGAGCACTGCAAGCTCCAGCGGCAAAGGGTGCTTGTGTATATACTCGTTCGTCTACTGCATGGCTGTTTTCCTCGCGAAAATACTGCGACTATACTTTGAGAATCTAAGAGAGAGAAAGATAGAGAGAGAGAGAGAGAGAGAGAGAGAGTAGGGAGACGCCCGTGCGAGCGCCAAGTTTACCTTTCTTGCGTAATGAAACGTGTTTTCGCACTCTACACCAACCTCTCTCTTCTCTCTCTCTCTCTCTCTCTCTCTCTATCTTACCCCGTTCCTCTTTCGAATTGAATAAAATAAACAGACGTTGATGAGGTGGCAAAGTGAGTAGTCTCTTTTTATTAAAGCTGTTGAATAAATACTGTATAAATGTTAATTATGTAACTCGCTCTACCGGCAATGCCTTGATAATAGATTGACAATACGGCCTGCAGATGAGCATTGCGTCGCGTCTAGGCTGTGCAATTTAATTTAATGGAAACAAACGATTTGGCAGTTAGCGACTGCTTTACGACTATATCGACGAGCGAAATCCAATTCAATATATCTGCCTTTCAAGTATTTTTGTCGTTTGCACCTGGAGAAAAATAAATTTCTACGACGATGTGGGGTAGATGTTCGCTGAGAACGAAGACGAACAAATGCGCACAGTCGTCCCTCTCACGATCTATACGATTGCGTTAGTTTGATAGTTTGGAGCAGCGTACGCAAGACCACTAAAATGCCGTTATTCTTCGCTTTTCACGCTGTATCTTTCGGAATCTCTTATTGAGAAAGTTTTTTCTACTTCTCTTCTTTTCCCTTTCATCATCCCCCGGGACCACGAGCTTTTTCTAATTCCAGACTGGTCTTATTTTTGTAAAGGAGTTTTATGTAGACGAAAAGTCAGACTCTCGTATGTGATGTACAAACCACAAATCTCTCGTCTCGAGTAACTTAATATCATTCGCAATTACATTTTCAACAATGGATGCTTTTTTATAGTCATATAACTATTTTTAATAAAACATTTAGTACAACTTCAGTACTTTTTCATTAAAGAATTTTCATACAAAATTTTTAATAATATAATACAATCTAAATAGTTTTTGACTATTTCGATAAAAATTCATACATGATTATTCTCCTCCATGTGTACTTCGATTTAAATAATACATAATAATAATCATATCCGTAGTATTATTTTACCTAAGTTTGCTGTACATTATTATAATATTATACTTTTTACATGACAAGTAGAATAGACGTAAGAAATTAAATTTAATTGTTCATAAAACTTACTCGTGACAAGTAAATTTTAAAGAGAAGATAATAAACAACTAACTCATAAATGAGTTATTACAAAAAAGTTGAAATCATTCATTCAAGCGCATTGTACATCATGTTACCTGTAGCTGGTGTAAAACTAAGATCAATTGGCATAATATTAATTTTACTCATAAACTCGGCTATTATTCAAGAAAGTGAACAAATCAAACATCCAAGGTTTAGACCAACTCCTCCACCTTACAATGAAGCAGAGAGAGTTGAAATTCCTGAAACTACGACACATACTCCGGCTCAAGGTCCAGTTTACGATATCGACGTAATACGTAATCAACCATCAAGAAGTCGTCCACCTAACTACAGTGATAAAAGTCACAAAGATCCTCCACCGTACTTTAGTTTGGTTGACGCAAGACCACCAGCTTATCAGGAATGGGACATTGCACCAATAAATCTTGATAAAGAAAGGCCGCCACCGAGACCTGATTCGCCAGAGTTTGAATGCGATGATTGTAAGAGTTGCTTAAAATTAATTGGTAAATTATTGTCTGCGTGTGTGATTGCTTGCTGCTTGAGTTTCCCTCCTGGCATGGAACCACACTGAAGAAACCAATCAGAAGAATTTTTTGTAAACATATCAAATTATAAAGTACAGAAATTTTGAAATATCATATAACGTGAGTGTAATTTTGCAAACAAGTTTGAATTTTACAGCTTCAAGAACGGAAAATGGAAAAAGTTTGGTGTCGCATATTTATTGCTTTCGTGTGGGCATCCGCATCGCTCGGCTCGCCTGATATAGCTGAAGGACTTTGCTCGTCACGAACCTCATAGAGAAAAGGCGGATAATCCTTTGGCCTCATCGTCGTCGCGAGGAACGAGAGGATATCTTGCGCCAGAATGACGGCTCGGGTAATGCCGGTAATAGGTAATCCACGCACGTCGCCCCACTCCATCGTTGTGACGACGACGACGCCCTTTTACCCACCAGCTCGTATAAGGCTCGTCGAGTACCTCGAACTCTCTGCGGCCGATAGTGTGTGTGCGCGGTATACTAGAGCCGCGCGCGCTGTCAAGGGCTCCTGTGTGTGCACACGCGCGCTCGTCTGCGATTTGAGGAGTGCGATAATGCCGCGTTAAGAGAGTGCGAGAAAGCCTTGATATGGACTATAGGGATATGAAGAGGGTGTCGATGAGAATGGGGATCAGCCGCTCTCTGCCCTGCTTGCTTGTTATGGCGCAGTTCGAGCTAGCCCCGACAAAATCAAGTAGGAGCTTCGTGCAAACTTGAGCTTTTTTGGTTGACTCGCTCGCACCGATAGGGAGAGCATAGGGGCTTCATCTGGGCTTGATATTGCATCCTCTCATCTAATAATGTCTCGAAAGACTCCATGTGATACAGATAATGTAATTAAATACTTTGTTTTATACCTTTTGACTAGAGGAAAAATTAATTATTCGAATTTTATTGTTGTCTGCGTTGAATAAGAGCAAGACGTTCGATGTTTCTCTATTGGCGGTACAGTAGCCAAAGGTAGAGATACTTTGGAATGAAAGGCAAAGCATAGAAAGTCATGTATTAAAGTGTACAGTACTATTACTGGCGAGGAAAGTAAAGAGGAAAAGGGAATAAAAAGAAATGAATGGAAAGAAGCAAGCTTTAGCCGTGTAAGCGAGAAAAAAAGGAAAGCAAGAGGTAGTTCTATTCATTTGATAGTAGTATCTTCATCGAAAAAAAGTAATTATCAGACCTTGTCTCGCGATAAAAGAAAGAATCAGAAACTTCAGCTTGAAGGCACATTCGTTGGAGAAATGCACGAGTCGAGTCATTTTATCCTTTATAATCAGAATGTACAGACATGTACATGTTATAGAAGAAAAAATTATAAATTGAAAAAAGTTCCGTTAATGGTGCTATAGTTAAACCAAAATCAAATTAGTTTGACAGAGATAGATATTTTTTAATGCGAAGTACGAATAAAAACCAAGTTCAAAATAATAGAATATTACAGTCTACGAAGACAGCGCCAAAAATATTATTATTTAATTTTGCTATATGAGACATGTGTCATAATTATAAGCTCGAAATAACCCATTTCCGGAGTCATTAATTATATATGGAATGCATCTCGAAGCTCATCCTCAATTCGGTCGTCAGCAAAGAAAATCTCTCGGATTTAGCCATTCTTCGCATTTCACGAGGACTTATTCGTGCGCGTTGGTAACACCCTGAATAAAAGAACCCACCCGAGTTTATCCTTCGATGTCCTTGGACTTATACGTTTCTTGCTTACACCCGTACCCATTTTTCTTGCTTTCTTTGCCGCAGGATCAGTTCGACATCCGTGCAAGACTGAACAATCGTCGAGATAATCAATAAGATATTCGTATAGACAGAGTGTGGAAAGAACTCGTGAAAATAACCGAGGATAACTTTGTAACTCATCGAATTGAGGCTATTTATGCCACTAGACAAATTAATATTCAGTGTACATCGAAGCAATTTCTAAGAGAGCCAAGCTAGATAGAAATAAGCCTTGCGCGGATCTTTGGTAGATAATTTGGTGGAGGACGAAGGAGACAATGATAGGAGATTGAGAGGAAGACATTAGCTAGAACTATTTATACCACAGATTTCAGTCCGGCTATTCCATCACTCTGAGCCTTTGATTGTTGACGGATTAACATTTGAGCGAGTTCGGTTTGGTGCTCACGTTCCGTGTCGAAATATACTGACTAAGCTCGCTCATGTAAAAGACTTATTGTCTAATGTATTTAGCAATGACCTCATTGTAATTTTGTCTATGGCATAGTATAGTCTTTTGTTTTTTCCCACAAATTGTTTGTCGAAAGGATTATTTTACAACGAACCAAAGTTAAAATTCATTTTAAAATTGGAGATCATTTGGAAGAACTTTGAACCATTATGGTTACCTATGAGGCAGAAAAGTGATAAAATTACAAAGCTCAAGAGTTTCGAGAAAATCTTTCATAAATAGATACACACGCAGACCACAACGCGATGAGCTTTATCTATATGCGCGGCGCATTTACGCGTTATTAAAGTTTTCAAGCTCCAACACAGCTTCTCCCTCTCTCTATCTCTCTCTTTCTCCCTCTCTTTCTGACTCTCTATCCGTCGAGTGGCTTCGTTATATACTTTCGGCGTTGCTTCCTCGAAAGCCGAGAGCTTGCGGTGCATCATACATGGAAAATCTGGAAATTCTTTCTTCTCGGTTACAACGAGAGGCGTTCCCCGCATAGCTCGACGCTGAGCAAGTTCGGAACGAGGTAGATAGTCGGTATAGTGGTTGGTTATAACAACGAGAGAGCTGGAGAGAGAGAGAGAGAGAGCCGAGGAGCACGAGATCCTGCCACACGCCGCGTGCGCTTCAAACAATGGCTCGCTCCGCTCAGTCGCAAGCTGTGCTCGCAGCTGAATTTTGTCGCTCGACCTAGTTACGCGCGCCTTACGCGTTATCTCGCCCGGAAAGTCGAGCGAGAGAAATAGAGCTCAGCGAACTGCACTCGTATGCACGCCGCCAAAGCTCGAGCTCGCTAGCTCCGCACGGCAAGTTTTAATGGCAGAGGTATGTAAATACTTAGACTGCTAAAGTGCACTTCTGGCATCGGTAATAATGCCTTTCGAGAGATAAATGATTTTGTTGTTTGAGCTTTTTATCTCGAATCGTGAGGCTTTGTTTTTTTTCTTTGCATTTAGTCGTACATGTTGCGCTCGCAGGGATTTATCTTGAAATTTAATGCCAGATAAAGCGTATTCAGCTAAGAAATAACGATGCTGCCGTACTTCCAAAAATATAATTTTCGATCCACGTACTGATTATCGCGATGCGCAAGCTCACGAATGAGTTTGTTCCTATAAACTATAGTGTACCTGCACAGCGAGTATAGGCCAATCAGCATCTTCCTCTCTCTCTCTCTCTCTCTCTCTCTCCCTCTCGTTTTGATCTCTTGTGTGTAACTGTGTGTCAGTGATCAGTGTATGTTTGTGTGTGTGTGCGTGTGTGTGGGTGTGTGTGTGTGTGTGTGTGTTGGTACTCCTGTCGATTTAATAGCGTCGCGCGATTGCACACCCGATAAGATAGTATATGCGACCTGTCAGGGAGTTGCTGCTGCTGCTACTGCTGCTGTTGACACTGAATAGTACCTTGAGGTATTTTAGTTGGCCGCGCGGCCTAACAGCATATCTGTATATTTACATGAGTGACCAAAGTGTGAGTGAGAGTGTGTATGTGCGCAAATGGCAATGTGTGTGCGCGCGCGTATGTCTTAAAGTACCTATAGATGGAGTATTTCCTTGCGTCTAATTGCTCTCTCAAGCTATACAACTTTTGCAGCAAGAGAATGAGAGATGATGAGAAACCAACAGACCACACACAGCGCCCGCCACACATATAAAGAGTTTTCGGACAAAAGTTAACATTATACGCTGCTTTTTGGCATTTATATTTTAATGCGAAATTTTAAATAATAGGGGAGATCCGCCTATGGTGGCGCATCACCTATTGTGGCGCACTTTTTATTAACAATGATAATATATGTATGCAGGTATATAAATGATGCTAAAGTAATTTGTATTAACAAACATACAAACAAACTTGTATCAACAAATTACTTTAGCATCATTTATAAGCCTGGAACATATCTTATCATTGTTAATAAAAAGTGCGCCACAATAGGTGATGCGCCAGCATAGGCGGATCTTCCCTACCCGCTGCTTGTTGATTACTCAATGATTTATTTTTTCATATTAATGAAGATGACAAAGTAACTGAACGCAAGCTACTGGTTTTAATTGTTTTAAAAATTTTGTTTTACCGTACCATGATCTCTTAGATGAGAGGTTATTTAGAATCGCTTTGTAACTGTTGGAACTATTTTAAAGTATTTATATTTCTAGCTGTTTAAATTTAAAAGCATAGCAAAAGTAACCGCGTTGAAATGCTCTAAAATAATAAAAATTCATTTCGAATATGTCGAAAAATTTCATGCATACTATTTTTTGGAAAAGTAACATTGAGTATTAGAAAAGTCAATTTAAATTTATTAATAGTAACTACCCCGGTAGAAATGCTCATCATAAATAGCCTAATGACTAAAATATAAAAGTTGAAAATGCTAAGAAAAATATAATCATTAATTAACTTTTTTTTGATTATTTTTCTGTTAAAAGTATGTTATAAATATATAGTACACCATAAATGACCTAAAAATTACAATTTAATTGTTTCAAAACATTAAAAGATTCAGAAAAGTTTCTACCCATTTAAAAAACCGTAATACTACTTTAAAAGTTCGATACTAGATGGCGAGTACCTAAATCTGTAAATCTGCAAGTGCCAAAGGGAAAAAAGTATATAAGTCAAAGCATAGTTTTAATATAATTTCATAAATTTACTGTTTTTCATAAATTTAAATTTATGTACAAAAACTTCATATTCATAAATCATCGCATAAGTCTTCGCTTATGTCATTGCTTTATCCGTATAATTTTTTTAATTCAATATCGTGTCTAGATTTAAATTTTACCAGCCATCCATTACTAGCACTGAATTCCCGGTTTAAATTTTTTGCAAAAAACTTGGCCCTCTCTTGCAAAATTACCCCATTGATAGATATTTTTTTCTCACGAGCTTGCTTGAACCAGGTCACTAGACATTCTTCTACGTCTCCAAATTTTGCAGTTCGTTTTCTTTTTCTATTGATATTTGAACGATTGGCTAGATCATTTAAAATCACTGATTTATTTTTCAAAATGATTGACATAGTACTCGAACCAACATTGAATTCTACGCGTATTTGCTTTCTGGTTTTTTCATTTTTTTCGACTGCTTCAATAATTTTCTTTTTTGTAAGCAGGCTTACAGCCTGTTTCTGTCGCGAAGATTTCATGCCGTTAGGAATTAATCGTAGTATACCTTAACAGTAAGTTTGAGTATAAGTAAACAATGACAAAATTTTCCTCATATTGCTCAAATTTTGAAAAATTTAAATTCGTATTAGCGAGATTTAATTATTTTACTTGTAAAAATTCGTATTAGAGAGGTTTTTCGACGGGGAATGGTCTTGAGTTCGTGTTATAGAGGGATTTGTTTTATAGAGGTCCATACTATCCAGGATCTACTGTATCCATAAAATATTCAGCATTTCTAGAAGGGTATAGCTCTTTTAATCAAATCGAATGTTCAAAATAATAGAGACAAAAATCTCAGTTTATCAAGCTGTCAGGAGTCCAAATCGAATTAAAAAAGTTAAATGTTTCATTTGAAATAAACCCGAGGGATGACAATAGTGTGCACATTTATGAAATGTAAAACAAACATAAGTGCGTGTTCAACAAGGTCACGTTTGTCATTATAATGTGCATTTACTCGCGAGCATGGCATGCGTCGCGCCGCACACGCATTCGTGTAGATCACTCATACGCGATAAATAATCGTATAGTTGTCCCATTTATTTACATTAAAACTCATACGTACTGCAATCCTGGTTAAAGACACAACGTGAGAGGGAAAAGACACGGGGACGAGGAGTACGCGAGGAAAAAGAGAGAAAAAGTTACTTCTCAGAAAATGACACCAAGCGATGCAGCTTAAGCAAACGAGAGCCAACGAGTCAATGGTGGTAACGTTTCAGGCGACTATGTATACGTGAGTACACGGCCTACAAGTCCCTTGCTCGACGTGTAGCGCGCGCAAATTCATTGGACTCTTTTTTTGCTTATCGTCCTTTTGAGCGCATTCTCCGCTGTCCACCTTCGCGCGCGTCTTTTTGAATAGATTCAATCTCCGCCAGCAAATGTACGAGACTAAAAGGGAGAAAGATTTTCCAACTATTTCAGCTTACGCGAGCAGTGATGATTGCGTGCAGTCGAGCAGTTAATTAAAAAGGACTCTCTAAAAAATCTATAAGCGACGTGTATACATACGTGTATTGTAGTGGAAGAAAGAAAAGTGTTTACTATTGTAAAAAAGTTATTTAGCTCAAAAAAAAAATTTTTTAAATAAGAGAATATGATTGAATCTCAGGTGTAATTATAATGCTAAAAATATGACTTTGGCTTTGACGAATAGTCCTGGTGCATACATAAGATACACGTGACATTAATAAATAATGAAAATTGTTGAACGAATTATTGACTAATTTATTAGTAATTTAACAATCATTATCAATGAAACTGGACTAAAATTAATTACTCACAAAATATCATTGACTATTTTACCTTATGCTGTAATATAAGATTTTTCCATTCATGTTTAATGTATCAATTTCTATTTTATTATATTACTTTAGATGATGCAAAAAATGAAACGTAATTTGTGAAATTTAATAAAAAATTACGAGTAAAAAATATTTTTGCTCAAGCGAGTTTTTCAATTATGCAAAGCAATTCTTGAAGCCCTTGCAATTTTTAAGTACCAACCATGATGAAAAGCTATTCTTGTTTTTTTAATAATATTTCTTCGTGGCATTTAGCTTGAATAATTCAATTTTTTTTCTTTCAGCTGAGAAATAATTAAGTGAGTCGCGTAGTGTCAGTCAAAATTACTCGACATGCATTAAACAGTGCTTATTTACTGTTTTACAGAATGTTCGCGAATGCCAAGCAAGTTAAGATTTGTCGTCACAGGCCATTGCGCATCCCTTTCCGCGAGAGGACGTATGATTGAGTGGCGTTGAGACCGGAAGTAGGCAAAGCGCTTGCACTCGAGAAAAAGATCAGAGGATTCGTCATCGTCGCGGTAAAAGAAATTCAAGTGTCGAATGCAAACGCAAAGACGAGAGTTTTCGGGTTTTTTTCTCAACTTTTTATTTCACTGCACGCGGGTAGCAACATAGCAGAAAAACATATTTTTAGATTTTACAGCCTTCATGAATTTAGTCTGCAGTACTGATTACTGCGCTTCTCTTTGCCAATGTTCGCGTGTGTAAAACGGCGTGCATATGTATGTGTTTTCGCAGAAGTGCAGTCTATGCATATTTGATGATGTCTCGCTCGGCATCGCGCACGGTCTTACGCAAATCGCCATAAACGCGATGTATCGGAGTGGTTGAAAATTGAGAAGAAAAAAATGCTTAGAAAGTGTGAGAATCTTTCGATAAGTTTGCTATTTACAATCGTATAAATCATTTAGAAGCTCGAGAAGAAATATTTGATCCTTTGATTGAAACTAAAAGTACAACTAGAAGCGACTGTTAAATGTACTGGACCGTTATCAAGATGCACGAATACGATCGATGGGAGAAAAACTGGTGGCAAAGTTCGACTTGCGTGAGCCTAAATATCATTTACGTAATCCCCACATACTGTAGACGTATCATCTTCTGACACTAAATCTACTTTGAAATTGGCTTGTATTTTCTCGTTACAATCGAAAACAAAAAAAAACAACAAAAGCAAAGAGACAAACAAGGGTGTAAACGAATTTTCAGGATATATTTATTCCACGAAGCGCGAAATACATGCACGTTCTCATTGCATAGTCTACAAATAGGAGACAAAGTGAAAAATCGACGAATCGTTTTTCATCGCACCAACACGCGGCGGCATTTGCAGAGCATACATGTGAGAGAAAGAGAAAAAGTCTCATCTAGTCACAAAATGCAGTACTGCAGTACTACGTACTCACACGGCAGAGGAGAAACGGCTAAACTTCGTGACTTCCAGACGAGCTGGCTGCACATATATATTGGGACACTCGTGCTACGAGCCGCAGCAGCTCCTATAACGGATGACAAGCGTTAGGAGTTTCTATTATAACAGTTGTTTTTGCTGACTGACTAGCTTTATAGGTTGTTTTCAGTCTGATGAAGGCTCTTTAGCATTGCAACTGCCACGTGCATGGACGTATGACGATAAGCTATGATTGTATTGCTGCTTTTTGTTTCGCAGCTACCTAAAACGGGAACAAATTAGTGGACGCGAGCAAGCCTCGAGATTTCCGATTTTATCGTTAAAGAGCAGACGAACTGCGGGCGCTAATGGCATCACTATTGAAATGGGGGCATTATGCTCAGGTGTAAAAAGTTGAAGATATTTCTTTACACTTGAGCTCCAATGCTGCTGCAATACAGCAATTTAATTGTCAACTGCAGTCACCGTTATACTCAGCTGTTTTTTGCTTATTGAAACTTTCGCTTTCAGGCTTTTTTTTCTGGTTTTTACACTCACTCTTAATTGATTAATAATTCCTAAATTTCAGGACAAGAGATTTGTCTTTAAAGTTTATTTGAATGCATTTGAATGATTTCAGTCATGTAACTATTTAAAACAGGATTGTCTCTGCGCGTGTGTGTCCAACGAGTTTTGAATCAATAATGAATTTAGAGGCTAAAAAAATAGAGAGAAGAGTAGAAATTGGAATGGAGCGCGCGTGTCGCATCAGCTGCAAAGAACAAGAGACGAAAAAAGAGCATACGTATTGAAAGCGAAGATGCGTATTATGCGAGGCGGCTGTTTTGAATTTCTGTGTTGGTACATATACTGATACATATACTGGTATATACACTGATGTTAATTCCGTGATTTACATGGCAAAGAGACTCAAAAGAACGAAGAACCGTTGAGGCGGAAAAAGAAAAAGAAAAGAAGGAAGAAAAAGAGCGACACTACTTGGGTTTTATTTTTTTTCTTCGATTTATTTTTTAAGGTGCTTAAAGATAATATACACTTTCTCTGTCGCCTGTGCCTGGGTTCTTTATGTATATATGTGTGCGCGAAAAGGGAGTTCAATGCACAAAGCAGCTCGTGCACTGGCCCGCGTCCTCCCTCCCCCCCACACGCGCCAAGACCATCGAATGCTCATTGTTCGATGTGGCGCATATGCGTGCGTAAATGTACGCTACTCGTATGTAATAAGTTGCGTGCGTACGTGTGTATAAGCGCATATTCAAAATGCATTTGTGCATATTCGAGCGCGGGCGTGATACTGCACGCAATGCAGACTTACATATATAGGTGCGTGCGCATATGTTGCGTTTACATTCGTTCGAGTCATCTGTCACGTATACGAGGCAAAGAAAATATCGGGCCAATATA